>NC_135724.1:18849265-19221107 GCF_964656455.1 Halichoerus grypus
GAGTTCTCCTCTCTTCTCAACACACCCTCTTCTAAGTATCTCCCCCAGTCCTCAATGCTTTAAACACCATCTTTGTATTGATCACATGCACACACGTGCACACACAGGTATGAACATACATGCACACACTCACATGTACACACATACATATCTACTTCTGACCTCTTTCCTGATCTCTGCAGTTGAATATCCAACTGACTATTGGACATCCTCACCTGGACATCTCAAATGTGATATATTTGAGATAGAATGCTTGCTTTCGACCCTGCCCAAGCTTGTTATCCAATTAGACTTTAATATATTATGAAATGGAATCACCAACACAGTTTCTCAGGTTCAAAGCCTAGAAGTACCTCTTGTCTCCTCTCTTGCTCTCCCTCCCTACATCTTGCCCACCATCAAGTCCTCTTGAATCTACCCTGAAAGCAACACAAATCTATTTCTCTCCATTTTCACTGCTATTATACTGCACCTGTGATTCTCCACCCTGGATAGACACTAGAGTTCCCTGGCCAGCCTTTAAGATGGGTTTAGGTCTTACTCCAGCACAAGGAGATTGCAGTCTCTGCAGCAGGGAGCGGACCACGGTCATGTCTTACAGCTCAGCAGTAGACCCTTACCTGGTCTCCTGACTTCTGTTCCCCATCCTTTGTCACTCTTTTCAATCTAGCAGCAGAGTGGGCTTTACAAGCTATGAATTATTTTACATCATTCCCCTGTTTAGAACCTGTTCAGGTCTTCCTGTGATTCGTAGAATAAAATTTAAATTCCTTATAAGAACCCTGTGGCCTACTCCCTGCTGAGCTTACTAACATCATCTTAAACAACTCTCTACCTTACTCATCCTGTGCCAAGTCTACTGACTATTCTATTCCTTGTCTACCCCATGCGTATTCCCATCCTTGTGCTTAGAACCAGATTTTCTTTGGTTCATATCACTAGCTAACATTTTATTTTTCACTTTATTATTTGTCTTATTATTCTCTCTGTATTCTCAAGACTGGGACTCGGTAAGGAAACTGGGTTTATTTATATTTGCTCCTAAACTGTGTGACCTTGATGAAGTCACTTAACCCTGATGATATTTTCCCCCAGACTTATGTACAAGCCTATAACTTTTTGTGATACACAGATAATTTCTCCTCACTTTTCTTTTTATAACTCTCTGGTCTGAGAGAATCTAAAACAATATTGTATCCTGCAATTAACATTTGTTTAAATTTTTTCTATATTTTTATATATTTAGTATATAAAATGTGAATCTTCAGAATGATAGATATCTTACAAATTAATTGCTATTATTATTCCTAATAATGGTCATGGTAACACTTAGCAGTTGGCAGAGAAGAATAAGTTAGAAAGATCCATGTGAAAAATGCTTATCTAATATAACCTGGCTTCAATAGTGTGTGTGTACTTTTCTTATGCTATGAAAGCTGAAAGTTCTAACTTGAAGGTGCAGTGCAGATAGCAGGGTAAATGCTCCCAGGTTTACATTTTTCATTAGATGCCAACTTAACTTCGGCTCCAAGAACTCATGGGAGAAGTGGCCTTCAGTTGCCATGTGTCATTTCAGGTTATGTAAGGTCTTACCGCAGGTTCCATTTTTAGCTACATTAATAAAAGGGATTGTTCATCATTATATCAGCTTAGCAGGCACAAATCACACACTGGGTCAAACCTTTAGGGGAAATAAGGTGATTCATTCTATTAATCCTTGGCCTCCCAAGTCCTAATAAATCTTGTCTCTTACATTGAGATGCAAACTTGAGCACCCAGAGATGTACCACATCTCGCTTTGCTGACTTTGCTGTCGTAATATCATATTTAGACTTTATTTGGGCCACATTAAAAAGCTGCCATGACCACATGCCTAGAAAAACAAGAAAAAATGCTCTTGATATATTATTGAGCAAAACAGATCATTGCAAAGCAGTGTGCTTCAAAATGCAAAAAAAAAAAAATTATTAGACTATTTTAATGATACAGGATAATATTCACAATGTAATTTATTTTTTTAATTAAAAATGTTTTTAATTTGAGGATAGTTGACATACAATGCTACATTAGTTTCAGGTGTACAGCATAGTGATTCAATTTCTCTATACCTTATGCTGTGCTCACCACAAGTGTAGTCCCCATCTGTCACCATACAACACTATTAATAGTATCATTGACTGTATTCCCTATGCTGGGACTCTTATTCCTGGACTTATTCATTCCACAGCTGGAAGCCTTCACCCATTTTACCCACCCCACCCCTCCCCTCTGTTAACCATCAGTTTGTTCTCTGTGTTTATAGGTCTGATGCTGCTTTTTGTTTGTTTATTTCTGTTTTATTTCTGTTTTTTAAGTTCCACATCTGAGTGAAATCATATGGTATTTTGTCTTTCTCAGTCTAACTTATTTCACTTAGCATAATATCCCCTAGGTCCATCCATGTTGTTGCACATGGCACCAAAAAAAAAAAAAAAATCTCATCCTTTTTTATGGCTGTGGAATATTCCATTATATATGTATATGTATATATATCACATTATATATATGTATATATACTACATTATATATATAACACACACACACATATATATGTATATATTATGTATACATATATATATACATATATATGTATATAGATCACATCTTCTTTGTCCATTCACCTATGGAGGGACACTTAGGTTGCTTCCATATCTTGGCTATTATAAATAATGCTGCAATACACATAATGGTACACATTTTTTAATTAGTGTTTTTGTTTTCTTTGGGTAGATACTCCATTGTGGAATTACTGGATCTTCTGGTATTTCCATTTTTAATTTTTTAAGGAACCTCCGTATTGTTTTCCACAGTGGCTGTACCAGTTTATGTTTCCGCCAGCAGAGCACAAGCATTCCTTTTTCTCTACAGCTTGCGAACACTTGTTATTTCTTGTCTTTTTGATTCTAGCCATTCTAACAGGTGTGAGGTGATATCTCATTGTGGTTTTGATTTGCATTTCCCTGATGATTAGTGATGTTGAACATCCTTTCATGTGTTTGTTGGTTATCTGTATGTCTTCTTTGGAAAAAATGTCTATTTAGGTCCTCTGCCCAGTTTTAAATGGGATTGGGTTGGGATTTTTTTTGGGGGGGAGGGATATTGAGTAGTATAAATTCTCTCTATATTTTGGATATTAACCCCGTATTGGAAATATCATTTGCAAATATCTTCTCCCATTCAGTAGTTGCCTTTTTGTTTCATTGATGGTTTTATTTGCTATGCAAAAGCTCAAAATGCAAGGATTTAAGTGCCATGGAAACTAGGCTCACATATGTTCCAACAGCCCCAGTGTACTTTTCAGGTACCTCTAAGTTGTGGAGCCCAGAGCTCATAGAAGCTGAAGTGATAGCCTCTGCCCATGATAAATCCTCCTTCCCTTGCTCCAGCAGGTGGCACTGAGCATCCTGGGTATGGAGGGACTCCTGTTCCCATCAGCCTTTTGTGTGTGTAGTAAGGGATTTCACCCAACAGCCAGATTTGGAATGAATTTACACACTATTTTAAGGTAGCTGGAACAATGGATGGGAAATCAAAACTCAGTTGTGGTAGATAAAAAAGTGGAAACTTTGAATGCTTAGCTGAAACTTTTCTAGATTCGTCTCTTTTTAGGCTACAAACTCAACTGGATTTCTTCTAGACAAACCAAGCCTTTTGGTTCCCAGGGTTACCCAGGCCCAAATGTCGTAGGCTCTTTCCTATGGGATGGGGCACAGAGAGCGGCAGTTTGGGGGAGGTGAAGAGGGAAAAGAAGAAAGACTTGGTTGAATTTTCCAAAGCATTCTTGAGTAGCAGGAGGATCTTAATATATTACATTGTATATATAAATGCACACCTTGATTGCATTTTTCTTGTCATGCAGTGTAAAAGCAGCTTCGTTGTAGTAGGAGAGATAGTTAGAACCAGGAATATTAATACATTCTAAACTCTGTAGTCAACAGTGGGATACCTTGATGTGGGTTATTCACTTTATGTACTATCCACAGCAATTCTTGTGTCTTTCCGTACTTCTCAGCTACAGCCCTACAAGTTAGTGCTTTGAAGTTGGGCCTAATTAAAAAGGTTGAGATGAGACATAGCTGAGATGTGTGTGTGTCTAAGCCTGTAAGTGTTGAAGAAATGGAGAATCCTATTATTTGCTTTTACTGCTGAAGGTAGTGAGTTATAATGGCTATGATACATCCTTGTTATATTAGCCTAGGCAAGTTTTTAAACCTCTGTGAACCTTAGTTTCCTCCCTTAAGGAAGGGGGGAAAAATAGTGTTCCTAAAACAGGAACAATAATATTGACTCTGAAGTGTTGAGATAAATGAATATATAAAATGTATTATAACACAAACAATATATAAAAAGTGCTTTCCATTTGCCTGGCATAGAGTAGGTAGTCAAGAAATGGTAGCTGTTATATTTACCCTAAATTTCGTCATTAGGGAAAAGGTCATTCCAGTTAATACCCATGCCATTTTACACATATTCATTTTAATCTACCGATAGATTATATTCCTTTGTGTCTTTTCTTTCCCATTCTATTAATATCTGCTTTGATTTATTTTTAATATATGGATAGGGCAGCATGGCTTTATTGATAAATTGCTTTTCCTATTTTCTCATTTTAAAATTTATCAGTGGGACTGGGTTTCAAGTCATTGAAGAAAGCCTTACCCACAACTAATTCTCAAGAAATGTTTACATTTTAATAGGGCCATTTCCCGATTATTCCCGCAATTTCAAGGGAAAGAAAAGAAGTTCTTTAAAGAAGTAGAACCTTGAAGAGACAGATTAAGCCAAATGAATGGAGCGATGATTTGAAGTATCAGCCACTTTTATCGAGGTTGTCCATCTGCTTAAATTGTGCCCATGATTTTCCCCCCATTTTTGTGTCCTGATTTGATATACATTACATTCTTTAAGAGCATCTGCTTGCACAGATCAATTATTTATTTATCCAGTAAATATTTCCAATAAGTATTTACTGAATGTGGACTGCTAATAGGAAACTGTAATCAATTTTGGATGCAGCGGGGTATATTACATTGTTTAAGATATGTGTGTTATGTATATTATAGGAGCCAATATATGTAAATATTTATATATGGGAGAAAGTGCCAAATGCTATGAGAGAATCAGTGAAAGTTCTAGGGAGAGATCCTAACTGCTCAGGATAGAGATTTGGAAGGGCTTCCTAGAAGTGGCATCTGATGGAAGTTTTGAATGATGAAGAGAATTTGGGCATCTAGAGATGAGCTCTTGGGCAATGCGGGCAGTGAGAACAGTATGATCAAGGCATAGAGCCAGGCGCATGCAAGGAGATATTCTGTCCTTGCCCTGCTTTACTTCCTGTCCCTGTTACGTGACCTCTTTTCTTTCGGTATAAAGATGTTTTTAAAAGTAGAAGAGCAATAAAGAAAATAAAAATTTTAAATGCAAAGTGTATTCATCTTTATCAAGCAAAGAACAGTACATCTGAAGCTTTCCAAAATGAATGATCTGACAGCCCAGATTGGAACATCTCAGTATTGCACTAAGCCCAAAAATGTTCAGCTAAGATGAATAACAGTTCCTGTGTTGAGCGATGGACAGATTATTTCCTCTTGGGATCCAACCTATCCAACAGGTATCCCAATTCCTTAGCAGATTGGATGTGGCAGCCTTTCTCTGAAGAGGGAGCCAACTGCCCCAAACCTCAAAATCCCAAAATGAAACACATATACCATAGCAGACACTTAGCAAAACAGTACCTTGTCTATTCCAAGGCATTAGAACCAATCTATCCAACTATGCTTTGTGTTGTTTCCTAGTACAGTATTTCATGTGTATTTCATGTTCCTTGAGAACACATCCTTCCTCCTCACTTAACATCTTGGTATGGTGTTGAGGGCCATCAGTATCCATCTATGACCCTTTATTGGTGACTTCTTAAAAGAGCAATATGACCACGCTTCATTACTTTTTTTTTTTTTGCAATGTTCTATGTTTGTTTGTTTGTGCTTCATCTCAGGAAGGTAGGTTCCCCGCAGGAATAAGTATCCAATGGATGTTTGTGAGTTGACTCAAAATTAAAATAGGAGTTAGTCTAGTTCCAGGCTGTACTAGGTAAAAACAAAACTTTCTATCTTTTTGTGACCTCCAGAAATACAAAACTGCCACCACAAAAATTGATCCAATTTAATCACACTCATGGCCTTTAGTTCAAGTTAGCAAATATAGTGTATAAACCAATGAGCCAACTTAACATGACTAGAGCCAGTAAGTCCTGAGCCCTCTAAAACTACCCATGAGGTCAACTGAAATGGCATTAGCACTTGGCTCAAGGCTTGGTCTAGGAGAAGTAAGCCATTGTGATGTCCCACGTGAGCCAGGCTGGCTTTGGGGAGAATTACTTCCTCTTGTGTGGGTGGGACCACTGTGTTCTGTGGCATACAACTTTCACATACCCTAAGCTTTAAAACTCTAAATGAAGGTTGGACTTGGTTAGGACCTAGAAGGTTGTGTGCCTAAAGGACCCATTCAGTGATTCTCCAGGGAGATGTTGGCTGACTCCTCATGCTCTCCAGAGGCCATCTGCTGTTTTCTCAGAGAACTTGCTGACAGCAGCCTGTCCTGGGAGACTTGGCAGTCAGTGTGCTCCCCTCCAGTCTAAATTATCTTATATTAGAGGAAAATCCCAGCCACAGATGAAGTAGACTCTTTTCTCCTTTTGAATTTTGGGAACATTTTATCAATCTACTATGAAGGAAGTTTTGTATGTCCTTTTTTTCCCCCAAAGGAGAAATTCCACTCAAAATAATCCTCCTTGAAGAAGTGGGCATTGGTTGGTACCATATACTCAATAGAACTGGCAAGCATAGAGGGTCTTAAGACTGCATGTGTACTCAGAGCCTGCCAGTTCTGTGACTCATGACATGGCAGAGGCTGAGTTGGCAGCAAAGCCCTGTCCCAACCAAATGTCTGCTGCCTGCACAGTCTCATTCCCTACCCACTTCTGAAGGAGTGTGGTCTCTGGAAGCACATGCAGTCTCTTCCACATTTAGTTACCTGTGTTCATTTGTAGGTGTTTATGTTTGCCGATGTATAAGATGCATTTTCAATGGCATATGCAAAGTGTGAGTTTAATTGTCACTGTCCTATTTGATGAGAGAACCTTACTCTAGTGCATGATTCCAGTACTGTTTCACACTTAGACAACTATTCATTAAGCCTTCTCTTTATCTCTGCTTTGATATTGAGATATAAGGAAACCTAAACATTCATCTGAGTTCTAGAATACTGCTCTTGAATCCAAACATTTTTTTGACACAAGCACTCTGATCATAACAGAGTGACCCCTGGGCATTCCTTGCCCATTCTTATTCTCATGCTTTTGCTCATGCAGTTCTCCTTGCTTGGAGTTCCCTTTCTCCTGTCTGCTAATCTATCCCCATCCTACCCTTGGAGGCCTCCCTGGGATACGTGACCCCAGCTCTACATGATCCTTCACTCTGTGGAATCATTATCAAGTTTGGTGGTCTGGGAAACAAAGTGAGAGGCTGCAAATCAGGCCAGGCCAGTCATGTTACAGTTATCTTAATTATGAGAATGAACATGAGGTCAGAGCTCAGGTTGTCCAGCCAATCAGAGAACAATTGTGAGGTTCAGAGACTATGTACATGGACTAAGAAGAATGTGTAGTGTCCTGGGCCACTCAGAGAGCAAAAGCAGCAAAGTTTGACATAGAACATTCTAAAACAAGAAGGTATTTAGAAATCCGCTTCCATCCTTTACAGAAGATCTTGAGGACAGAGAAGTTGGGTGACATTCCTAAGATCACCAGATATTAAAAGACTGAGCCAGGACCAGAGCACAGACAGTACAAGGATCTAGAAATTTCTATCTGTGTTTCATTCAGCTACACAGGCAGGAGAATATATGCAGTTTCTGATTCAGTCAGCTTTAAGAACCGGCACTTTTAACAAATACCCAAAGTGTGTCTGATGTACCATAAAGTTTGAAAATGGCTGGTCTAGGTTTTCTAGTGAATTCTCATTGTTGTGTCATATGGGCTAGACTATTTAATTTGACTCTTATTTTTTGTTTTTAATATTTTTTTGGGGGTGTGTGTGTAGACTATTTTTTGGTGTGTCAAAGTTTGGGTGTTCAAATGGACGTTTCAGAACAGTCACAGGCTCTGTAATTATCTGAGTGGCTCTTATGGAACATACCTGAACAAATACTTTCAGAGCCTGGGACACTTTTATCATCCACGAATCCTCCTTTTGGTTCTTCCCTTCCCTTCCCTCCCCTTCCCACCCCTCCCCCGCTTCCCTTCCCTCCCCTTCCCTCCCCTTCCCTTCATCCCCTCCCCCTTCCCTTCCCTTCCCTCCCTTCTCCTCCCCTCCCCTCCCCTTCTCTTCCTTCTTTCCCTTCCCCCTTCTTCTACCTCTTCTTCTGGTCTTTTGTGAGTTGATTTCAATCTGTGTTTTTCAGAAAACAGATGCAAATGGGTCAGAGACTGCTTTGGGAAATAAGTTGGATGATCGTGCTGGACCACATTGGATAAAATTACGGTCTGATGGTAAAATAATGACATCAGTTTTCTACATTTAATTTGTAACTATTTATCAAAGGCCTGCTATATACACCACCCTAATTCAGAGGAGAACAAACTCAGATAGCTCGGTCATGAGGTACAGCAAGGTAAAAAGACAATGTAAGGCTTAGAGTGGGCCTTGCTGTTGAGATGCATGGAAGAGCTTGGAGAAGACTAGAAAGCACACTTTGCATCCATGGCTGACAGTAGAGAAGCTACACACTGGTTCTCTGAGGCAATTTACAAGGAGGAACCCCAGATGCATTTTGAGTAATGGCAGGATTGTTGGCATAATGCATCGTCCCTGAAGGTGAAAACCTCATTTGGAAATGTAAAATCTTGTTTTATTAAAAAATAATTCTTTTGGTTCTATAACTATATTAAGAATGTCTAAAATTAGATAATGAGCCATTAGATTTTGCCTGAAATTGTTGGCTTAAAGATACCCTCAATGTAGCACATCTAAACCCAACCTTGGAGTTCGTCTAAATGAACATATTTCTCCTTCAGTGCTCTGTGCTCACCAGCTCAACACAGAATCCCAAGACCATCCTTGGTGCCTTTTTCATCCTCTACTCTTATCTGATCAACCACAGAGCCTATCAATTTTACTTCCTAAGGATTTTTTTAATTTATTTGCTTCTCTCCATCTCCATCATCACTACCCTGATTCAAGCTACTGTTGTCTTTTCCTTGGATTTTCATAATCACCTCTAAATTTCCCTCCCAGCTTCTACTGGTGGTTCCCTTATTATAGCCTGGTAGCCTGAAAGATCTTTTTTTTTTTTTTTTTGAGAGGGAGGGAGCAAGAAGGGGTGGAGGAGGGAAAGAGAATCTTAAGCAGGCTCCATGCCCAGAGTGGAGCCAGACATTGAGCTTGATCTCACAACCCTGAGACCATGACTTGAGCTGAAATCAAGAGTCGGATGCTCAACTGAATGAGCCACTCAGGCGCCCCAGCCTTAAAGATCTTTTTAAATGCCAATCAGATCATGTCACTTCCACATTTAAAACTATCCAAGTCTCTTTAGATAGAGATCATCATCCTCCATACGGCCTAATGGCATTGAGTGATTGGACCTCTCTTTACGACTCAGCCAAATCAACCCTCTCATGTCCTCTGTTGTTTCTGTTGCAACCACACTGGCCTTTCTGTTCATGGAATTAGCCATGCTCCCTTCCACCTTGGAGACCTTATTTCCCTCCTCACTTTTTTTCTCTAGGTAAATGCCTATTCACCCTTCACTTTTCAGTAGGAATTCCCTATAGTAAACCAGACTCTTCTGTTTTTCTTTCATAGTTCCCTGAGCTTTATTTTTATGTTATGTATATAATATAATTTGTTACTATTTATCCATACCATAATTTGATGAAGGTCTCTCTTCTCTGCCAGACTGTAAGATTTATGACATTTATCAACATTTATGTTTGCTTACCATGATTTTCTGGGAACTACTATTATGCCTGGCACCTAGTAGGTGCTCAATTAACATAGACAGCTAGAATGAATGAATCGAATCTTAGAGTGGTGCAAAAAGAAATGCATCTCTGGAAGCACCAAGTAATATAAATAAGTTCTGATTCAATAAGATCCAAATGAGCACAAGTGGTAAATAAATAAGGGCTATGTGTCATACTCTATTAAATATACACACTTCCAGGGAAATATCCTCATGAAACACGTACATACATACCTACTTTTATAAAAACTACTGACAAAGCAAGAAATATAACGTGAAAATGGAGGCAAGAATTCTTTTTCTCCCTGATTTTATATCTATCTATGATAATATATTTGAATATATATTTACAAACATACAGGAAAATTGAAAATATTATTTAATGAACACATGTATATCCACCACTTAGGTATACTTGTTAATATTTTACTATGTTTGCTTCATACCTTTCTGCGTCTGCGTGCAGCAGGATGTGAGTAAGTTGCATTCATTGTGAAGAGATATACTTCAGCAAATATTTCCTAAGTATAAGACATTTTGCCTCCATAACTAGAAGATCATTATAACTTAAGAAAATAACCAATAATTACATAAAGTAATCTACTAGCCAATCCAGATTTAAATTTCCCCAGTTGTCCCCAAAATGTCTTCTATAATTTTATCAAATGAGGTCCAAAGTTCACACATCTCTTGAGGTTATTGTGTTTTGTTTTGTTTTGTTGTTAGTATCTTTTAATCTGTAATAATCCCTCATTTTTTAAAATTCACTGATTTTTCTGAAGTGATTAGACATTGCCTTGGACTGTGCTCTGTTCTGGATTAGTTTGATTGTTTCTTGTTGGAGTGATTTATGTTGTTCTAGTTCCTGAAAACTGCAGGTTGGGTCTAAATGCTTGATGAGAACTAAATTAAAAATTATTAACAAGAAGATCTCATAGGTGTTGCTGGGCATGGCATATTGCATCTCAGAATATCTTTGAGAGATCCACTAATAGTGATGCTAAATAAGATGGCCAGATCCCTCCATTGAAAGGTTTCTTTCTTTTTTTTTTTTTTCTTTGCAATTAACAAGCAATCAATGGGATGACTCAGGTCACCTTGGGGCTAGCCTTTCCATTTTATCTAACAGTTTTGGCTCCCACCGATGTTCCTTGTCTGATTCAATGCTTTCATGGGTGGCGATTAGATTGCAAAATGGTGATTTTTAGAATTTCTATCATTTCTTTTGCTTTAATTAGTTGATATTCATTTGCAAAAATTAGCTTTCCCACATCAACTGGGGATAAATTAAAATTCCTTTTTTAGAGATGTTAAAATGCTTAATTCTCTGTGAGAAGTATTCCAAGTGGGCGAATCAGTACACCTTTAAAGTAGCATTTTTGAGTGGTTAATGTTTTAAGGAGTTGGCTCACTGGTGATCTGCAGTAGTGCATATGCCCAAACCAATTATGGTGCTTTGGTCAATGATCCATGAATTTCAAATTCTAATTAAGTCTTGACACCTTAGGTTAGAATGATGCAAAAGTTCATTAAAGATTACTGAGTCTATGATACCTGTTTTAAAAATACTCTAATTATGTATTTAGTCAACTACTATTGAGGATGACCGAGTAAATTCTGTGCATTTTAAGAAGTCTCTCGATTCAATATTTACATAAACAGCCTGGAATGGGCAAAATATCAAGTAATTAATATACATTTTTAAATGCCAAAAATATCCATGTTTAGAAAGCTCATTATGTATTTATGTGATATGGATGGGTGGGCAACTGATAGGCATTTTTAAAAGTTAATTGTTTCATATCTTTGCAGAGGCTTACTCTGGTTTGTAACGAGACACAATGGTAGGCCGTGTCACATCTCCTTTTGCAGACAGAGCAATGGATCCCTCTTTTCATCCAGACTAGCATCTGATGAATTTCTCATTTGGGCTTGCACGCCTTCAAAGAGCTGAGGGAAATAAATCTACAAGAGCCAACTGCATGCTAAAGGAAGTGTTATGCTTTTAGCTCCCTGAATTCAACCAGGAAACAATAGAAACCCAGAGTCAAGGCTAGCAGTCTCTCTCCTAGTTGAGGATGTTGGAATTTATAAGTGAGGCACATTCATAGAAATTATAATGAGGCTGTCAGTTCAGATGGGAATACCCAAGACAGATCTTCTTACTTTTCGGATTCTCATCATTTATTGAAAATGGACTTCTTGGGAATTTATTATTTATTTACTTTCAGGTATCTCTATTGTCTTTCATCTAGGAGCATAGCAGTTTTTAGAAGGTTTAAAATAAAAGATCAGTGTGTCCTATAGGCTCCTTTTTTTTTTTTTTAATGGGATAAATTAGCATCAACTGCTGAAATCCCTGAGTGAAATAAGAGAAAAATTATTTCTTGAGCTGATTATGTGCTCTGTGGTGTGCTGATACCTTGATGATAATAAGTTTATTGATAGATAATGTTATTCATCAGAAGAAATCTGATTTTTACAGCACAACTGAAAATAATCCTTTACAGAAGACTTGGTTGAATTTAAGAACATAATAGAAGGAAAAACACCATAGTCCCCTTCAGCAATAGTTCCTGCCACATAAACTTTTATGCATAATGACTCAATCAAAATTAATTTAACGGACATTTATTCAACTGTATTTGAATGACAAGCTAGACAATGCTGCAGAAATAGACAATTCCAAAATCACAAGGGCTTAACCTAGTACAGGTTTATGTCTTGTCTGTAGTGATAGGTACCGTTTCTCAATGTTTTATCTGCATTAACTTGTTTAATCTTTTCAATGACTTATGAGACAGACAGCATTATCATCACCTCCATTTTACAGATAAGGAAACTGATCTTGCCCAAGATCGCACAGCTAGAAAGTGGAGGCGCTGGGCATTTCACCCAGTCATTCTGGCCCTAGAGCCTTCTCTCTTAACCTCTGCCCTGGCTTAGGCATGGGAGCCAGTGAGCAGTTTAATAAAGAGGAAAGCAACAGGCTCAGCAAGACAGTATGAGCAGTTCTGCAAGTAAGAATGACACAGATGTGCACATGGCTAGGTTGGAAACTTCCCTTGGCCAATTATCAGCTATGATCTTGACATTACCTGTCTGGCTTTAGTTTCATGATCTGAGAAATGAGAGTGAAAAGAATCTATTCCATTGTGTGTGTGTGTGTGTGTGTGCACGCACATGCACATGTAAGCATTCACATGGATATGAGAGAAAGAAAACGAGGGGGAGAGCATGAGAGAGAGAGGGCATGCGCATGCAAGCACAGAAGGTCTGATACTTAGTAAAGTTGTATCTGTTTACGGTGGTTTCCTTTCAAATTTCCTGCAGAGCATTTTAATTGGCCTTTTGGGCTTTCAGATTATAGCTCCTGATTCCTGTATGTCTCTCCTCATTCTCTCCTCACATTCCCAAAACAAGTTCCTTAAATCACTGGGAGAACCAGGTCAAGTCTGCTCTCCGAGAAGGCATGATGTCACCTTGCATAACCAAAGTCCTCAGAAAAATGATAGCGTGAGGACTAATATGTTATGGAGAGAGAACTTAAGAAAATGACTCTATTTTCCTACCATGAAATAAAGACAAACTCAATCTACAGGTGTTCAGATTCTTGGCCATTTCAGTGAGAGATACAATCTCCAGGAAGGATTTTACACCGGAAACTCTCTTTTTCCTTTCTGTAATTTTATGATTTAATAATATTTCCCATGTTACAAAACATTCTCCATTACATATATGTTATTGTTTTATACAGTTTTAAACCTTATACACATGGCATCAACTTCTAAACCTTACATTTACTGTCTAAAATGTTTCACAAACTGACAATAAATTGATCATGCTTCTTTAGATTGTTAACTTCTTTAGATTGTTAACAATGAGAACTAAAAATATAACTCAAATCATTGATAAACAGGCTGTTCTGTACTCATACAAATGACTTCTGTGACCTAGAAGAATGCTATAGAGTGTTCATATGATTATTTAATTTTCTTTAAGAAAAGAAAAGATTCTGATTCTTGTTTTGATAAAATTCATTCTGGAAATTCTATTTTCTTTTTTCTTTTTTTTGCTAATTTTTAATTGTACCTATTTAATTTAATTTATTTATTTAAAAAAACTTGATGAGTATAATTGACACACAATGTTACATTCATTTCAGGTAATGGGCATTGGAAACAGAAATCATAGAAGAGAGTTTCTGTTTCCCATGCTGTTACTGAAATGGTTTTACCTTCCACCAGCCTGTTATTTGAACCTTAGAGACAGAGAGCTTCTCACTTCCCATAGGAGCCTTGTTTTTAAGCCCCACACCCACCTGCCACTTAGAGATCTCCCTGCCAAAAATTCTGGCTCCAAGTGCTTTGTCTGTTTTTTTCCAGAATCAATAGAGATTCAGAGTGTGAGTGAGGTGGACATGACTGCCTTAGGACTTGACTTTGTTTCTTAGCTATCCAGGCCTAGCTCATCCCGAGTCTCATAATCTAGGACAGAAACCTGGCTTAGATGTTGTTCATTGTATTAGGGCAGATAGCTGGTAGAAGGCAGTGGGAGAGAGTAGTCTCCCCTCAGAGAGCAGGCTAATAAGGTCCTAACACTTTAGGAGGGAGGGTTCATGGAAACCGGCCAGTTGTGACTGTTGGATATGCTTCTCCAATAAGAGAGCAGATAAAAGTACAATCTTGTTTTCGTTTTTTTTAAGTCCAAAATAAAGAAATAACTTCTCTGATCTAAGCATTTGGTGAGACCATCAGGAAAGCAGACACTCTCTGAGACTTTCTCTGGTTCCTCTATCCCAACTTGTCCACTAGCTCTTCATCTCACCCAAGAGCCAGTGACTGATACTTCTTTTGGGTTGCATACTAATTGCTGTCGTATAAGGAGGTATTCACATGCTTTCAGTGGGGATGACTTCAGTGGGGAGTGCAGGATGGATAAGTCAGTGTAACACTTAAAGCTATGAGAGAGAAGCTTAAATCTGAGGACTAACTACATACTGGATGTCTTTGAATTGTATACAATGTGCATAGTGAATGTAATCCCACACCCAAACCTAGACAGTGATGGACCGAATAGCTATGGGTCTCTCCCCATCATAATGATCTCTTTGAACAGTGATTCTGGTGACAACTTTCTTCACAAGCAAACTGAGATGCTGAGCTAGCCTGGCACCAGGATATATGTGTTTAGAAATACATTTACTTTCTACTTGGCTTGAACTGGACCTTGAAGGAAATGTGCTCTGTGGAAAGGGGAGTGGGGGATGAAGGGATATGTCCCAGGTAGATGTGTGAACAATGGGAGAAGGCCTCAGGCCATTGCTTCAGTGGCTAGTGTTTGTAGGGAATGGTTAGGGATAGATTTGGAAAAGTCAATAAGCGTCAAGTTTGATCTATAGGCCTGACGATATAGGATATCCCATGGGGCTGCCCATTAGAATCTTCTTGGGAGATTAACAAAGATATCACTAATTGGGCCCAACTTCCATAGATATAAAGTCTGTGGGTGGGCAATGCAGGCACCTGCATTTTTAAGCACCCCATCATGCTAATGGGTCAGTCTGGTGTCATTAGCAAAGAACTGGTGTCATTAGCAAAGGGAAGCCAATGAACATGTGGGATGAGGGCTTATATGTGTGGTAGCTTAGGGCAAACCTACAGATGTAGCATCTCCAAGTCCTGTGACCTATAAGGGACTGGATAGGGCTTGTAGATGTTAGTGCAGAAAGGTTTTTAAACATTATACTCACATTCTTTTATTATTTGCAAGGAGGTGATTAGAGATGGCTCAGTATTTGAGCTTATGAATTGATTTTAAGAAACTTAAATACTATGTATGTATACATAGAGATGCTTTCTACTATGAGTATATTTGTTTATTGATGGGGCAAAGTCTTGCAGCCATGGGAAGAGGAGTGCTAACTTGGCTCTAACCTGTTGAACTGACTTGCTTCTCCTCCTCTGATGTGTTTTTAGTCTCACACCTACACATTCATTCTCATTTTCCTTTAGGAATTTGGCATTGTGCCATGTGTCCAGGCAAGGTTCAGTAAATGTTAATTAACTTTGATTTCCAAGGAGGGAAATTCTATGGAGAATGGTGATCAGTTCTTTCTCTTTTCTGTTGGAAGTAGAACAAGAAAAATTGCAGCGGAAAATATCTATTGAGTCTGAAGTGTGTGTGTGTGTGTGTGTGTGTGTGTGTGTGTGTATGTATTAGGGAGTAGGGGTAACCTGCTTCCATTAATTAGAAGAGAGGGTTGGGCCATAATTGGGGAAATTAATGGAGGATTTCCTGGATCTTTCATGCGCCTCTTCAACTGTCAGGTGCTGGAATGGGGGACTAGACTGAAGACCACCAGAGTATGTTTCTCTGTATGTAGTGTGTTTAGTGTGCAGTGTGTAGCATGTAGTATGTAGAACATTACACCTCTCACCTCCCCTTCATGTCCTCACTTTCATAGTTTAAACCTCCACTTCCTTAAATTACATTCTTCCTTCTTTCCAATGCAATCTGGCTTTGTCTCCAGTTTTCCAAATTATTTTCTCCCTTGAAAGGTTGTTTCTTATTTTAGAACATGACATTGCAATCTATTGACACCCAAGCTAAAGCTTAAAAGTCATCCTAATCTACTCCTTTCTCTTCGTCACCTTCTTTAGTGTCTCCCACCCTCAAGCTGCTGCATCTAAAAGGTGCTCTCCATTCCCGCTGCCATTGCCAGTCTGAAGTCCTCCCCCTTACATTGCCCTGCATCTGGCCTCTCCTACCTCCAATTCACTCCCTACTCCCTCTGTGCAGGATTCCCTTTTCTCAACCACACGTAGGAAGAACTTTCTTGGAATATCTGTATGCTTTCTAATCCCATCAACACCTGTTTGCCCTTCCCTTGTTGGTCCTGTAACCATCATGACCCCATATTAGAGACTCAGCCCAGCCATATTCCCATGTGGAGAAACCCCTTGCTAATGGTCAGAACATCTGCAAACCTCATGAAGCAAGACTTGAGGCCTGCAACATCTGGAGGAGATGCAGTTCTGTGGACAGAAAATCCCTGATGCCTCTACTGGAGTAGGGGTTTACAGAGACAGTCTGATTTTCTCTCCACTGATTATGTGATGAAACCCATTCATGGTATGAGACTATC
The DNA here is from genome assembly GCF_964656455.1 of Halichoerus grypus. Lineage (NCBI taxonomy): Eukaryota > Metazoa > Chordata > Mammalia > Carnivora > Phocidae > Halichoerus > Halichoerus grypus. Next base: position 18,866,475 of record NC_135724.1, read on the forward strand.
TAATTGTTAATATATTTGAATTCCTCTCCCAAGTACATTTTTACTGCCCCCACAGAGAGCTTTTATTTTCCTTTAGGATCCTAAAAGAACCCTCCCCTAGCTCTGGACCTCAATGTAGTAAGAACTCGGTCTGATTTGCCCCTATGCCTCCAGGATAGCCCTTCCCATATGCAAGACTATGCATGATGACATGGGTAACATATTCCCCAGGGTCCCACGTTATCAGGTGGGTGAAGCTGGGTATCAGGTGAATATCTCTACACCTTGATTTGGGACTCACCAGTGGTCTCCCCAGCCCCAGAGGCTATTTCTGCTCCCATAGCAGTCAGGTCTTCTCAGTTATTCCTAGTTTTATCTCACATTCAGAAAAGGCTGGAGTCTCGGGGGCCCTCTGTGTACATCAGGAGTGATGCCCACCTGTGCTTGAGGCTTTATTGAGCCCACTCTAACTGTCCTGTGTGTTCCAACCCTTGCTTTGACAAGGCAGACATAAAAGGCACCCTAAAAGAGGGTGAAGCCTGTAATAAGGGAGAGTAAAAATGGTGGTGTGAATGGGAAAGACCATCATCTCTACTTCTAGGAGAGACTTAACAAAACTGCCTTGAAATCTCCTTACAGTGGTGAAACTCACCCCCGGTTTATGACTACTAACATGTGAACACAATGTCTGAGATGCCGTTAACTTAGGTTACTCCATGGGCATATGAAGACTCTAGATTTACCCCAACCACCTTGTCTTTGTTTTGTTTGTTTCTAGCATCATCTCAAATAGACTCCAGACTGAAAAAAGAATAGTGTATATATAGGATAGAGGTTATTAGTTTTAGGCCAATAGTAGAGATGCAGATTTAGGGATTATGCAGTGATTAGTAGTTCTTTACTGTATGATGATAACATTTCTATAGTTTAGAGACCTTATTCTCCCTAGGCATTCTCTAGAAAGATTAGGAGTTACTCAGCTCTCTCCTAAATTGCTCTCTTAAACATAATCCATGTCCCATTCATGGAAACAAAAAAGTTTTCTGTTAGTTTGGTGTTTCCTTCTAAAGTTCTCTATGCCTTATATGTCAGGGAGTCCATAAAATCAACACCCTTAGATTTTAATTTGGGGGATTCTATAGGATTCTACAATCCTAGAGGGCAGAGCAGAGGTCATGGCTTGGATCTTTCTTCTCCATTTATCTCTTCGTAAGTATTTGTACATGGAAAACAAACAGGAAAATCTGGGTATACAATACCTATCTGCTGTCGGTAGAACTGGGCAACCATTTTATACAATTGGAATTTGCTACTATTAGCCTTCAATGCATTCCCTCACTTTGGTGGAACTAAAGAAATCTGGTAAAGGATGAATGTATGTATTTGTACCCAGATTCATCCATTAAAATAGATTAGGACTTTATACTGTGAGTGCCTTGAACTTTTGCCAAGGAGTTAGTGGCCTTCAGAACTGGCCATGAAGAATGGGTATTTTCAAATATCCATGACTGATGAGTGCGGAGAAAACTGCCTTCACATGTCTTGTGTGTTTTTATCAATCGCCTAGACTTATGTGATTAGCTGGATGACATAACGCTTTTCCTGAGACCCAATTGTCTTTTCCCTGAGTCACTGGGAAGTGGCAGTGTCCACAGGCACCTTCTGGGAAAACTGGTTGAGGTCTGACACTCAGCTCTGCCGTGTGGCAGAGGCAAATAAAAATTCTTTGTGGGATTACAAAAATGTACTGAGGACAGGGATCTAGGTGGATATATCTTGAAATACATTTATGTGATATTGTACAGAAGTGAGTTTCTCCACCGCTGTGGCTGAGGTGAAATCTCAAGCTGGCCTTGTTCAATCTCCAAGTCCCTCTTTTCTCCTCTAAGTTGAGATATAAAGGTAGATTCTCTTTCATAAAGTATGTCCTCTCTCCTAGTACTTCCTGTGAGTGTCAAGGCCTCACTTCCTTTTTGAGACTTATAAGTGCCCTAGAAATTTGAAGAGGAGGCTGTTCCACATACGGGGATTTGGCTGAATTGAGCAGTCTGGAGGCCTGGGCATGTTTCACTGCTGTCTCAGTGCAGGCAGTTGTTGACAAGATGTCCTTGAGGGACAAGTAGCCTCTAGGGGCCAGCAACGTCAGTGATGTTCCCTCAGACGGACACCATCAGAGGAGGCAGGACTAGTACCCTCAAGGTTCTCTGGCTCTGGCCACTGGAGGTGTTCACGCAGACTCGGGGTACTCTCCCAGAGCTGATTCCCACTTTTCCAAGTAGTCTTGGGTACACAGAACCCCCCTGGTCACACCACCCCAAAGTTTGTAGAATGTCTATCTGATAAACACAGTGTTCTTTCTTCTACTTCTTCATCTATTCTCTTGTCAATTTATCATTTGTGGATAACCTCTTTGGTTGCCCCATTGGTATATTAACACTTGGAGATTTAACCCAATCATCTCTTCCTTTTCATTTTATCGTCATCTCAGAGAGACACAGATTGATAAAAGAATGGTATATGGTACTAGCAAGCTATTGATCTTAAGCCATGTGAGTGGTGGGGATACAGATTCGGAGACTGCAATAATGACTAATTCTTAACTGTGTGCTCATACATTCTGCCAGCTTTGCCTTTTGATATGCAAAAACTTTCATTCCTCTCAAAATATTGGTTCTTGAAAATTAAAAGCAGTGACTTTTACTATATTTTTTTGGAAGTTGAAAGATGAAATGGACTCTTTCTTGTTGCTTTCTTACTATAGAATTCCTAGTCCTCTCTGAAGCAGTAGGAACCTCTGATGGAATTATTATTTCCACACATGAGAATTTGCTCAAATTGCCCTCTGTCTTCTAGATCTTCATTGTCTATAAGATTAAGCCCCAACTCCAGAAGAGATTCAAGAGCATTAGTGGACTGACATCATGCTTCTCTCCAGCCTCATCTCCTGCCTCCCTCCCAGGCTCCCTTTGCTGTAGTCATGCTATTTCCCAAAGATGCCTCACCCATTAGTAACATCATACTTTTGTTCATGCTTTTCCTCCAAAATGGTACATTCCTGACTCTTCTCCATTTGGTGAGCTTTTACTTAATCTTTAATGCCCAAATCCAATATTATTTCTTCTATGAAATACTTATATGTTATCTATGTGGACATAATCTCACCTCCCTTGTCCTCTGAAAGCATACTGTTCATCACGAAAGCATAGCATTTATCACATTATATAATAATGAGTTACATACTTCTCTCATTCACTATACCATCAACTCCTTGAGGCAGAGACTATACCCAATTAATCTTTGCAACTGTAATATCTACCACAGAGCCTAGTACAGAGTTGATTCTCAATAAAAGTTCGTTGAATTAGCTACTAGAGAATTCTTTACAATAAAATTATATTTGGATTATGCTAATTTGGAATTTATGAGTTAGAATGTTGTTGCCATTTATAAGTAAACAACTAATACACTAATTAAAAATTAATCCCTCTATTCATTAAAGTAGGTCCCCAGCGAATTTTGTTTGTCAGTATTTTGTTAGCTTGAGTTACTCTATGCATTTGAAATTTGTAAGCTTAATTTCTTTAAAAACAAACCATCATTTACAAATTGGTTACTCTTTCCATTATATAAGTTTAAGAGATTTTAAGATATTTCCATATGAAGATACACTATTCTAGACCTATGATCAGCCATGAAGTCTCAGGAAAACCCAATAGCTCTTATTCTGGCCACTGAACTGAGTTTCATTGGCTAAGTTTTTCAAATGAGAGGGGACATTTGTGCCATCACATTCCGCAGAAATGTTAAGGGCTCATCATTTGACTAAGTAATAATGCCCTCATGCAAGTGGATCACCTACATGTCTACTCAGGTGTCCAGCCCATCATAAAGGACTTCAAACCAAAACCATCTGAGAGGACTTTGAAGTTGTCAGTTTCTGAGATTTGGATCTGCAATGGGAAATCTTCCATTACAAACACAAGTCAGTATTTTGTCCAATCAAAGTCTTTTTGGTCATTATTCTTGTTAAATATTGCCCCTTGAGTGGCTTTTATTTTCATCTAGTGGTTCCTTTGAGATACATGTGAAAGAATGAGAGGCTTTTAATCATGACTCAAGGTGACTGTCCTACTTCCTGAAGTCACACTACAGTGAAGACAGTCAAAGACAAGAAGGTAGCCGTATATGTTGATGTCATTTGTGATCATTCTGCAAAGGGAGGAACACTCCCCCTCTAATGTTGTGTGCTCTGTGACAGCTAAGATGTGCTCTGCATGGTCAGTGAATGCCAAACGATGGGAGTAAATGTAATGGAATTATTCAAGCAGTATTCCTTTCATACTTTAAAAGTGCTAGAGAATAAAAAGTGATGACACTTCAACACCATGTCATCCTCTATTTGTGAATCAGCCTGATTATTGTAATTGCAAAAGAGAAGCATTCAGTTCTCTAAATATTTATGGGCCATTGTCTTACTCTTCTGGTTACCATTTGCTATTTCCAGAAAGAGTATGAAAGAATCTTGAGATCATTTCTGAGTTCTGACTACTGGGATGATTGGTTTGATCTTCATGATTCCAGATCTTGGCAGGCTTGGACTCTGACCTAAGAGTTAAATCCTTCCTTATTTGATGTCATAGCTTCCAAACCCTTGGATGGCTACTGACCTTAGGTAATCAGGGAAATGCTGACCAGTATCTTGACTTCTTGACTTTCATAACTTGACTCACCTTGGCACAACTCAGCACCCCCTGACTCACCTTAGATCACCTTGACTCATGTCGGCCCATTTTGGACCACTTTGACTCACTTTGATGTTTTAACGAAGGCTGTGACATTAATACCAAGAGGACTGATTTAGGATCTGGGTTCCCTTGTGGTTTTTCCCAAATCTGACCCATTCTTCTGACCTTCCTCTACCCTCTGTTATGTATGCTCAGCATGATGCTTTGTTAGTTGTTGGCCTCTGGAACAAACACAAAGGTAATGGCACATAAATCATAACTGTGATGAGCAGAGGCCTTCTTAAGGTTGAGAAGTTCAATGCAAGAAATCATATGTCCAGCTATGGGAGCAAATTAAGGAACAGCAATGTCTTGAGAAGACATGATACTCACAGTAAAAGTTGTTGATAATTTTGTGTGTGAAACTGGGAAATCTAGCATTTTCTTTCAAACTCTCTATTTCACCCCATCTTCTTTTTTTTTTAAGATCTTATTTATTTATTTGAGAGAGAGAGAAAGAGACAGAGCATTAGTGGGATGAAGGGGCAGAGGGAGAGGGAGAAGCAGACTCCCCACTGAGCAGGGAGCCCGACACAGGGCTTGATCCCAGGACCCCAAGACCAGGACCTGAGCCAAAGGCAGACACTCAACCAACTGAGCCACCCAGGTGCCCCACCTCATCCTAGTTTTAATTGAACAATAGCAACACAACAAGGAGTAGATTCTTTAGATAAATTGTTTGCCTTTCCATCAAAAAACAAGGTTGATTTTAAATATATTTTTTAAGATTTTATTTATTTATTTGACAGAGAGAGGGAACACAAGCAGGGGAAGTGGGAGAGGGAGAAGCAGGCTTCGTGCTGAGCAGGGAACCCGATGCGGGGCTCGATCCCAGGACCCTGGGATCATGACCTGAGCTGAAGGCAGATGCTTAACGACTGAGCCACCCAGGTGCCCCTGATTTTAAATATTTTTGATGGAAAATTTTCTTTCATGTATTATGTAAAATCCTGTCTTAAAGAGGATATGTTGGATGGAATTTAAAGTTTTAAAAGAAGATTCAAGTTCATCATTTCAAATAATTGATAATGTAATTATTGCTTAGTTTAATATTGCTTTTATGTCCCCTGAAACTGAGACTCAGTTTTCTGTTGCTATATAACAACTGTCTTCACACCGAGTGACTTACAGCAATAATCATTTCATTATCTCTTATGATTCTGTGAGTTGACTGGGCTCAGCTGTGTGGTCCTTCTGCTCCAGGTGATGTGAGCAGCAGCTGCATCCTGGGGGCTTGATTTGGCTGGACATCCAAGATGGCTTCCTTACATGACTGGCAGTTGGTGCTGGCTTTGCTAGAAACTCAGCTGGGGCTGTTATCAGAGGGACTCTCCAGGAGATTTGGGCTTCTCACAACATGGCATCTGAGTTCCAAGAGGGAGCATTCCAAGAGGTAAAAATGAAAGCTATAAATCTCTTAAGGCCCCGTTCCAATACACAGTGTCACTTCTGCCAAATCCTACTGGTTAAAGCAATTCACAATGCTGACCCAAATTCAGTGTGGTAAGGCTATGGTTCACTGGGTGCCATCTTTAAGGATTAGTTACTAAAAATATTAAGCAAGTTTCCTTCTATTAATAAAGCCCTAATTTCTGGGAGAATTACTCCGGTAGCTCAGCATCTGGTTAGTCCTCCTCTCAGTTACAGTTCTAATCCCTGGTCTCTTGACTTGCTCTCTGTGACCAAATCCTACTTAGATATCAGATTCAGTCATTGGTCTCTGCCCCTCTTCTCTGGTGCTTCCAGTTGACTATAAATCACGTGATGCCAAGTTTCTTCCCTACTAACTGCCTAAACTATCCTTAGACATCTTCTTCTTTCCCTGTCTTTGTCACTGCTGACTCCCTATTTGCTGGGCCTCCTCTTATTCACTGAAAAGTCTGATTTCTCCCTTTGGGACCTATTTGATTTGGACCCAAATATCAGTCTGACCCAGCTCCCTGCCACCTGAATTCCACTAATGCAGGAGCTTTTCTCTGAGGCTGAAGTTACCTAGAGCCTGTGTCTACCTGTGAGATGGTCACTACCTCTGATTTGTTCCTAATGCAGTTTAATTCTGAAGACAATAAACCTAATGCTCTTTGAATTGTTGGCCAGGCCATATTTGCTATTTATGTAGCTGTAGGGACTGGTCTCCTCTCCAGGGCCCAGTTGTCCACACAGAGGTAGCTACATAAGTTTATGCTCTTAGCTCTCTGGCAATATTCCCTTAGCACCTTATTTATGTTGACTCTGGCATGTCAGCTTGTAAAACCAAAGAACCTTTGCAATAAAATAATCTTGCAAAGGTCAGCCATACCTTTAACACTGGCCCTTTTTCACAATTTTTTAGAACATCCACCATCTCCAAGAATGTTAGTATTCTATAACACAGGCTCCTGGGTCATGCCTATTCATCTTATTTCATTCTCTTCCAAAAGAAACAGAACATGGGTTGGCATAAGGTGGATGTAGAATGTTTATGTAATGACATAGTTATTTTAAGATTCCTGACTAGGAAGCAGCTTGTTGCTGCTAAAAAGCTTAAAAGAACACCCCACTGCCAGGACAGTCTATTAACAAAATGTCATTTAAGCATGCACGATGCCTATGTGTGTACCTTTAATTACCAAAGTCAAAATTTATTAATAGATTTCTTTAACCTCATGTTCTGGACATGTCCCAGTTTGAATGAGTGCATTCTTCCTGCCTAAATTTTTTTAGTCCCAGGCTAGTGAGAGCAGAATAATAGGCTAACCCTGACTTCCCATGGTCCACTCAGATAACCAATAAATGTTTAATGGAGTATGAACTGAACATCTACTAATGAACATGTATTTTCTACAATAGTAATTTCATATAATAGATAATGCATATTTATTGATTTGATTTTAATTCTAACCCAACTCGATGGTAATTCATTGTGTATAATTTATGGCATTGTACCCTTGGTACAATATTTCAACTGTTTAGTATGTGTCGGGCACTCTCCCAAGTCTTCTACATGTACTACCTCATTTGATCCTCACAATGAACCTTTGAGGCAGGTTAGGTACTTTATAGACAAGAAAACTGAGGCATGGGGGGGATTATGTAACTGTATCATGTGGCACTGACATGCCCTTGTTTTACCAGTTGTAATTCAAAAACAACAAAAAACTCAATATAAATCTCGTAGGTATCACAAGGAACTTTGTTCTTCCTTTCTAGTAGAGAGGTGGGTTTGAAGAAGCAGGAATGAAGTGGGTAGGACAGGTGACATATGAATGCAGTTTATGAACTGTTCTTATGAACTCTATATGCGATAAGGTTCATAAATTATATGTGTGTGTATACACACCAATACACTTGCACTTAGGTATAAGTATTATGAATGGGCTAAAAAGTCTTGTCCCAAATAGGAAAATCTTTAAAGATTATAAAAACATTCCCTAAATAAAGGAAGCTTTTCCCTAATGAATCAAATGGAGAATTATAAGGTCTTGTGTTCAAATCAGATGAGACTTATTTAAAGGTCTTGAGAAACTATCAGATCTCGGCTTTACACCTCCATTAAGCTGGCCAGGATTTATCTATGGTCTCTTTAACTCTGACATTTTTGTGAATTTTTAACTATGAAAGAAATTGAGAAGATCAGCATACCATTCTTGTCCGCAGAAGACGTGTTTGTCCTGTTTCTCTGAAGCAGATTCTATGGCTGGTGGCTTCAGAGAGCTCCAAATATTTTTTCCACTACGGGAAAAGCTAAAAAAGCTCTACCTATTGGTTACCCTCTGTTTCTACATATGGCGCACCTGCCAGTGCTATTTATATGTGGAGACATGTTTTTTTTTTTTTATCTCTGTACTGACTGTGTGCTCCAACCAGCATCCATTGCCTACCCTGCTCCTCACATACTGCAGGTCCTGGATCTGCCCTCTCCCCAGCTTTAGTTACTTCTTTATCAGCATTGTATGCATGGTGGCCTTGTTGTCACAGCCAAACAAACCCTGAATCTGGATCCCCTTCCTGTGTTAAATGTAAGTGGATTATTTTTTCTTAAAAATTATTCACATGAAGATGATTCCCATAAATGCTGTTCTATGGTGGGGGGTAGTAGGCAATTAAGAGAGTCAACTGTATCTTCTAAGTTCTTCTGTTCGAGATTCTGGGTAGAAGTTCAACTGATTTCACTCAATTGCTTTTGAGAAGGAACAGAAGGCCAATGTATCTGTGCTATTTGCTTTGGCAATATTAGGAGTTTGTGCTGTTGTTTAGTTTAAAAGTCCCCCAAAACATTGATGCCAAATTGTTAGGACATGAAACCTTAGAGAATGATTACATTCAAACAGCAGCCGCCATGAATGCTGAAAGCAATAATATTGTAGAGTAGATAAGAATCTAATTTTTACATTGGCTTCCAAAGCAAAACTTCTCCAAGTCCTTTTCTTAGCCTGCTTTCAATTCTTTAACCCATCCTCCAGAGTCTCTTGTATTAAATAGAAAATAAACAAACCAGAGTAAAATCACACACACTGGAATCCAAGTGCTTTCTGTGAACAAGGCTTGATTCTGTTGGATTGCTAATAAGACTACTATAGTTCTTTTATACTTTCAAAAATAAACAAATATGTTTTATGGAAGCAAGAGATCTGGAAGCACTGTCAGAAGTATTGAAATCTAGCCTAAAGAAAACAGTTAGAGGTCAGCTCAAGGTTGGCTTGTCTTTCCCAGGACACATTCTTCTAGGCTGGGGACAGACCAAAGAGGAAAGCACAATTCCATGTTTGCTTTTGGGGCACAGACGGACAACATGGAAGCCAAGCACCTTTATTAGCAGCCATTGTGAGGCAGCTGGAAGTGGAGCAGGGAAAGACTGTCATTAGGTTTCATTACCTGTCCTAGGACAAGATGGATGGTTCTGCCATAAGTGCATGTCTTGGGTAGGGATGTCAGAGATTGATGACATTACGCAAGTTTGTGGTCAGCCCTCCTGACGGGGAAGCCTTAACCCTTTCTCTAGCTTTGCTGAGGGTATTAATCAAGACCTCAGTGGGGAAAACTGCCATTGTTTACCAAAACACCCTCAGTACTGTTCTTGTTTCCTGTTATTGGGTCTTGTTCTGCAATCCACATTTTATTGTTTTAGCTGAGACAGGACCAGTGCTGTCAAAATGTGAGTTTTTCATTAGTGGTCTGGTTGTCATTTCCTTCCTGTGCTGATAAAGTAGTGAGCTAGAGGTTAATATCTGACTGCTGTATAGATGCTCAGCTTCCGCTGATCTATCCCTGGCCATTCATGGTCCAGGGCTGGAGTTACCCCTGACCTTCTTGCTGCTGTCCCCCTGAGTTGGTTCTTTCCTTTCCACCTCTGACAGCACTGACTAAGGAGGGAAAGAGGTCACAGGGCACATTGCCAGAGTATGTGTGGGGCTTTCCCAATATAATGTAATAAAGTTCACAAAGTTTGCCCTTGGTTTTCCCCATCCTCCTTTTGAGAACCTTCAGCTTTTGGGCCCACAACATTTTGCTGATAACAAAGGAAATCCTAAAGAAAACTCAATCCCTTGTGTGAGTGATAGTCCATTTTCAGGAGTATTTACCTTTTCAAGGAGGAGATCTGGAAAAGGTAAGGATTATTGCAAATAATCATTCAGTAAGAATCAAATTTAAGGCATTAGAAAGGGAGATACATTTATTCAGGGGTGGGCTTCACTCTGATTAGATGGCTGCCTACTGTTTGTTTGTTTTTTAAATCAGTATGGAGCATAGGACTGTAAAGTATCATTTATCAATTTTGTGTTTTCAAGTGTGCGTCTTCATCTACTCTTCACAGCTATATTTCTGCTCTACAAAACAAAACAAAACAAAACAAAAGAAAACCCTAAAAAAATCCTCCCCCCCATCCCGACACAAGAAACAAAACACAACTGGAAGCCAATGATGGGACAGAGAAACAAGGAAGACAAGAAGTAAAACTATTAAAGAAAGTTATTAAGTGGCTAAAGGCATGAGGATGACTTATGTTTATTTAGGAATGATCTAGATGCTTTACACCTGGACCAGAAAGAATTCAATCAATGGTGAAGGACTTGTCCAGATTATGAGAAAAAAATTATAATGTGGGCCTAAGTCTACATCCCTGATGAGGAAAAAATTTAACAGAACTTATCCCTAAGGGCCTACCTGTCAGCTATTTGTTCTACTTATTCCATTTAAACATTTTCAAAGGATGAGAAAAAAAAAAGACATGATCTATTTCAAAAAGTGCAATTTACACTCTCAAGGTGTCCCATATTAGCTGACACTTTGGTAAAAAATAAGCCAACCAGTAGGAGAGGAGATGATGGTGAGAAAAAAAGGAGCATGGGCATAAATATTAAATGGGTCAAGTTAAAATTAAATTAATTCACTGGCATTATGCTCTATGTTAAACTAGAAACCTGTGAAAGTTAGGTGCAGAGAAATGATCTTCAATGTCTTTCATTCAGAGTTTTCACAATATTTTATCTGGTTAAGAACATTAAACTTAAGGGGCGCCTGGATGGCTCAGTCATTAAACGTCTGCCTTCGGCTCAGGTCATGATCCCAGGGTCCTGGGATTGAGCCCCGCATCAAGCCTGCTTCTCCCTCTCCCACTCCCCCTGCTTATGTTCCCTCTCTTGCTGTGTCTCTCTCTCTCAAATAAATAAAATCTTAAAAAAAAATAACATTAAACTTAATATGTGGCATTTTTTTTAAAAGGAAAGAAGACCTGAGCCTAAAATAAATGCTTCTTTTATTTTTTCTGATTATAAAATAATACATGCTGTTTATAGAAAGACAGAAAAATTAAAATGACAATAATCTCACTACCAAGAAATAAGCACTGTTAATATTTTTGGAAAAATATTAGAGAAAAAAATTCCCTTCTAAGCATTTTCTTGCATGCTTGTGCACATGAACACGTTTCATAAAATTAAATATTTTGGGGCGCCTGGGTGGCTCAGTTGGTTAAGCGACTGCCTTCGGCTCAGGTCATGATCCTGGAGTCCCGGGATCGAGTCCCGCATCGGGCTCCCTGCTCGGCAGGGAGTCTGCTTCTCCCTCTGATCCTCCCCCATCTCACGCTCTCTCTCTCTGTCTCATTCTCTCTCTCAAATAAATAAATAAAATCTTTAAAAAAAAAAAAATTAAATATTTTGTATCTGGTTTTGAAGCCCTTTTTGCATTTACATAATTAAAATATCCTTACATCATTATATATACTCTTCAAACAATAGCCCACTTAACGTTCTTCTATTACACATTGAGATCAGTTCTAAAGTTTTTAATACTATAAATAAGGCTATGATGGACATTCTGGTACAAGAATTGTTGCATTAAAGGGCTTCAGAATGAGCCTCCCCAACATGTGCCACCTTGGCATATATATTTTGGGCTGAAGACAGTTAAGGCCCAAAAGACTCAGGAAGAACTTTTACCTCCCCCTAATTGCCACTGAGAATTTTGATAGAGGGCCTGGCCCAGAAAAGACCTATCACCAGAGATCAGTACAAAAAGTGTGGGCTAGGTGTGGTAAGCCTGGGGTGGGGGGGAGGTGGGTGGACGGTTTGGGGTATGGCACTCAGCAGGGCCTTTTTGTTTAGATTCCTCTGTGTGTCCTATTGTCTCTGCATGGCATGGCAAACATTTATTTACCAAACATTTGCTCTTCCCATCTTCCTGTGAATTGTCTTCCTACTCTTTATAGCCTCAGACTCCTATCCCCTTCTTAGCTTAGGATGGCATATAAACCTCAATTGTCTGTCTTTCTGCCTCTCATGTCTTTGTGGGGCTCCCCTACATATTAAGTTGAATTTGTTTTTCTCCTCTTAATCTGTCTCATGTTGATTTAATTAATAGACCAGCCAAAAGAACCTAGAAGGGTAGGAGAAAAATTTTTCGTCTCCTGCATAGGTTTACTTATTATTTTATCAGGGTTTTTTTCTTTTAATTATATTCTATGCAACCTCTATTTTATACCCTTTCCTAATGTAGGGTGCAGGTGCATGTTTTTCTTATAAAGTTGTAGTTGTTCTTTATACATTGACAATATGACCACTTTGTAATACTTGTTCCAAATGTTTCCCCAATTGTTCATTCATCTTTTACATTTTGATGCTTTTATTGACATACAGAAATTGTGTCAAATGTCTTGATTTTCTTTTGGTCTTTCTTCCATGGCTTCTAGGTTTTGAAAATCTTTCATCACCCCAAGCTCAATAAAATATTCATCTACATTTTCTCTCCATTTTGAAAACTATGCATGAAATTGTGGCTTATTGTTTTTTAAAAGACAAAAGAGAAGTAGAAAGTAAAAGTAGAAGTGTCTTTGTTCCCCACCCCCTTCTTTCTGCCAATCCCAATCCACAGACGCTCCTTCAGTTTTTGATACTTTCACTTTTTACATTTCACTTTTTAACATCAGCTGGAATTTATTTTGTTGTGTGGTCTGACGTGAAAATCTAACTTGAGAATTTTTTTTCTTCCAGATAGTGAGCCAATTTTCCCAACACCATTGTTGAATAATTCATTCCTTCCTCCTTGGTTTGTGAAGGCCCATATTTTTTGAGTTACAAAGACAGGAAACTCACAATGACATTATGCAACAAAAATAACCTGCTTTCAGTGCTTGAATACATGACTGGCTAAGCACATGGTTACTTATACACCTCCACTCTATGGATTGTCCATTTTTAACAGAATGTTCTAATTTGCTGAAGCACACAAGTCTTTAATTTTTCAGTTCAGTTCAGTTCAATTCAACTGACTTAATTTTAACCAGTGTTTATTAAATGCTTATTATATGCATTCACTGTAGTATGTGAATTATGGTTGATCCAGTTTTGGATTTCAACCCAGCCTATGAGCAACCTGTTTAATAACACAGGCAGACACCAAATAAAATTCCCCAAACAATTCTGGAAGAAAAGAAGGAGGCTTCGCTGAAATAATTTTAAATGACAATCATCAGAGTTTGAACTTTTAGGGCTGCAGGGTGCCTTCAAGTTCTCATCTCAAAAGCCGACAATAACAAATTGTCCAAGTCATTTGGATTATGCCATTGGAGCAGACTGAAAGCTCATAAGCACACGATTGAGCAAAATAAATAAATAAAACAACATATGTAAGTCAAGGAGACACATTCCTTTCCCAGTATAAAAACATAGGAAGACAAAGATGCCTGCCATTCTCGGATAACTACCCATAGTTCATCAAGCACAGAGGAGCAGGCAGAAACAACATTCTTATCACAGATGCCATATGAATATCTAAAATAATCATGTCCACAAATATTCCATTTTACTTGTATTTCTATTGCTTATCTTTTCTTTTCATCATGTTAGTATTCATTTTTTCCTAGAATGATATAAAAACAACCTGATGAGATTATATATTTGGGGGGTTCCTATTAGAGAAAACAAAATTATTTATATGATCCCATTAGAGCATGACAGAAAACTGCTGACAGAATGGAAATGTACCAAAGATGTGTTTCTTATGTTTGTAGTTACACTGCCATTTTTCTTTATTATTCCTGACATGTTGCCTATCACACCAGGCACAGTATGGGAAATGAGGGAATGCTGCTTGAAAACTTCACTCCTCCAGGGAGTTCAGAAGCACCTCCTAATTGCCCAGTACCCCTTTGCATTGCTCTCTACCTCTTGGAATTTCCACAGGGCAAGGTTTTCCACAATCCACGTGACAATCTTTTTTTTTTTTTTTTAGTTTACTCAACATCATCGTCTTTAAACTTGGTTCTAAGAGTATTTTTTTTTTTTTTTACACAATGTGTTTTACATCCTAATATTCACCATGGCTGCAATTTTACATTTATCTGTGTGACTATTTAATTGATTTTAGAAGTTCAGTATGGAGAAATTAGTGTATTTTCAAAACCAAGGTATTCCCACTACTTAAAACAGTGCATATAATGGAAACTCAATGAGTATTTATCGACTGAATGTTGAATGAAACAATTATAGGAAAGACATTTTGCTGGATATGAAAAGAGACACAGAGATGTGTGACATATTGTTTCTATTCTCAAAGTACTTACAGTAGGACTGGGAGCCATGACAGACACAAAATTAAATAGGAAGACAAGCCAATAATACAAGAGATGTCTTTCAAAAGCATACAAAGTATCCAATTAAAGGTACCACAGTCTGTCCTTGTGTCAGAGACCGTGTTTACCAAATGAAACACTCCTACTCATTTCTCAGCCTCACTTGCAGTTACCGGCCAAACCACTGGTGCTCACTCCATTCTCTAAAATGTGAGTGGAGTTTTGTGTGTATCATCCAGGTGGAGGCTGTTAATTACCACTGTGCCTCCTCCAACATGCTCTTCCTCTGCTGGGCAAATTTAGAGATGACATGTTCCCAACGACCTAGCTAGGAGATGAAAACAGCCTGGATCTCTGAGTCACCCCTTAGGAGGAGTGGTGCCCTGTAAAGCCACTCAACCCACTGCAAACTATGATGTGAGCTAGAGATCAACCTTTTTAATAAGTCATTGATTTGTCTGTGTGACAGCTGGAGTGAAATATCGTCATAAAATATTACCACGGTTTTAGGACGTTGGAATCACAGATCGATTGTTCTTTGGTGAGGCCTTTGAAATGCAGGAGCACGGAGAACTTCAGAACCACAAATTAATTGGGGTGGGAGGAGGGGACGGTGGGAGCAGCCCCCAAAGGAAATGATCCTCGGGGTAGACACATTTTATTTGCGATGCAAGAGTCTAGATTCAGAAGTAGAAACCTTTCAGTGTCCTGGGAGAATGAAAATACCTGGGCCATCAGAGCCTTTATTTCAGCAGGCAATCGACTGTTTTTTTCACAAGACAGAAGCTGCAAGGTGTATATTCCTGTTCTACACGGACAAGGGTGGACATACAGAACCTCTTAAAAAATTCAGAGCAAGTTTTCTCAGCTTTCACAAAGTGATTTCAGTCACATGAACAGAGAAAAACATACCAACTCATAACAGTGACATAAAAGCCTTTGAAGTCGACTAAAAATATTGTGATTGCTTTTGTTTAGGAATGGAAAATTAAAGAATTGGGTATTAGGCTCTTATCTCAGAGGAAACAAAGAAGAAATCGAAAAACAGAATATTAAGAGGGAGGAGGAATGGAATTAGGCAACGTTTCGTAATACTGGTAGAAATTGTTAAATCTTTGTAAAACTTTCTACAGAAACCACCCCATTTGAATTGTACGGGAACTTTCAGTCTAACGGGTGTCCTATCTGGATGGCGGCAACCCCCTCCCCCGCTCACCAGAGACCTTAGCCTTCCTTTTTATAATTTTGCTTCTTGTTAATTTCAAGGTTTAGTGGAGAAGAGAAAATGTCTAAGTTTCCTTTGTGGGAGGATTTCAAAGATACAATACTAACATTCCGGATTATGCCCCACTCTGCTGTGTGTGTGTGTGTGTGTGTGTGTGTGTAGATTGGTGACAGCTACAAAATAGAACTAGAATTTAGGAATTTCTTCCAAAAACTGCTAGACTGCCACCATTCTGTCCCATCCAGGCTGCCCCATGAACTTCAAGTGATAGTCTGATTAGGTCTTAGATCATGGATAACTAGTGTGATACTTGGCAAAGCATTTCAGCATCAGAATAGTTTTAGGTCAAATGAGGCCTGGGGAGCTCCAGCTTAATTTGATCCATTGCAGCAGAGAAACAATGAAAGACTTTTAGGTATTTGGTGGCATAGGTCCCACCAAAAAGTAATATTCAGCACTCTGGGTCAGCTCAATATTTAATTATATCAGTTAAGCAGGGAACTAATCTAATACAGGCTTTGTGTAAATACTCTTTCTATATTTAACTCTGTATGCCATGAACTTGCTAGATAGGAAATTCTGAATTTAATGAGGTTTAAAAGTTCCTTAATAGAAGCACCACCTATTCCTTGACCTGCTTTTTAAGACATAGAAGCACTCTCAGCTCTGGAAGTCTCTGTGGAGGCTGAGCTGGCCAGGTCTGGACAGTTGCTCAGGAGATGCCCTGTGGAGATTAGAACGGTAACTCTGCCAGTGAGTGCCCATGGGGAGGATGAGGCTCACAGGGGCCCGTAATCAGCCTGGGTCCCAATGGCTCTGTTGTCCTTCATTCTCTCTCTCTGTTGCCGTTCATTCTCTCATGCACATCTCTGCCCAGGCACACCACTCTCGCCATGAGGAGCCTTTCGTGGCTCCTTTCCCACTTTTGCGTCTGCTCACAATGCTTATTGTAACCCACTTCCCTTGCAGGGAGAGGAACACAACTGCCCAGGGATACCCCCGTTTCCTGCCCCTTTACGTGTATCTCTACTTACTCCTCACCTCAGATCTCTGAGATACTTGATGGGGACTTCAAAGTTTTGTTGTTCCAAGACCGGCAAAACCTTATCAGTCTGATGGGCTATTGCTGCAAAACCTTGTTTTGAACGGGTGTGTTCTGTCAGATTGATTGGAAGTTTCCGGCTGGAATGTTTAATTATCACCTAATTAAGACAGACTTGCGTTAGTCTCTTTTTTTGTATGCTGTGAGGTTTGCCAGCGGCAGGGTAAGTCTTGCTTGACTGACAGCTGTCAGTGGCCCATATGGAAATGACAAATAATATGACAGCATGAAGATAAAAGTTTTCACCTCGACACTGACCTATGCCAGTATTCCTTCCTCTACTCCAGCATTTTAGGGCAGATGCCGTGGCCATGTGGTGCATTGACTTGGTCATGTAAAGGTTGTGTTCTGGGCAACCACCGTAGGGACCTGTCAAGCTCTTCATCCTAATTTACATGTTGAGCCGTCTGCATTGCATGGACCACTCCACTGAATGATCCACTGGTTGGAAACAATGGATTCTACTCAGACGGCCTGAGTCAATGCCCACTTAAGCCACACCTAGTGTATTTTTTTATTTTTATTTTATTATGTTATGTTAATCACCATACATTACATCATTAGTTTTTGATGTAGTGTTCCATGATTCATTGTTTGCGTATAACACCCAGTGCTCCATTCAATACGTGCCCTCTTCAATACCCATCACCAGGCTAACCCATCCCCCCACCGCCCTCCCCTCTAGAACCCTCAGTTTGTTTCTCAGAGTCCATAGTCTCTCATGGTTCGTCTCCCCCTCCAATTCCCCCCCTTCATTTTTCCCTTCCTACTATCTTCTTTTTTTTTTTTTAACATATAATGTATTACTTGTTTCAGAGGTACAGGTCTGTGATTCAACAGTCTTGCACAATTCACAGCGCTCACCATAGCACATACCCTCGCCAATGTCTATCACCCAGCCACCCCATGCCTCCCACCCCCCACCACCCCAGCAACCCTCAGTTTGTTTCCTGAGATTAAGAATTCCTCATATCAGTGAGATCATATGATACGTCTTTCTCTGATTGACTTATTTCGCTCAGCATAATACCCTCCAGTTCCATCCACGTCATTGCAAATGGCAAGATTTCATTCCTTTTGGTGGCTGCATAATATTCCATTGTGTATATATATATATATATATATATATATATATATATATATACCACATCTTCTTTATCCATTCATCTGTTGATGGACATCATGGCTCTTTCCATAGTTTGGCTATTGTGGACATTGCTGCTATAAACAACAGGGTGCACGTACCCCTTCGGATCCCTCCATTTATATCTTTGGGGTAAATACCCAGTAGTGCAATTGCTGGGTCATATGGTAGCTCTATTTTCAACTTTTTGAGGAACCTCCATACTGTTTTCCAGAGTGGCTGCACGAGCTTGCATTCCCACCAACAGTGTAGGAAGGCTCCCCTTTCTCCACATCCCAGCCCACATCTGTCGTTTCCTGACTTGTTAATTTTAGCCATTCTGACTGGTGTGAGGTGGTATCTCATTGAAATTTTGATCTGGATTTCCCTGATGCCGAGTGATGTTGAGCACTTTTTCATGTGTCTGTTGGCCATTGGATGTCTTCTTTGGAAAAATGTCTGTTCATGTCTTCTGCCCATTTCTTGATTGGATTATTTGTTCTTTGGGTGTTGAGTTTGATAAGTTCTTTGTAGATTTTGGATACTAGCCCTTTAACTGATATGTCATTTGCAAATATCTTCTCCCATTCTGTCAGTTGTCTTTTGGTTTTGTTGACTGTTTCTTTTGCTGTGCAAAAGCTTTTTATCTCGATGAAGTCCCAATAGTTCATTTTTGCCCTTGCTTCCCTTGCCTTCGGCGATGTTTCTAGGAAGAAGTTGCTGCGGCTGAGGTCAGAGAGGTTGCTGCCTGTGTTCTCCTTTAGGATTTTGATGCACTCCTGTCTCACATTTAGGTCTTTCAACCATTTTGAGTCTATTTTTGGGTGTGGTGTAAGGAAATGGTCCAGTTTCATTCTTCTGCATGTGGCTGTCCAATTTTCCCAACACCATTTGTTGAAGAGACTTTTTTCCATTGGACATTCTTTCCTGCTTTGTTGAAGATTAGTTGACCATAGAGTTGAGGGTCCATTTCTGGGTTCTCTATTCTGTTCCATTGATCTATGTGTCTGTTTTTGTGCCAGTACCATACTGTCTTGATGATTACAGCTTTGTAATAGAGCTTGAAGCCTGGAATTGTGATGCCACCAGCTTTGCTTTTCTTTTTCAACATTCCTCTGGCAATTCGAGGTCTTTTCTGGTTCCATACAAATTTTAGGATTATTTGTTCCATTTCTTTGAAAAAAGTGGATGGTATTTTGATAGGAATTGCATTAAATGTGTAGATTGCTCTAGGTAGCATTGACATCTTCACAATATTTGTTCTTCCAATCCATGAGCATGGAACATTTTTCCATTTCTTTATGTCTTCCTCAATTTCTTTCATGAGTATTTTATAGTTTTCTGAGTACAGATTCTTTGCCTCTTTGGTTAGATTTATTCCTAGGTATCTTATAGTTTGGGATGCAATTGTAAATGGGATCGACTCCTTAATTTCTCTTTCTTCTGTCTTGTTGTTGGTGTATAGCAATGCCACTAATTTCTGTGCATTGATTTTATATCCTGCCACTTTACTGAATTCCTGTATGAGTTCTAGCAGTTTTGGGGTGGAGTCTTTTGGGTTTTCCACATAAAGTATCATATCATCTGCAAAGAGTGAGAGTTTGACTTCTTCATTGCCAATTTGGATGCCTTTTATTTCTTTTTGTTGTCTGATTGCTGTGGCTAGGACTTCCAGTATGTTAAATAGCAGTGGTGATAGTGGACATCCCTGCCATGTTTCTGACCTTAGGGGGAAAGCTCTCAGTTTTTCCCCATTGAGAATGATATTCACTGTGGGTTTTTCATAGATGGCTTTTATAATATTCAGGTATGTACCCTCTATGCCTATACTCTGAAGGGTTTTGATCAAGAAAGGATGCTGTACTTTGTCAAATGCTTCTTCTGTATCTATTGAGAAGATCATATGGTTCTTGTTCTCTTTTATTAATGTATTGTATCACATTGATTGATTTGCAGATGTTGAACCAAACTTGCAGCCCAGAGATAAATCCCACTTGGTCGTGGTGAATAATCCTTTTAATGTATTGTTGGATCCTATTGGCTAGTATTTTGGTGAGAATTTTTGCATCCATGTTCATCAGGGATATTGGTCTGTAATTCTCCTTTTTGATGGGGTCTTTGTCTCGTTTTGGGATCAAGGTAATGGTGGCCTCATAAAACGAGTTTGGAAGTATTCCTTCCATTTCTATTTTTTGGAACAGTTCCAGAAGAATAGGTATTAATTCTTCTTTAAATGTTTGGTAGAATTCCCCTGGGAAGCCATCTGGCCCTGGGCTCTTATTTGTTGGGAGATTTTTGACGACTGCTTCAATTTCCTTATGGGTTATAGGTCTGTTCAGGTTTTCTATTTCTTCCTGGTTCAGTTCACACTTAGTGTATTGAAAATAATGTTGCATCTTTATAAGACCAAGACAGAAGATGTTAGAAATCTAGTGTGCGAAGTTTACTGGTGTTTTCACAGGCCCTGGGAAGGACAAGGAGTTCCTAATTCCAATTTCTTTCCTATTCCATTCATCCTGATCAGCACCCTAAACAAAAACTTTTTTGAAACATCACAGCTTTTGTCATATTAATCACCCATTCAGAGGACCCTGAACGACTGCCCATTGCTGACCATGGAAGTCCAACTCAACTTGGATTCAAGGCTGTGTAGGAATCATTATCAATCTGTTCAATCTCATCGCCTCCTGTTCCCTGACAGGTGCTCCACTTCGACAAACTCTCTCCTCTGTCCCTTGAAGCCATCTTTCCCAATCTTATTTCCAGCCCAGACTTGGCCTTCTTCCATTTCCTGCTCTGCTGAGTGGAGGTCTTCCAAGTATACTCACTACACTTCTTGCCTTAACTGGAGTTTTGCTTTCTCTGGGGCTACGGATTCTTCTAGAACTCAAAAAAGCAAAAGTTGTTCTTTCCCTATGCCCCAAGCAGTCCAGGTCAAGAGAGGAAGGGATGCAGCATGCTCTTTGACCCCCATAGCCATTCTCACTCATTATTCTTCTACCTTTGCAAAATCGCCCTATGTTTGGATCCTTACAGCATCCATCCAGACTACCTTCTACACGATAGCCTATTGTCTCTCTCATCTGTTGAGTCCTCACCATTCTGTCCCCCAAGCCACGATTGTGTTCTATGATCTGTGATTTTAATTTCTGCTAACCATCATAATATACATCTTCAATGTGTGTTCAGGTAATCCACGTAATCTCCCTTCTAATCTCATTTTTTTCCCCTTGGAATTGTTAGTTCCAATGACCTTTATAGCATTTCTGTTGCAGTATCATACTTTTCTGGCCACCCTCATTATTATTGCATCCTTGAAACTTCTGATGATCTCTCTCTGTCCTCCCAATGCCTTCTACCACCATTAGACTTGTTCATCGACCTCATTGAGTCAGTCTTCCAGACTTGGGACCCTTTAATTTTCACTTGTGTATCCAGCTCCGATCTCAATGATACACTATTTTAATTGTTCACTGGCTGGTCACCCCCACTCCCAGATTCTGTCTGTCATCTTTCAGTACATCTACCCTTTAAGACACTGCTTCCTGATAGTCCAACCGTGTGTTTCCTCTGCTTTTAGAGATGAACTTCTGAGCTACTGAAGGAAAAGAAATTGTGGTCAAATGATGCTTCATAACTTGAAACAGGAACATTGTGGTCATGTCCTAAAAGTGTTTCCTTTTAGAATCTTTAACAGGAAGTTCCAATGTGGTGTAGAAGAATGAACACAACGAAGAACCTGAAGGTTCTGTCTTTAATACAACAGTAACCTTACTCAATGCTTCAGAAACCTTCCTTCCTTCCTCTTTTTTTTCCTTCCCTCCTTCCTATTTCCCTCCTTCCTTCTTATTTCTATTCATACCCCCTTTTTCCCTTTGTCTTTTTCTTTCACAAGCATTGATAAATCATCTATATTATTTGTGTTTCTGGGGACACAAACAAATGAGACATAGGTCCTGTCCTCAGGGAGCTCATAGGAAGGCAGCCAAGGAAATCATCTACCCTGGTGCTATGGGATAGGTACAGTCAGGGTGCTCTGAACAGTGGTAGTGGTAACAGAGAGGAGGAGGTTCTACCTGAGAGAGAGAAGATGGTTCTGATCCATGTCCAGTTCATCTTCTAAGACTTAGGGAATTGATCTATATAGGTAGACTAACCATGCCTCAAGTACAAGCCACCAAATAAATTTTCATATGCTGGGTTATTTGTAGTAAAAAAAAAAAAGTGTAAACTTACATTTTTTCTTTGTGCTGTGCAGGCCTCACTGAAGGATCCCAGCTATGACTCTTCATTCAGTCATCCTCTTTAGAGCTAGACCCTCTCAGAAGCTCATCGATGTACAGTTCCCTCTAGAACATCCTGTCCAGTATGGTAGCCACTAGGCACCTGTGGCTATTTAATTTTGAATCTAAATTAATTAAACAATATTAAGAATTAATTCCATGGCTGCACAAGCCACGTGCCAAGTGCTCGATAGCCACATGAGCCTAGTGGCTACCATATTGGACACAGTTATACAGATCCCACTCCCATCATTGCAGAAAGTTCTATTGGACTGCTCTGTCTAAAAGATGCTTTTTTCATTATTCTTTTTTCTTTCCATCATATCTAACTGTGCTAGCCAGGCTAGACCCAGCCCATGAGTCAGGTTCCTTCCCTGCCTTATCCTTAGCAGTTTGCCCAGCTGCATGTCAGAGGGCAATATAAATGGAGAAGAATGTCCTGGAGACACATTATGTCACTCAGTTTCAAAACTGTGGCATCAGGCAGGTCCATCTTATGGGAAAGAAGGCCAATAGCGAGTATTTACTGCACTTTTATTCTATGCCCAACACTGTGCTAAGTGGTTTTTTTAATATATATATTATCTCATTTAATCCTCATAACAATTGTTGAAGGCAGGCATAATCAGCCCATCATATGGATGAGGAAACAGAAGTTTAGAAAAGTTAAGTAACTTGCCAAAGACCACACAGCTAATAAGTGGCAGAACTCAACTCACTTATGTCTACCTCCAAAGCTCCTGGATCTGTGCTGCTAAAACACATCACCTGCAACCAGGTTATATCAGAATTGGCTGGGGAGATTCTACACTGGTGGATGCCTGGGCTTTATCACAGACTTACAGACAAACTTAAATGTTTTCAGGTTTCTGGGGAAGTCCACTGAGTACTTTGTATAGATGGTATGGGCAGCCTCCGGCATGCCCCCTTTTCTCCAGAAAGACCATGCATTTGGTCCATTCTTCTGCTCTTTGCTGTTCATACCACTTGCAAATGTCCAGAGCCACATGGAGTCATTGACTGTTGCCTGAGGCACTGGGATAAGACTGAAATACTGCCTTCAACTCTCCATCAGTGGGGTAACTGCTTTGGTTCTCAGGTCACATGTAACACTGGGCCACCTCCTCTCCCCTGTTCTTTCTACCCATATACTGTCTGGGTGGCATATCTTTCTGCTCCATCACCAGGTCCTGAGCTGGTCCTGAGTCAAAGAGGGAACCACTAAGCATTATTTTAGGTGCCACTGATTCAAAGTAAGGGCAATAGCATCTCAGAAAAGAAAAAGAGCAATATGATTAATAAGTCAGGAACGTTTCCAAGGAGAAAGAGAAGATTTGGTAGCCAAGCAGTACAGTTTTAGAACCCATTGCATGGAAATCATAACTTCATTAGGTGTGTTCTTTATTGTTGTATGAACTGAAAGGACTTTACTACATCATTATTTAACATTTAGCATTTTTTTCCTGTTGTAATTTGAATTAACAGTGGCAGCTTTTGAGACTCTTCTATTTCATCCTTTTTATGTAATAGATTCGTGTCACAAAATGTACTGCATCCCATTTCCACTTTAATCTGTAAGAGGTCATTTAAGACCATATAGTCCAATGGCTACAAATATAATTGCAGTTTCAAAATCTGCTGAGGTCATTAGCAGAGGACATATTCCATATTTAAAATGATGTTTTAAACTTATTTTGCTTTTCATTACTAGCATTGTATTTAGTTTATTTCTATGAACCTATGTAATAAAAAAAATTGTCTGCAGTTTGAGCTGGTACTTGAAGGTTATAGTGATCAACTTTTTAACTCAAATCTTAACTGGGTTTTTAATTTATAAAATGAAAAGGAAAGTGGATACATTAAACATTGTAGTTGGAGGCTCTATTAAATGTCTCGCAAAAGTAAGGTCAAGCAAGGGAAAAAGGTATAAGGAAATAAATAATAAAATGAATAAACTTTTGGTTCATATAGATATGTATATGCCTATGTATATCAATATATCTCCAAGAAATTGAGAAAAAAAATATTTTTTCTGAGTACACATGGAACATTTACAAAAACAGGCTATGATTCAGGCCTCCAAAGAAGTCTAAATTTAGGATCGGTGGCATCAGCATCATGGTGGCATGACATTCCTCCCTTTAATCCCCTTTTAAGTCAATGAATTAGACACCCATACATGATCAAAGTGCCTTGGCAGGTCCTTTGGGCCTTAGAACTTCATTCCAACAGACTCAAGAGAAGTCTCATTCACCAGTACAGCTGGTAAGGAAGTCTTGGTTTAAAACAGCATGTAGAGGGAAGTTTATATGTATATAAATTTATATCTTTAAATCAATAACACCCATTGTAAAAATTTGGTTCTGTGCACGACAGCCCTGATCTCCATTATCCTGCTCCCCATTTTCCTCCACAGGCCTACTACCTCCTAACATACTGCATAATTCACCTATTTATTATGTCTATTAATTATGATACATCTTCTCCATTTAGGATATAAGTTGCAGAAGGACAGTGCTTTCTGTTTGTTTATTGGTTGATGTACTGCCAGCTACTAAAACAGTACCCAGCACATAGGAAGCACTAAATAAAACTTGTTGACTGAATGGATGAATGAGGAAAAGTTTGTGTTTTTTTTCTAAACATTAAAAAATTTAAGTAAGGGTGATTACACTGATGTTAAAGACATCTGTTCAACACTATGGAAAAGTCAACAGACTGATGATAGGTTGGGAAAATATATTTGTAATATTTAAACCAGACAAAGAACAAATATTTAGATTATACAGTGAGTTAGACCAGGAACCCAAATAGAATAATGTGTAGTCTAAAAAATGCAACTAACACAAAAACATAAAATGGAAAAAAAATAGGTGGATAACGCTAAGTGTTGGTGGGATACAAGGACCTTTATGCAGTGCCGATGGAATATAGACTAATTAGCTATTCTGGACAGCAAATTAGTAGTATTTACTCAAATTATGAATGTACATATCGATTCCACTCCTGGCTCTCAATCTCAAAGAAATTCCTATATAAGGGCCCACGTATGAGGGTGTTCATTGAAACATTCTTTGTCATGTCGGGACCCCTGGGTGGTGCAGTTGGTTAAGCCTCTGACTCTTCGTTTTGGCTCAGGTCCTGATCTCAGGGTTGTGAGATCGAGCCCTGAGACTGGCTCGGGGTTCAGCATGGAGTCTGCTTAGGACTCTTTCTCCCTCTCCCTCTGCCCCTGCCCCCTGTGCAGGTGCACTCTTTCTCCTCAAATGAATAAATCTTAAAAAGCAAGCAAACGACAACAACAACAAAAAAACCCACCATTTTTTGTCATGCCATGATAGGGAAAATGTCTGATGACCACCACAGAGGGAGTGACTGGGGAATATATGGCAGATGCATACCAAGAGCTAGATATACACACGGCAACATGGATAGATCTTAAAAACATAGTGCTGAGTGGGGAAAAAAAAGTAAGAAAGAGAATAAGATCTAGAACAATATAACTGTTTTATAAATTAAAAATACAAGGACAGAATAATAATATATGTTATACGTAAAGATGTATAAAGAAAAGAATGCCATTTGGCAGGGGTTTAGATGATGGGACTATAGAAGGAGGTTATAGGAAGTAAATAAAACAAAAGAAATGCTTTGTACGATAATTATATGCTATGAACTTAAAAGTAGAATAAACTGAACCTTCCAAAACTAAGACTCAATTGAAAATAAAAAATATAATTAATATAATATAATATAATATAATATAATATAATATAATATAACAGTTTTCTAGGATAATTTCTAAGTTTCTTTATATAACCCAGAATTTTCAGTAAATGACTATTCTATTTTCATATAGAATTAGTCTTAAAATGTTTTTTTTAATAGTTAGCAAATGTTTTGCAAATTCATTTTGGTGTGCATAGTATACTTTCAATCAACATATACTTTGCATTCTAAACATTTTGCTTTAATGTCTGCCTTCGATTATCATCTTTCCTATAAAGATGCCCTTTCCTAGTTGCCCTGAGTGAAATGTTCTTTTCCTTTTACCCTATGTAAAACCTTCTTTCTAATTAAAGTTACTGTTGATAAAGAAAATAATAATTATAGCCTTCACTAAAGCCCAGGCCCCATGTTGCATTAGGGAGGTTGTAGGATATAGAATAGAAACATCAAGTCCTTCATAGTACTGTTTGTCAGGGACAAATATGTTTGGGGCTTGGATGCTGAAATGGCACCCATCAACTAATTTCTACTTTTCACAGAGGATGTTTTTAAGGGAAACTAACAAGAAGCATCCATGAATATTAATATTCCAATGAGAGAAGAATATTAGAACACTCTAAAATGGAAGGCTAAATTATAAGCAAAACTCATGAAGAAAGGTATAAAATTGCCTTCCTATATGAATTTTAAAAACTACAATGGTTTCTCCTTAATATGACATTATATAAATAGTCACACTTTGTTGAAAGTACTTGCATTTCAAATCATTTCATTTAGTACTTGCAGTGTGAATATATGTAAGTATATGCAAGATTTTTTTGAAGCCTAGATGGGATCATAGAATATGATCACTACCTGTTTTGCTCAATACCCATTGAAGAAAGACCTTTTTGTAATTCTGCCCAAAGGGGGAAAAAAAAAAGATGGATATTTGATGAATTTCCAGATTACCCTCTCATGTTATATTTCTGAGATACAGGGTTAGTAAGTAAACTGGATGCAAAGGTTGCATTCATAATTACCCTTTTGAACAGATGTTCTCTGTCTGTTGAGGCTGGCAAAGATCTGAGCTTGTGGTTTTCTGCATGAGTTCTCTGAGCTCAGGAGAGGCAGAGGGTGGGGTTTTGAGAAGGTGAAAGGAAAAGCAAAAGCAGAAGTCAAATTGTGTGCTTGCCTCTGCAGGAAACTCTTTTCTCCTCAGGCCAACTCCTGTGGTAGGGGCTGCTTTTCACTTTTTTTATTTGTACTTATAGTTGTGTGGTCGTCTATGCTTTATAATGCTCTTAAAGCTCTTTCAAATTCAATATTTCATTTGATCCTTACAACCACCCTGTGAGATAAGTAGAACTCTATTTTCACTTTACGGATGAAGTAACCAAGGCTCAGAGAAGATAAAGCAGAACTAGAACTCAAACAATTTTGCTAAATTTGAATATGGTGTTCTTTCTTTGAACCAAGATAAGTATTAGGTTCCCTTCCTCTCCCTTCACACCATAACTTTCTCACCCCATGATTCTCTCACCCAATGCCAACCTCACCAAGATCAAAAATAGGGGTTTAACATTGACTTTAAAATTAAACATCACCATGCATCTTATACAAAGTTATTATTTTAAAGAGAGAGAGAATAACAACAACAACAACAACAACAAAAAACAGAGGGACAGAAGAAATCCTAAAAATTATAATTTGAGAAAATATTCCTGAAATAAAGGAAGACTCAAAACTGTATCTTGAAAGGAGACATCATATTTCTGGGACATCCAGCACCAAGATGCATGTTATTCAAATTAGTGGACATTAAATTTTAAAAAAATCATTTGGACATCTAGGAACCGCTGTTTCCACAACCAGAACAAAAACAAATATGAATGAAAAAGTTATTTATAAAGGAAAGAAATCACATTTTCATTAGATTTTTTTTGTTGTGATGGTTGATAGTAGAAGATGGTGGAGTAACGTATTTTCCTTTAAAGACTCAAGTTTAAAAAGGAGCCAAGGATTTTATACCCAGCTAAAGCAACTTCCAAACATAAAGGCTACAGACAAACTGTTATGAATATGCAAGGAAGAATTCAAGGAATATTCTTCTCATGAACACTTCCTAAAAACTTTATTTGTAAACATGCTTTACCTAAACAAACTGACCAGAAAGACACCAGCCAAAAAAATCAACCCTATCCTGTGTAGTATACACACATTTAAAGCCGGGAGATTTAGAAAGGCTAAAAATAAAAAGATTGACAAAGATATATCAGGCAATGAAAACATAAAGGAAGCAGGGGTTACAATCTTGTTTCTTGATAAAGTAGAGAACAGGAAGCATTACAAGTGACAAATAAGTTTAAAAGATAAAGGCTAAAATTGCAATGAAGATAAAATTTATGAATAGAGAGTCAACCTTGGAGATTCAAGGAGGAATACATCAAGCTACACAAAGATTAATCCCAAAATGTAAACTATATAACAATCTCTTTTATGAGTACCAATGAAAAAAGTAAAGTACATGGAATATTACTAGTCAGAATCCAATAGCACATCAAAATAATGACATACCATGACTAAGATTTTTTGCAAGAGGGCTCAATATTAAATAAATTGATTGTTAGGGGTGCCTGGATTGCTCAGTTGGTAGAGCATGTGACTCTCAATCTTGGGGGTCGTGAGTTTGAGCCCCATGTTGGGTGTAGAGATTACTTTAAAAAAATAAAAAGTTTAAAAAATTTATTATAATCCATTATATTTATAGAGCTAGGAAGAAAATTCATATGATATCTCCACAAATATGTAAAATATTTGAAAAATTTAACACCTATTCACAATAAAAGTACTCAATAAGGTAGAAATGGGTGGCTATTTCCTTAAAGAGAGATGATAGGTAGCTTCTTGATAGATAACTTCTTAATTAATGGATAGAGAAATAGATAGATAGATAGCTTCTTAATTAGTAGAGAAACACCAAAGACTTTTCTGCTAAATCCAAGAACAATTAAAGCATGCTTACTGTAATCATTATTATCTAATAATGTATTAGAGGTATATGCAATTATATAAAAGATATGCAATTATATAAAAGAGAACTAGTTAGCACTCTGGACTCTAAAAGAGAACTAAAAGCAAAAGAATTGGTAAACAAGAAGTAACGACCATCTTTTTTTGCAAATGATTACAAATCTGGAGAAACCAAGAGTCAATGGGAAAACAGAAGCTTTATAAACATGTTATAAAACAAAGCTTAAAAAGAATAGCTTTTATGAATACTACCAAAAGAAGATATGAGACCTTTTTTTTTTTTTTTAGAGAGAGAGTGTGAGCGGGGGAGGGGCAGAGGAGCAGAGGGAGAGGAAGAGGGAGAATCCTAAGCAGA
Source organism: Halichoerus grypus (assembly GCF_964656455.1). Classification (NCBI taxonomy): domain Eukaryota; kingdom Metazoa; phylum Chordata; class Mammalia; order Carnivora; family Phocidae; genus Halichoerus; species Halichoerus grypus. Next base: position 18,896,118 of record NC_135724.1, read on the forward strand.
CTCCCTGCTCAACACAGAGCACATGGGGCTTGATCTCACAATCCTGAGATTTCAACCTCAGCTGAAATCAAGAGTCAGACGCTTAACCGACTGAGCCACCCAGGCACCCCAAACCACCTTTTTTTCTTAGACAGAAAGATTCAGTATTGCAAAGATAATTTTAATTTTATATCAAGAAAAATACCATAATTTCTTTTTCTTCAGCAAGACAAGTTGGTTACAAAGTTTATTTGAAAGGAAAAAGAAGCAAAAATAGCCAGTAAAATCTTGAAAAAGAAGAACAATGACATGGCACATGATATTTGCCCTACTCAGTAGAAGAATATATTAAAACTCTCTATAATTAAAATAATGTGATATTAGCACATGAATAGACAGACCAATGGGACAGACCAAAAACCCAGAAATCAATGTAATTGTCTTTGGATATTCAAGTGCATTGGGATAACTAGATGGCTGTTTGGTGAAAGATAAAACTGAAACTCTCTCTTACATTCAGGATAAATTCCAAATGGATCCCATATTTAGATATTAAAAAGAGAAAATATACAACTACTAGAATAAAACATGGATTATGGTTCTATAATACATGAGAGAGAAAACTTTCCTAATTATGACTAAAAATCCAGAATAATTGTTTTACCTTAAAAACCCCACATTTTCTAATCAAAATTTTTATCGAAGTATAATTAACATACACCATTGTATTAGTGTCAGGTGTACAACATAATGATTTGATATTTGTACACTGCAAAGCGGTCACCATAATAAGCCTAGTAAACATCTGTCACCATGCATAGTTCATAGTTAAGGAATTTTTTTTCTTGTGATGAGAATTTGAAGATCTACTCTCTTAGCAACTTTCAAATATATAATAGAGTATTTTTTTTAAAGATTTTATTTGTTTGTCAGATAGATAGATAGAGAGAGAGGACAAACAGGGGGAGTGGCAGGCAGAGGGAGAAGCAGGCTCCCCACTGAGTAAGGAGCCCAATGCGGAACTCGATCCCAGGACCCTGGGATCATGACCTGAACAGAAGGAAGATGCTTAACTGACTGAGCCACCCAGGCATCCCTATTAATAGAACATTATTAACCTTAGTTGCCATGCTGTGCATTACATCCTCATAACTGACTTATTTTATAACTGGAAGGTTTGTATCTTTTGCCCATCTTCATCTACTTTGCCCAGCCCCACAGCCCCTATCCCCAGCTTTCCTGCCTCTGGCAACCACTAATCTGTTCTCTGGTTTCTATGAGCTTGGAAAAAACCCACATTTTCATAGCAAAATTATCATAAGCAAAGTAGAAAGACAACAAACAAATGGAGAAAACCATTTGCAACTGACATCACAGTTTCTTAAATTAGAGAAGAAAAAGACCAAGAACCCTAGCAAAATGAGCTAATGAAATGAAGAAACTACTCAAAGAAAAAAAGATGCAGTGACTCTTGAACTTGTGAAAAGGTATGCAATCTCCCTTCCTCATAATAAGGGAAATGCAAAATAAAATTACATCAAGATATTATCTCTTGGGGCACCTGGGTGGCTTAGTCGGTTAAGTGTCTGCCTTCAGCTCATCATGATTTTAGGGTCCTGGGATCGAGCCCCACATTGGGCCCTCTGCTTAGCAGCGAGTCTGCTTCTCCTTCTCTCCCTCTGTGCTCTCTCTCTCTCAAATAAATAAATAAAATCTTTAAAAAAAAGATATTATCTCTCGTGTCTCAAATTGACAAAATTCCAGAAGTTTGACGACATACTCTATTGGGAAGGCAGTTGGGGGAAAGGCATTTAACTGATGGGAATAACAAAATGGTAACTTTGAAAGGGAATTGGCAATGTCTAGCAAAATTACATACACATAAACTTTGACCTCTGAATCTCAGTTTTAGAAATCTGTCACAAAGGTATGCTGGCAAAAATTGAAGAGATGTATACTATAGACTACTAATTCCAGCATTATTTGTAGTAATAAAAGATTGAAAACAACCCAAATGTCCATCAATAGGGACCAAGTTGAGTAAAACATGGTGCATCCTTGCAGTAGGGTACTATGTAGATCAAAACAGGAATGAGGAATATTTCTAAATTTTGATGTGAATTATTTGAAAAATGGAAGAATTAATATTTTTTTAAAGTTACTAAAAAAGAGGAGTCATAGAAGCTTGACTTACCTGAATATGCATCTTTTTGTAGTTTTGACTTTAGAAACTTGTAAATATTTTATTTAATTATAAAACAAAATTTAAATTTTTAAAAAATATTTTATTTATTCATGAGAGAGAGAGCACAAGCAGGAGTAGGGGAAGAGGGAGAGGGAGAAGCAGGCTCCTCACCAAGCAGGGAGCCTGACAACTTGTGGCTTGGGGCTTGATTCCAGTACTCTAAAATCATGGCCTGAGCCGAAGGCAGACACTTAACCCACTGAGTCACCCAGGTGCCCCAAAACAAAATTTAAAATTAAAAAGCAGTCACTATGGGGCACCTGGGTGGCTCAGTCGTTAAGTGTCTGCCTTCGGCTCGGGTCATGATCCCAGGGTCCTGGGATCGAGCCCCGCATCGGTCTCCCTGCTCAGCAGGGGGCCTGCTTCTCCCTCTCCCACTCCCCCTGCTTGTGTTCCCTCTATCGCTGTCTCTCTCTCTCTGTCACATAAATAAATAAAATCTTTAAAAAAAAAAGCAGTCACTAAAACATCAGAAGGAAAGTAAACCAAATGAACTGTATTTTTTCCAGGAAGCAATGTGCCCTGATAGAAAAGACTATTTCTCAGCTTCATTTGTAGATAGCAATAGCCAATGAGATAGATATATTTGCAAGTCAGTAAGTGAGGCTTCTGGACTATCTCTTTAAAAGATCCAGTTTAGCTATGAGGATTTTTTTTCCCTTGCTCTTTGCCTTCTTCCCTCCTGGAATGTCAGCATGATGGCTGGATCTCTAACAGCCATACTGCAACTTTAGAATGAATGCCATAAATGATTGATGAAGGAAAAGAAAGACAGAAGGAATTTGAATGCTTTGTAAATTTGTGGTTTCACTATCCTAACCCTGGATTACCCAGCTTTGGAATTATTTTTTGTGAAAGAACAAGCTTTTAATTCTTTAAGCCACTATAATTAGGTCTCTGTTACCAGCCTTTGAAGGCAATTCCTAATCAAAACTGCTCTACCTATTTTTTAGCAGTCTGGAGGGATGGCAAGGGTAGGAGTTTTTAGGTGATGCCAAAGTAGTCCTTGTTAAAATAGCTGTGCTGTGCTCTCTCAGAGATATTGTTCTTTATGAGGGTTTTAGCTACACGGTTGGTGGGTGTGGACCATGACCATTAGGGTGCAGTTTGCTCTTCTAATTCCTTGTGTAGCCCTGAGCCTTACTTCCACCTCAGAGAGTCAAACCCACCACATCTTTTCCCATTTCTTCCCACAGGGCATTTCCACAGGTCAGAAGAATGAAAGATATGCATACTGATCCAATTTGCTTCTCACCAGAATGGGGGAATATTAGAGATTTGTGGACTCACTGGTACAATCTCTAGAGGGTGAGAGCAGAGTCAGGAGCTGAACCATGCCTGGCATCTGTTTCACTCCAGAAGCTTCTGCTTCCTACCTTGGCAACTGGTCTTTGACACTTCTTTCATTATGCCCTTTCACCTCTATGAATAATCATGTCCTTATATATTGAAGAGGAGAGATTTTCTAACAGAGTTTTAATGTACTATCTTAACCCAAAAGCCCTTTATAGCTTTTAAAGCTCTATTAAACATTGTAATACAAAAAATTTTTTAAAGATCAATATTGCCTTTATTTTGATTTAGTGTAGAGAGACAGGTTAATCTGTAGGACTGAAAAAAATCTAAATTTTAGTGTCTTTTCCACTCGTGTGGCCCCCAAATACAAAATCCCATATAGTTCTTCATGGGACTGATCAGATCTAATATGCAGCCAGGATGTGGTGCTCCAGCTACCTTGGATGTTTATAGCCAGTGTCTCTCTTGAGTGGTCATTTCCCTGCTATCCTGGTCCTTAGATATTTAGAATATCACATTTGTTGTTTTATAAAAAAGGATACCCATAGAGATTGTCAAAGTATGTGTGAGAAAAGAGAATTATTTAGAGGAATCAAGGGATAAAGCCAAGCAAATTCAAGTCTTTGCTGCAGGATTTATTAGAGACTTTAATATGCTAAAATACTTCACGGAAGCTCCAACTGAATGGTTTAGTGGGTAACAAGGACTTCACAGATTTATTCAAACTCTGAGTATCTTTGACTGGAGCATCTCTTGGGACTAGTATTCTGAGATAAACTCTGGGAAACACTTCCTTAAACATTTAAATTTTTCAATGAGTTTTGAAGAATGAAGAAAATATGGCAATTATCATTCAGCAGTACAAACGCTAGACACAATATTTAGCTGTGATTTTCTTTCTTTTGCGTATCTTCAATTTTTTCTCCTAGATGGAAGTTTTATTTATATGCAGATTTAGGTTTCAAAATATTCTCTAATATTCAGGAAGACATTGTTTAGTAGGAGAATCTATGCTTTTTTTCCTGACCCTCAAATTTGAAGAGAGCTCTCATATTTGAACTAGGGCTAAATGTATTTTACAAATACACACAGGCACAAATCAAAGACCTTGACACCATCTCTGTATGTGTCAGTCATAAAGATATTGTGAGCTTTGTGTAGAAAGTGAGCATGACATTGATGAAATAATGTTCCTCTTGAAAAATCGGTGAAAATATAATATCAAGAAGGCAGAAGGGAGGATCAGAGCTCTCTGTAAAATGTGGCTAGATTTGTCCAATATCAAACATCTAAATAAGTGCCCCAAAGTTCAATATATCATCAACATCTCCATGATTAGAATTTTTACTGTCATCTCTTTATGTTAAAATGCTCATGACTGTGGACACTTTTCAAAGTCTTCTAATTTCAGGTACTTTTGAAATTTATATTCTAATTTTTATCCCCTTAGGTTTTTTCGGGTTTTTTTGTTGTTTTTTTTAAAGATTTGTTTATTTATTTGAGAGAGAGAGTGCGGGGGGGAGGGGTGGCGCAGAAGGAGAGAGAGAGTCTTAAGCAGACTCTGCACTGAGCAGGGAGCCCGATGCGGTACTTGATCCCATGACCCTGAGATCAAGACCTGAGCTGAAACCAAGAGTCCGATGCTTAACCAACTGTGCCACCCAGGTGCCCCTCCCCTTAAGTTTTAAATCCTTTTCCTCAACCTGAAACTCATATATAAACTTACATCCCATTTTCCATGTTTCTGCCTTTCATCCTATTCTATTGGTTGGACATTCCTATCTTGTCAGGGGCAGGACTCTGTTTTGGATCTGAATGTTCTCTTACTCATTTCTGTTTTAGCAACAACTGATATTGCTGTTTTGTTTGTTTTCCAGGGCTTGTCCTCAGTACCAGGCTCATGGCAACCCAAAAATGTAAGCTACAAAGACACACATGAGATAAACATACCTGACTGGCCCCATCCTAGGCAGAGGCCAAGTTCACCAATTCTGCATGCCCATGAAGCAAATGGACATTTTGCAAGTTGGAGGTTTATAATAATTAGATTTGTAATAATTAGATAAATGCCAGAATATTAACAATGGCAATTTCTTGGTGGTTGCACTGATAAGCCTTTTGTTGTCGTGGTTGTTATATTTTATTCCCAGGACTTAATTATTTTATAGCTGGAAGTTTGTATCTTTTGACCACCTTCAACCATTTTTCCTACTCCCCTCCTTTTTTTTTTTTTTTGAATGTTTGCACTTTTCCATGTTTCGTGAAATTTTTGTAAATATTCCTTCATCAGAAAGAAGTCAGTAAATATCACTGGTCTTTATGAAGATGGCACAGCAAGCTTTCTTACCTTTGGAAGGCAGAGGACATGGCCTTTCCCTCTCTCCCTTTTCCACACCTTCCTTGCTGTGTCCCCTGCAGTCTTTCAAAGTGTTGGCAACACTCTCATTTAAATTGTATCCAGTTATTTCTTATCAAGATCCTACAAGGTGTTCTTGGTTCTTTAGGAGGATTAGATGGAGAAGAAGTGCCCAAAATCAATTATTCTCCACATTCCAGGTATTTAATTAATTAATTAATTAATTAATTAATTTATTTGACAGAGAGGGAACACAAGCAGGGAGAGTGGGAGAGGGAGACACAGGCTCCCTGCTGAGCAGGGAACCTGATGTGGGGCTCGATCCCAGGACCCCAGGATCAGGACCTGAGCTGAAGGCAGACGCTTAACGACTGAGCCACCCAGGCGCCCCCACATTCCAGGTATTTTTAACGCCCCAGGGGAGACATACATGAAATCACTACAGAATATTACACAGCAGTAGAAACATGGACAGAAATGTGTGGTCAATGCTGTAATTGCCTAGGCCTTCAGAAAACATGACCCATCCCTCTCCCAGTGTGTTTTTAGAAACTTTCTTGATGATATAAATTGACTGGGTTGCTTGTTAAACATACAGATTCCTGAGCCCCCGCTCCAAATGGATTCATTCAGAATCTCTAGAGAAGAGGCCTGGGAATCTATACTTCCCAGATGATTCCTGTTATCACAGATGTTGGGGAAAACATGAACGAGAACAACCAGGGAAGGTTTAAGAGTTGCTGGAACATGAGAAAAACATTAAAGGATGGGCAGACATTAGGCAGAAAAGTCAGAGGGCAAGAGTTCTAGGGAAGGCTTCATGGAAGAAACAATGTGAATTTAAGTCCATATCAACAGGAAACGGGAAACTGATACAACCAAATGAGTCCCTTGGCTACTTGCCGAAGGGGTTTTATAGAGGTACTTAACCCTATAGATCAGAGATTTGGGGGGAGGATAAAAGTAATGTGGCCATAAGTGAAATTCTCTCTCTCTCGATCAGGCTCTCTCTCCCCCCCGCCCCATTAGACTAGAGCACGCCATGGTCTAACCTGCAGATCTTTTGAAGATTTATATTTAAACTTGCTACCCAGACTTTGAAATGAATACTGGAGCCAGGAGGGTATCATGTTAAATTCATTTGCAGAACCATGAGAAGCTATCACATACTTTTATCCATTTACATTAAATCCAAACCATCCATCCTCATACAATTTTTCTCTGCCTTCCCTATAGGATTAATATAAATCACGGGAGATAATTTGCAAAGAAGGCTATTTAAAATTGCGGCAGAGCAGTTCATTTGTTGCGATAATTCACTTTGGTGTAAAATTCAATTATTACTGACAAATAAAGGTTAGTAACTTAATCATTATAAAGAACAGACGTCTGGGTGAGGAACGAGTAAATTAGGGGATTCCCAAGCCTTTTAATCTCCACCCCCGCCCCGAGATTCTAGAGGATTTTCAAACCTTGTAAAAGCTTTCTTAAAAAAAATTCTCATCCTTCTTATCCTTGGACAGAATCTCTCCCACCCGTTTATTTTTGAAGTAATAAATGTGTAAATACATGCCATTCGTTTACACACTTGCAGAGCCCTGAAGCATTTTTTAATCCAGCCTAACTATTCAGAAAATTTGGTCTCTATTTTCCCCCTTCTGGCACAGACCAAAGAGAACCCAGCCCATTTGTCGGAGGCCCCGACATCTGCCGATTTGTCAGTTTTGTTTAGTTAAAGTGGATTCACGTTTGTGGGGAAGGGGGCCGTTTAGAGGAACCAGTGTTGAAGCAAATGAGTTCTTTTTCCAGTGTGAACTCCCTGATTTTGCATTAATTGTGATAGGCTCTGTGACTGCCAGGGCCACTTCACCCCAGGATTTGGTGAACTGGGGAGATGTCATAAATCAAGAGGAATACCCACAGGGAGGGTGGGTGTGACAGAGGCCACAGGCTGGGATGGCACACACTTGGGGCCAACGAGGCAGCCCTCTCTTGCCCCTGTTTGTCCTGCACGGAGGCCCAGTTCTGATGAGCCAGCGGAAATTCTAAAGAGCTGGAATTTGTCCTCCTCATTATAGTTTCCCACTTTGGGTAGTTAGTATGCATTTAATTCATTCATATTTGTATTGGAATCCACAGCTCTATCCAGACCCCAAAGGAGTGCTACTAAACAGTTTTCACAGCTCAGCACTTTTTTGCACTAAGGAAGAAAGCTGGACAACCAGTTTATAAAATGCTGACAGAAATACACAGTAATTTAGAGAGCTTCTATGTGCAGTCTCCAAGATTAACTGCCCTACATCTCCTATTATTGTTTCAACTCATCCTTCCGAAATGGTTTCCACATAGAGGAAAGCTATAAAGGTATGGTGAGCAATGAAGTATTTGCAAGCCGAATAAGAATGGCGATAAACCTTTTAAAACTTGTATCTATGGAGCGGGCACTTCAGAAAGTAAATAGGTATAATAACACATCTATGGGGTTCCCCTTCACTGCCCATCTTTACGTGTATTTCCTTTCAAAGCGAAGAAAGCCCGACTAGGTAGCTGGCCTTTAAGCCGTCAATTAATTGAACAAAGATTTCTAAATTGTTCAATTGGTTTCATAAGGAAGTGTACAATGAAATAATAAAGTAAAACAAATGATATAAAGCAGAGCCACTAATTAGCTCTACATGATTGATATAGCTTTGGACCAGGCATTTGATCTCAAACAAAATGCAGTTCCTTGTTAAGAGGATTTTTAATTGATGTGCAGAGAGGTATTAGATGATGTTGGAAAATAATTACTCCAAAGCTATTCATGCATTTGGCTGAACATAACAAATGAAGTTTGGGCACTGGATCTGGCGAAGTGGACACGTGCTAATTAATAATGAGAAGAACAAGCATCTTCCAGGCATTTTTAACCCAGTATTTGCTAGGAGATTGCTGAGCAATTATATGCCATAATGAGGTTGTCATATAAACAAGATTAACATTACTCAGATGTCAGATGAGATTTCAAATTCATGCAACCCATATGTATTTTCCGGTTGTTATAGATTGTAACGTAGAGCCAACCAATCAAGGTTGCTGCTCAAAGTTCAGGTATGATTAAGGAAACATCATAATGAGATAGCAAATCTTTTCTATCTTCTGATGGACAAATTAAGACTGTCCTCTCAGAATAAATAAGCAGATTCACTTGAGCTCATGTCAAAGCACCAATATATATATATATATATATATATATATATATATATATATATATATAAAAGAACTTTTCTCAAAGATATGAATATTGACTAGGGTAAATATGCTCTTCATCTCTAAAAACTTGATGAGCATATGCACCGAGTTACACATAATTTGTTAAATCTTACAAGAACATTAAATTAGCATTTGGTTGGGCTCGGCCAAATTCTTTGCTCAGAAAAATGTGTGCATGTTGACATGAAATTAGAGGGACTTCTGGGTGAATATCTGAAGGCGGAATTTGTCTTTCTTTGTTTTATAGAATGCTGTTTTCCACCCCCACTCTCTCCCCCCCCCCACAAATGGTAGAAGATAAAGCTAACTTAGGATATGTCTTCATAGTCAAAATGTAGCACTGATTCGAGTATTTAGATAACTTACAACTGCAATAAGGAAAGCTTGAGGTTAGTATGAGCTGAAAGTCCTGAATAATTGCTTAATAGCTCAACTCACTTTTGCAGTACATAAATGTGGTTCGAGGGACCAATTTAATAGCTGCCTTTTATTTTGATGAATTTATTTATTAATTTATGTTTGACTATAGTTGACACCCAGTGTTGCCTTAGTTTCAGGTGCGTAACTGTAGTGATTTGACAAGTTTATACGTTATGAGTAGCTGCCTTTTTAAAAGGTTCATTTTACTCAATTATTCTCCACAGATTCTTAAGGTACTGAAAATTTGAAGTGTTCCCGTTCGATGGTGGTATACATGAATTTAAAACTTTCTAATGTCTTGCCAGACACTGTGTGTGTGAGTTTATGTGTAGACTGTGCATGTTTGTGTGTGTGTGTGTGGTGGGAGGATGTGTGGATAGAGAGGGAGAGGGGTCAGAGTTAGAGCAGGGAGGAATTCCAGACTACGAACTACTTTCTTAGTTTCTTCATGACGCTTTACAGCTCATCCTAGTTCCTACACATTTGTCTTTACCTCTTCATTGATGTGTGTGTGTGTGTATCTGTGTGTTTATTTACAAAGGCTCTTTGTCTAAAAAAAAAGAATAGGTTTTAAGGCACTCTCTTCTGTGCATATCCTTTGTTAAAGTTATCCTCGATTATCTTGATTAGTAAGATTTATTTCTTTGCTAATCAATATTTGATTTTTTAAAACCTTATAAATTAATTTTCCAGCAGGAAACCTCATACAATGGAGCAGGGCCTGCTGCAGGATGCTCAGTGCCCTGATCATATCTTACTTCAGTCCTGATCCCTGTTTTCGTGGGTAAATGCAGCACAAACGCAGAGACTGGAAGACAAAGGCCCTTTAGCCCAGGGGTCTCAGTGCTCCCTGGGACAATAGGGCCGACATGAACAGGGTATGTTAGCACCCCACAGGAAGCTGCCCTCTTGTCTGAATGGGCTCGGACGTAGACTCCATCACTGTGGCCTGCAGGATTTGCAGGACTCGGATGCATGAATGAGAAGGTGAAGGAATTCTGGTGGGAAAAGGGTGCTTCTTTCCCGAAATAAATGGAAGAAGCATTTATAATGAAGAAATGAATGAAGGAGCGCCTTTGCTGCCCAGTTCTGTGGAGACAGAAATAGGAGTGAAGGAGTGGAATGTGAAACCCAAGGAGTGAGCTGGCCTCCACCCAAAGGACAGGTCGCTGGTTTTGATCTGTGAACTTGGAGATTTCTGAGTAGAGCTTGAGAAGACACCCTCCTCTTGGGGTAAGCACTGAACCATCTGAATAAATACTGTAGAGCAAAAATGAACAAACAAAAAAGCCCCTGGAATCCAAGTGAAAGCCTGGGTCTATCTTAAATATGACCGTTGATTGTCTCCTAATACCGACTGGGAGAAATGCTGTGGACATTTAAAGACTCTTCTGTATTTGAAGTCTAAGTAATTATGCAGATTATAATCCTGTATAATGTTAAGTAAAAGAAGAGTTATTGACAATGTAATTACAAATTACGACCATGTTAAATAATATGAATAGAAATGAGACTGGAAGGCAATAAACCAGAATGCCAATATCAGTTTTATGAGAGTAGTGAGATTATGGGTCATTTACCCCTTCTTTTCCAAATTGCCTGTAAATTTTTAAAATTATTTTTATAATGAACACATGTAAAAAAAAAAAAAAAAAAAGAATTTACTACACTAACTTATGCCAGAGCAAAACCGAGCAGGCTTCTAGCAGCGTGGTTGGTGATTCTCATTGTTCTGTGTAACTGGAAACTCCAAGCTGACTGAGAGCATTCAACCACTTCTACGGTTGCAAAGAACGTCAAAGTGAGTTGTCATCCCCATTTTTGAGAGCAGTTCCTGTCACTGCAGTTGTTGGATGAGAAGTGCCCAGATCCGTTTCGACACCCCCCCACGGAGCACAGGAGCCTAACTGGCCACCAGACCTGTGAGCTGGTCTTGGCGGCTGTGGCCGGCACTGCAGAATGGGCCCGAAGATGTAAAGAAAATTATTAGCAGGTGAGTATCTTTCCTCTGTGCAAGGAACATCACAAGGCTAAGTATCCTTCCTTTGTGCGAGAAAGCTCTAGGAAAATGGAGTTTCTTTCTGCCATTTATTTTATATCAGAGTTTAAACTGCTACACAGTCAGTGGGTTTCAAAGTGTGGTCCTGGCCTAGCAGCAGCAGCATCACTGGGAACTTGTTAGAAACGCAGAATCTGGGCGCCTGGGTGGCTCAGTCAGTTAAGCATCTGCCTTTGGCTCAGGTCATGATCCCAGGGTCCTGGGATCGAGTCCTGCATCGGGCTCCCTGCTCAATGGGGAGCCTGCTTCTCCCTCTGCCCTTCACCCCGCTTGTGTTCTCTCTCTCAAATAAATAAATAAAATCTTAAAAAAAAAAAAAGGAAACGCAATGAATCTGAAATTCTGGGAGTGGGACTCAACAATCTGTTTTTGTAAGACATCCAAGGGATTCTGGATTCTGCTTGCTAAAATTTGACAACCATTGACATGACTATGATGGCAAAGGGGGTAACTTTTGAATCAGCTGTAGATTTAGATCCTGGTTCTATCACCAGTTGGGTGAACTTGAGTGCAAGAGGGGAGTGAATGGGAGCAAGACATCAAATTTCAATGGGGCGCCTGGGTGGCTCAGTCGTTAAGCCTCTGCCTTTGGCTCAGATCATGATCCCAGGGTCCTGGGATCGAGCCCTGCATCGGGCTCCCTGCTCCGCGGGGGGTCTGCTTCTCCCTCTCCCACTCCCCCTGCATGTGTTCCCTCTCGCTGTGTCTCTCTCTGTCAAATAAATAAATGAAATCTTTAAAAAAAAAAAAAGACATCGAATTTCAAGAATATCCAAGGGCCTTGTCATTGAATATGAAAAGCCCAAATAAAGAATTATTTTGAATTTTATTTCCTGTTAATGGAGTATATTTCTTTGATCACTCTTAGACTAGACTATTTGGGAGATAGCTTTGTAAGTTTTATATTTACAAAAAGCTTCACAAATGAAGAGTTGTGGAGTATATATTTTACGGTTTTCCACAAGTAATTGTGTTCCAACCACACAGGAGCCCTAGAAAGAGAAAAACTCCACATGTAAAATAGTTCCTAAAAGAAAACAGGAAAACAGAAGAAAAGAAGACCTGGCCTTGGGATCTATCAGAAATGTAAGTAATCATCTGGGAATGGAAAGATTCCTGTGTCCTCACAACTATTCACCAATCAACTGAGAAGTGAAAATTTTAAACTGTGATTTTTTTTTTAAACTCTTTATCCATACATAGCTTTTGCCTGAGCCTCCACTGGGTAGAGGGAACCCAGTGTAAAATAAAAATGTAAGCACCCTTGTTCAAAAAGTAGAAAAAATGTCCATTGAAAGTACTAATATATAAATTTTTTTCATTTCTTCTGTCCTTTGTGTCTCAACTTGTCAATGAATTTTTGTCATTTAATGTTATTCTAAGTCAAGAAAAATTAAAATATATATTATGAACATGAATTTTCTTATTCATCTTTAGATTGTATAGTGTCTTTTTTTAAATGCAAATATCATAACATTTGGCTCGCACGTGGAATCACTGAATTTATAGAATTTTGTTTTCCGTAGCTTGTCCCTGCAAGGTGCCTCAAGCTGACTAGAAAGACAAAAGCAAGCTAGATGCACAACTGTTGGAAGGAGGGAGAGGGTCTCCTAAGGCACAGAGCTAGCCTGGGGAAGCGCTCCCTCCTGCAATGGATACTCTTGGGGCGATTTTTGCAGACTTTATAGGCACCTGGGGGATCCTTGCCTTGAAAGTCAGAGAAACTGAGTACACTCAAGCCAGACAACTGCTGGACTCCCCTCTCCTGCCATGGACAGGATTTATAAGCTGGGCCCCACCAGAGTGGGAAGATAAGCCAGGCATCTCCCTTCCCCATAGACTCACTGCCCCAATCCATGGCAGATGGTGACCTCCAAACCCAAGGGTGCACTAAGTACCAGAATGGGGATGAGCAAAATTCTCATCCCTGCTGAGCTGCCCACAGCAGGTGCTATGACCTCGTCATGCCCAACCCTGACTCTTCGAGGGAACGCTGGGTGTTGAGATGTCCAGAAGTGGGTGGATGACAATACTCTCACCTTCCAGGAGGTGGGGAGAGTAAACCCAAGTAGGGCGGTGCAGCAGGAGGTGGGGCCAATGCCGGCAGACCGGAGGACGTGGGACAGCCTGTGTGTTGGTGCTCCACTTTCCCCTCCATGCTCCCTCCTGTCCCTCCCCCAAGCTCCACTATCCTAGGGGACTTTGCTTACAAAGTGTATTCAAACATAAAATTATGAGTTTCAAGGCAGCAACTATAGAGCTTAAATCCCAAGCATGGAGCTCTTCGGAACACAGGGTCCTGGGTGAGTACAGTGTTGCTGGCCCTGAGTAAGGAATGTGGTGAGCTCCCAGATGAACCAGGTGGCAAGATGCCTTGGAGAAGATGACTCTACCTTTGTCATTTGTATTTGGAATCTCTTCTCTATTTGGGAAGGATTAGAGACTTAGAAAATGAGTTCTTGCTTAATTAAATTAAACGCAGCCTAAAAATTTGTTCAAGGATCCTGTTTTTTTTTTTTAAGATGTTACTTTTTTATTTGAGAGAGGGAGAGAGAGTGCACAAGCAGGGGGAGGGGCAGAGGGAGAAGCAGGCTTCCCGCTGAGCAGAGAGCCCGACGCGGGGCTCAATCCCAGGACCCTGGAATCATGACCTGAGCCAAAGGCAGACGCTTAGCCGACTGAGCCACTCAGGTGCTCCTGTTCAAGGATCTTATTAAAACAATTTACTGTGCTGCCCCATCAGATCAAAGACATTGTTTAGAACCAAGGGTTCTGAATTATGGAACTTTTCATGTCCTCTGTGGTGCATAAGAATCCAATTTCTAACTGATATAAAAAAACATTTGAATGTTTTTTTAGTTTGGTATCAAACTCGAAATTTTAGTGATTTAGTAAGCACAAACCCTTATGATTTAAGAAAATACAGATACTCAATTCCATTAGGAGTGTGGCAACTGAATTTTACACTTTGCACTCATTTCTCATTGCCCATCTTCCTTGGTTGGAATGGATGGAATCACCAACTGTGTGTGTATCTCTGTGTGTGCGTGTGTGTAACTTTGAAGTAGATTTTTTTTGAAGATATTCACAGTCACACATCTGAAACTTGTTTTAAGCTTTTCTGTCTGCCTTTGGAGAACCACCTTTAGGGCTTGGAGTGGTCCACAGCATCTAGTCAGTGCCACTAATATTGTGGAATGAAGTGTTGTGAGGTCATTGGATTGGCAGGGGTCAGTCTATCGAGGCTCCCCAAGGAGACATTGCAGGGATCCGAGACCATCTTGACATTTCTGGCTCTGTGGACAAACTTAGGCCAACAGTTGGGTTATAATCTTTTTAATGAAGCAGCTAAAATCAAAGCCAGGTGCTTCCTTCAGTGACTCAAACCTGGAGTCAGAAGTTAGATGTACAAAGATCAAAGCCCAAACTGTCATAGAGGATGTTAAGTTGGGAGCAGGACCTGGGAGCCTTCCATTTTGATTTAAATTGTTGTCAACATTCCCTCCAACCCCCATCCTTTTTTTTCTTCTTTTTTGCAGGTGCTTCATCTGTGCAAGTGAATTCAATATTTCCAGACTTCTCAAATTCCTCACTGGCAGCAATATCATGTTAGTGTAAAGTCTATTCAATGACTCAAAAAGTCAAACATTTTCCCCAGGACTTTTGATGATAGAGATTAATTCATGTTGCCAAATGCTATACTTGTAATTGACTGGTTCCCTAAGCTGACTCCTACTTAGCAATTACACTTGTAAGTATAATTATACTTTGGTATAAGTTTGATTAAACTACTTTTGAAATACTTAAGCACATTTTAAATAAGAGGCTATACGTCATCGATGGTTATCGATGAAAAATTCATGCACGCATAACAATTTCTGATTCTGTGGACCTTTCCTGGGGAAAAAAAATACCATTTGAGTGCTGCTATGTGCTAGGAAGATTGCAAATGATCTCCTCTGTACCCCTCACTGCAGCCCTCCGAGAGATGTTCTATTACTGCCCCCCAATTCCCAGAAGTGCAAAAAGTTGACCTAGTTATCTGGGGTCACATAGGTAATGGGAAGCGGAGGGAAGACGTAAACAGTAGTCCTTGGAACCCCAAATCTCCGGCTATTGTCACCGTGCTCTCTCCCTTAGTGTCTCACTTTTCCCAAAAGAACCAGCTTTGTGCTTCCCTTTTCACCAAGAAAAAGATTCCTTCCCTCCTCCACCCTCCATGCGCCCTGGGGCAGTATTCTCCCTTTAGGAGATTTTTCAAACTCTTCCAGACCCCTGGACCATCCCTCCCCTTCACATTCTTGGTGACTTCTCCTTTCTATTACAATATCTCTTAGGAAGAAATGTCGGGAGAGAGCCCGGAGGATTATATTCACTGCCAACTAATCTTCTCTCTCCTCCAGGCTCCTTCTTCCTTTCTCTTCAGTGAGTCATTACTTTGAATAAATATCTTCTTCGCTGAGCAAGATTTCAGCAGCCATTTTTACAGCCTTACTTTTTTTTTTTTTTTTTTTAACACAACGAGGCTCTTTTCTTTCTGGATGTATTTAGGCTTATTATGAACAGCAGGAAACAATGCTAGAATCCTGGATTCTAGGATTTTGTCTGGACAAAATAGCTAGTGCCTAAAGAAAGAGCCTTCCAGAAGGCTCTAAAGGTAAGCCTCCCATAGGTATCTTTACATGGTTGTTTAAAGTGTGTTCTCACCTATTGCCTCCTTTTGTTCTCCAACAACAGGGTGAAATAACCCGAGTGGGTGATTATCACTTCCGTTTCCCAGATTCAAGGCACCACAACCCAAGTTTTAGAAAATTGGTGGCAGGCAGGTGTAGAACCCAGTTCTTCACTGGCAAGACCCTGTTCTAGCCATGGACTCTGCCACCTCTCTCCAGGAAGGACCTGCAGGGACCCTTCCCCGGGCCCCGGGGCCCCTGCTCTCTCCAGCCAGCCTTTGATCTGTTCTTCTCTGGACTTTCTCAGCCACATGCCTCTTTGATATAAAAGGAAAGTGAGAAAAATAAATGTGCAGCAAAAACAAATTGTACAAGTCTGAGGAAGCGTTTCTATCAATATTTGGGTCTCTTGTTTAATTATTTTTTTAATGTTTGTGCAGTTGTCTATGTGTCTTTTTATTGTGAGCCTATATCAATATTTTTTGTTTTGGAGAGCAAATTCCTAGAGAGAGAGAGAGAGTTGTGGCTATTTTTCTTTTCCAGCTTTCCACAAAACTCCCAAACTATGTGAATTTTTTTTTATGTCAAATTTTCTCACCCGACCACCCCCTCCCAATTTTGTTCTAATTATTTTAGAAAAAATAAATTATTTGATTCTAGGAAGTATTTATTTAAGCTTTTTTTTTTTGGAAAATTTTCAGCTGGTTCTGGTTCTGAACATGAGCAACACTGACTCATCAGCATTTGGTTCTGTTCTTCATACCAAGAGAAATCGAGAATTATAAACTTAAAGCTAGACCTAAGGAGTTAGCATTGGTTTAAAAACATGACTTTACCTGTAACATATTTGAGTGTGGGTCTTTGTTCCCTGGATATATCTGACCTTTAACCATGAAGGATGACAGAGCAGAGAGGATACAGTGCTTAGGGAGCCCCTTGAAAGCACAAATAAATGATATATTTACAATATAAAATGTATTCTATTAAGCTTGACAGTTTTCACCAAGTGGGACAGAGAGCTTCCCTTCATTCCACACCCTTCCAGGGACCGCCATCTATACTTGTTTCCTCTGACTTTTAGAAAAGACAATATCCAGTGACCTGCCTATAGGACATCGATCAAAAAGGAGAGAAATATGGTGGTCCAAATACTTGGTCTCCACGATGCCAAATAGCTGGATGTTCGTGGTCTAAACAGATTGGAAATGGCTTCTTTGTGGCCATAGTCTGAGCCTAGCTGTGGTTGTATTTGGAGTGTCAGCCCTGTGAGTTAGAATGCAGATTCCAACTTAATTTTTTTCTAAACTCACGGAAGCCCCCCGGAGTGGGTGTGCCCTCCACCTGCAGCGAGATTCTGGGCTCACCCAGGGTGGGGCTTGTTTGGTAAATGACTGTTCTCTGAGAACTCCATGCCCACCCAGTGCCCTGATAGCAAGGCTCTGGGGACAAATAGGTTGCCAAGCCTTCTCAAGCGGAGGGCACAAAATACTTGAAAAGGAGGAAGCTTGCCAGATTAGCCCAAGGCTTCAGCTGGAGCTACCAACTTCTCAGGGACCAGGGAAGAAGGGACATCGTCTGGGGGAGGAGTGAGAGAACGTGCTTCTGTACATCACTTCCGTGTCTGAGAAGCAACTGAGCTTCTGATGGGGGAGAGGAACCTCAAGGGTGGCCAGTCCCTGATCAGCCCTGTCCCGATGAAACTGTGATTTCTGCAGAAGTAGCCAGCCAGATTAGAGTGGATTGCCCACTGCTTCCCACTAACATCTTTGGTGCTGACCAAAGCAGGAGTGACCAAGAAAAGCCAGTTGTCTTCTACTTTCCTCCTTCTTTCCCTCTTTGCCCTTCCCTCTCTTCCTATAGCCTTGCGTTCTTGCTTCATTCAAACATTTATTGAGTAAACCTATGTGCCAGGGGCTGGATAGACAGACCAACACATATCATGCAATAAACAGAGGTGCATATGCAGTGGGACGGGGACTTACAGTGGGTAACCAATTCTGAGCAAGTTAATTGGGCCTTACTGGGAAAATTTCCACCTGGAAAGGGGTAGTGGCATCCTTAGTGGTGGGAGCACCTACTCCAAGGCTCAGACACTTGAACAGGCATAGACTGATCAGTAGTCCTGATTCCTTTGGTAGTAAATAACAGAATTCCACTTAAACCATCTGGGATAAAAAAAAAAAAAGAAGTGTAGATTTATTATTGGGACATGGCAGGGAGGGCATGAGTATTTATCATCTCAAAAATACCTCTTAGATCTGCCTCAACCTTCACCTTCACTGTCAGCACCTTAGTCCAAAGGGCAGGCTATCCCAGAGGACCCCTGCAGAGGCCTCGTCCTTCCTTTTTTCTTACCCCAATATAATGCCTGCTCCATTTGGCAGCCTCTAAGGTTCTTGTATTTATTTATTTTTTAATTTTTAAATTTTTTTTAAAGATTTTATTTATTTATTTGACAGAGAGAGAGAGTTAGTGAGAGCAGGAACACAAGCAGGGGGAGCGGGAGAGGGAGAAGCAGGCTTCCCACGGAGCAGGGAACCCGATGTGGGGCTCGATCCCAGGACCCCGGGATCATGACCTGAGCCCCCCAGGCGCCCCTCTAGGGTTCTTTTAAATTGCAAATTAGATCTCAACTCTTCCCTCAGATCACTGGCTTCCCATGGCACAGAAAACAGTCCAAATCCAACATGGCCAGCAAAACCAGGATTCCTGGCTCTGCCACTGTCCTGTCCGATCTCTGCTGGACCAAACCCTTCCCAATCTCAAAATCTCCAACCCCACTCCTCTACACCTCACCGCACCCACTCATCCTTCCAGTCTGGGTGTAAATGTCACTTTTCAGACTTTTCTGCCTCCCAGAACCCCCAGTCTAAATCAAGTCACGCCTCTCCTCTCATAACACACTGTGCTTTTCTTTCCTAGAACGTATCATACCTTGCGATCACATATATTTATGTGTTAGTCTGTGTAATGTCCATTGTTCCTGCTTGACTGTAAGCTCCCTGGGGGCATTCAGTGGAAATCTATGGCAAAGAATCAGGGAAGTGTTTCTTTTGTCAATGTTTCTCAGTCCATTTACAGAGCGAATTTTCCCATCTTCACGGGGTTTCCCACATGTTTTGCGGCGTTCAACTTTTTGTAGAGAAAGGATCAGATCATGAACAACTTCATTGTTTGGTTACATGTATTTATCAAAACTATAAATGTGGGGCCTGCCAAACAGTCCACATCTATAATAAGAAGACATGAGAATTAATTTGAAGCAAATGAGTCAATTATTTGTTAATTCAGTCTTCTCTAGATGTTTCTGGAATGTGTATCTTTGGGAAGAGAAGGCAGTTTTTGACTTCAGTATACATTTGCTTGGCAATCCACAAACATTTTTTAGAAAAGATTTGTTTATTTATTTTGACAGTGAGAGAGAGAGAGAGAGAGCAAGCAAGCAGGGGGAGGAGCAGAGGGAGAGAGAGAATCTCAAGCAGACTCTGCACTGAGTGTGGAGCCCAACACAGGGCTCACCAGCATGACCCTGAGAACAGGACCTGAACAGAAATCAAGAGTTGGACTCTTAACCGACTGAGCCACCCAGGCGCCCCAGCAATCCATAAACATTTTAAAAAGTGAAGAAATAGGGGTGCCTGGGTGGCGCAGTTGGTTAAGTGACTGACGCTTGGTTTCGGCTCAGGTCATAATCTCAGGGTCATGAGATTGAGCCCTGCCTCAGCATCAGCTTTCAGTGGGGAGTCTGCTTAAGACTTTCTCTCCTTCTCCCTCTGCCCGTCCCCGTTGCATGCTCTCTCTCTCTCTCTCTTTCTTTCTCTCTCTCAAATAAATAAGTAAATCTTAAAAAAAAAAAAAGTGAAGAAACAAATCTCACAAACCTGTAATCATCAAGGCCTTGACTTTGACCACAATCACGTCTACACTGTTTTTCCCTCCAGGCTGGTTTATTGTAGTTCCTTCTATGGACATCTCCCCTGATGGTCATTTCATTGATTAGTATCTGCAATTGAATTGATAGGAAGCATAAAATTAATGAAAAATCTTTTGGAAATTCCACCTCCCAAGCCTCGTAAACAGATGTGGTAACGTCCTAAATAGAATACTCAGGTGTGTTGAGAACTAAGAGTGTGGGCTCTGTAGTTGGAGGGCAGGTGTTCAATTGTTAACAACCATAGCACCTGGGGAAGTCATAGGACCCTGGTAAACTGGGGGCAATAATAAGATCTAACACAGGGTAACTGACAATTAAGTGAGTTTAAAAATGCAAGGTACTTACAACAGTGCCTAGCACATAACTAATCATTCAATAGAAGATTCTCTCTCTGTTCTCTTTATTTCTTCATTTTCAAACTCTACCAGGTTTTACAGTTCTCTCCCAAATCAGCTAAGTGAAAACAAGTAAGTATATGTTTTCAGACTATAGAAATACATATTCAATCAAGATGTAATTTCCTTGAAATTTGTCATTATTGTTGCCAAGAAGTATTTTGACACAAGGATTTTCATAAATGTACCCTTGGAGGCACAGTTTTAAGTTTTATTTTTACTTTAATTGTTGTATATGATAGAAGTAAGATTCCATGTGTATTATTAAAAATACCTGTGGAATACATACAGTGGAATATTATTCTGCCTTAAAAAGGAAAGCAATTCTGCTACATGTTAACCAAGGAGGAATATTGAGGATGTTATGCTCAGTGAAAAAAGCCAGTTACAAAAGGACAAATAATAGCATCTGTTTACAAGACATCGTAGAAGAGGAAAAATATTTTTCCCTCTACTCTTTCAAATTCCTAGCCAGGGGCCCTATAACAAAAGACAAATTGACAAGACAAAAGCATATTGATTTATTAAATATGTTTTGGGTGACACAAGAGCCATCATAAGGAAACAAGGACCCAAAGAAGCAGTGAAACCTGAGTGTTTTTAGACCAGCTTTGATGAGGATGGAGAGTCATGGAAAAATGTGATAGGACAATGGGATAGGTAGGAGCTAATTATAGGGAAGTGGGACAGCAGCAATGCCTGTTTGTTCAGACTCCTTTCAGTGTCCCTCTGTCTTGGTGGTCAGGATGCTCCTTTCCTCCAGGTACCCAGAGGGCACCTCTCACACGAGGGTCTCTAACCTACTTCAGGGGAAGGTCAGAGAGTCCTTCCTGCACCTGCTGTTTCTCAAATTCCTTTAGCTGAAAATATTCAATGTGCCAAGGGGCTTTATTTTGGGGTAGTATGTCCTGAACTCTGCCAAGCTACCACGAGTAGTCACATTCATAGACACGGAAAGTAGAATGGTGATTTCCAGGGGCCGCGTGGAGAGAGAGAAATGGGGAGTCGTTGTTAAATGCACACAGAGCTTTAGTTTGGGAAGTTGTGAAGGTTCTGAGATGGATGGTGGTGTTGGTGGCACAATGGGAATGTACTTAATGCCGCTGAGCTGTGCATTTAAAATGGTTAACATGGGAAATTTTATGTATATCCTATCATCGTTCAGTTTTTAAAAATTTTTTTTAGATAGAGCATGCACATGAGCTGGGGGGAGGAGCAGAGGATGAGGGAGAGAGAGAATCTTAAGCAGGCTCCATGCCCATTGTGGAGCCCAATGAAGGGCTTGATCTCATGACCCTGAGATCATGACCTGAGCCAAAATCCAGAGTCGGACACTTAACTGACTGAGCCACCCAGGCGCTCCATAGTTTAGATTTTTAAAAAAATATTATGGTAATAATATTACCATACAAAGTAAAAATCAAAGTTTCCTTTAATTTGCTCCCTCCATTCCTTAAATTTCTTTAGTCTCACTCTCCTCTTAAGGAATAATTCAAGTAATAGTTTGCTTTACTTTATTTAGTTAATATATCTTGGAGCTTTTAAAAATGGCTGTAAATAGTATTCTACATAAAGCATGATATTTTTAAATTAAGTTTTTTTATTTCAATTCCAGTATAGTTAACATACAGTGTTATATTAGTTTCAGGTGTACAATATGGTGGGTAATTCAAAACTTCCATGCATCACCTGATGCTCATTAAGATGAGTGTACTCTAAATCCTCATCATCCCCACCCACTTTCCCTCTGGTAACCATCAGTTTGTTCTCTATAGTTAAGAGTCTGTTTCATGAATTGTCTCTCTTTCTCTCTCTCTTTTCCCCCTTTGCTCATTTGTTTTGTTTCTTAAATTCCACATATGCATGAAATCATATGGTATTTGTCTTTCTCTGACTGGCTTACTTTGCTTAGCATAATACGCTCTAGCTCCATCCATTTCATTGCAAATGGCAAGATTTCATTCTTTTATAGCTGAGTAATATCCCCATTGTATATATACACCACATCTTCCTTATCCACTCATCAGTCAGTGGACACTAGGGCTGCTTCCATCATTTGGCTATTGTAAATAATGCTGCAATAAACAGAGGGCTGTTTGTATCTCTTACCTAAAGCATCATTTCTTTAACCATTTATTTCACTTTTGATGGCATTGAGATTATTTCTAATTTTCCATCATTGCAAAATACCACAGTGCATTGTGATGAATCTCTGAGCAAGTATGTGATTTTTCTGTAGTATAGATTCCTAGCAGTTGACTTGCTGGATCAAAAGCCAAACACATTTCAAACTATGAAAGGTGATGCAAAATGTCCTTAAAAACACTATCCATTTGTATCCACACTATATAAGTGAGCCCACATCTGACAACACTGGGTGTTTTTAATCTTTAACATTTTTGTTGATCCGATGGGTGGAAATAGTATAATTGTTCTTCTAATTATAAAGTCACTCAGTGCTAGTGTAGTGATCATATTTTCGAATATTTATTAGATTTACCTTTTTCCTGTACATTCTTTAGTCTGTTTTTTGTTTTTCCCCTATTGCTTGCCTCTTCCTTATTGATTTATTGTAATTCTTTGTATCTTAAGGATGCAAAGTATTTGTCTATTATAGGGTTCACATATATTTTCTTCTATTCTGCTGCTATGTTAACTTTGCTTATCAAGTTTTCTGTTTAAAAATTTATATTGAGTTGCAGAGTCAAATCTGTTAGTGATCTGGGTATTGTTTTTTGTTTTTTTTAGGAATTCTTCATTGTCCCTTTATAATTTATATAGTTTGTTTTAATGCTATTTAAATATTTTATTAACTTGTATATTTGCATATATATATAAGATAGTCTCCAATAACTGTATAATCCCTTCAATTTCTCCCCTTAGTAAGCTGCTTTAAATTTGGTCTTACCATGTGCTCAGAAAAGGATCATTCAGAATAGTCTTCAATTTGGACTTTTCTCCATTTAGGATCTGCATCTGCATTTCCCCCTTGAGTGTCTATTTAACTAAGTACCTATTGAAATAACCTTCTGTGGCATGTTCATTTCTTCTCTTGCTACTTGAGGGTGTGTTTGTGCTTTTTGTGTTTGTTTTTATTTTTAGAAATCATTCGGGGGGGCGGGGAAAGGTGCCGCATTATCCTAGCAGATACCAGAAGAACAAAGTGTTTCTAAAAACAGCCTTTGCGCTGGTGACTGCTTTGTGAAGAAATTTCATAACCAAAGGCCCGTTAACGGGACTGATTATTTAAGACAACTGTGGTTCCTGTGTAGATTTCTCGTGCAATGTGTGAACCACACTACTAATTTACTCTTTGACCAAATGCTCCTCTTCCGTAATATGCTGTACTCCCCTAAAGCTTGGGAGAACAGCTTTAAGCTTCTCACTTCTTTAGTAAAGAACTTCTCAGTTGATTTCAAGTGAAATGCCAACAGTCTCACTTTTTTTCAAACACACTTCACAGCCATGGCTGTGTATCCACTTTAAAAGTGTATGTTTTGTGGGTGGGGGTGCGGTGCGCTTGGAGCAGTTGTCAGATGTTTTATTTTTGGAAAATTTCAAATAACATTTTGGAAGATAATTAAGGGTTGCTCAAGTTTCCTTCAGAATTAAAAAAAAAAAAAAGGTATGTTTTACCTCCTTTGTGCATTTTTGCACTCAATACTTCACTTGTCACCTCCTCCTCTATTTTATAAATCTTTTAATTAATGGTGTTTATTCTCCTCTCAGTCTGGTCTGAGTCGTGTTTTTATGATCATATTATTAGGAAGTGATAACATGTGTGGATTTTTTTCTGTATCTGGGCTTGCCAATCACTATGGAAACAAGCAAATATTTACATAGCCCAGATACTGATTAATACCTACCGGTTATTTTGACATTATAAAGTTACTGTTTGAATGTAAAGAATTTCTCCTGAATAGTAACGTAGTCTATTCTAATTTATTTACATTTGTAATTTTCCCATCAGAAATTAGTCCAGTAACTATTGCTCCATCAAATTAAAACCATTTCTGAAAGAGTTGGGGTTTTTGTTTTGTTTTGTTTTTTGTTTTTTGTTTTTTTTTGCCAAAGAATGACTCAAAATCAAGTGCTAGATGTTTGAAAATGGTTGTCTTAAATTTTTTACAGGGACAAGTTCTGTAAAACAAAAAAACTCACCTGACATGAGTAACACAGATATGTCACCTAAGATAATATCAGTATTATACTATGGGCAAGATGGTGAAGGTCAAAAGGAGGCTTTAAGGAGACATTTTATTAGGACCCTAAAGGAACATTTATCTAGAAATGTAAGCCCTGCAATTTGGCCCCTTGAGGGCACTCGATAATTCCCTCTGAGGACAAAGTTACCTCACTCTTTTACTCTTTCTTCGTTTAGGTTGTCTTCTTTTCCTAGGGGAGATCTCTTTTTTTTAATTTATTTTTAATTTTTTTTTCTAGCTGAGGATCCAAAAAGTTGTAGTCCATATTGCAGAGGAGTGGTTCTTCAGACCTGAGTGGCCATCAGCATCCCCTGCAGGACGTGTTAAAACACAGATTTCTGGGCTCTACATCTAACCTCTGAATCAGCAGGTCTTGGTGTGGCCACAGAATCCATGTTTCCAACACATGCCCAGGTAGTACCATGGGCCCAGCAGGCATTGCGCTTTAAGAAACCTTATCCCGCGGTCTTGTGTTTTTTCTTCTTGTTAACCAAGTTGGGAAGACTTTATAGACATTGCAGAATGTTTTGAAACAGTCTTTAAAATGGCTATGTAGCATATTTAGGAGTAGAGTTGAAGCTTCGTGAAATTCAAACAAAATAAGTTTATTATTCCCATAAAGCTGGGAAGTGGTACCATAGACGTCCAAGCTGCAGAGTGGTCCAGAGAGGGGGAGTAATAGCAGAGCCCAGTAATAGCAGAGTCATAATCTCTTACAGGAAAGTGTTTCTCAAACACTATGGAAGTATCTCCTTATTAATCAATCCGATTGAACTCTTAAATCACATAAACCCATAATTAAAAGGGGTGTGGACTGGACAAGTGGAGACTGAATCTGTGGAGATTGACTATTATTCACATTGTTCATTAATATTGCCTCACATTCTTCAAAAAGACTGTTTAGAGTTTACCATATTACTCATTTCTGTAGAATTACATGTGAATCCTAGCGTCTCATCTTAGCCAGCAAAATCGTCAGGGTGGCAAATCTTGGAGCAGCATGTTCTAGTAAGAAAGATTTGGAATCAGAAGATTCAGATGATTCTTGGTTCTGCTTTTCAATTATTATAACATCTTAGACACATTTTCTCCCGATCTTAGTATCTTCACCTATAAAGTGAGGCTAGTAATATTTACTCCACCGAGTCTGTGAATGTTCATTGAATGCTTAACCAGGCATTGCGCTATGCTGTGGTGATGTTTAAGAGAGTAAGGCAGGCTTCTTACTTTTAACGCACTCATAGAATTATTTTAATGAATTAATGAGAGTGTGACCATCAAGAGTTTAGGAAACTATAGAGATCTAATGTAGAAGATTCTTGTTCTCTGCAGAGCACTGGCCCTAAACATGGATGGAATGAGCTTCATCTTTTCATGGGAAGAAGTAAGACAGAGGGCAACTCCATGTTAAGGGAATCCTCTCTGCAGAAACGTTGCTGCCATTGATTTTGGCATCCAACTAGTAGGTTGCAATTACCACGGATGTTTTTCTTCAAAATATTTTGACCTCTGAAGAATTCAAATTATATTTTCATTTCAAGAAAATATTGATTTAGCTGCAAACCAGAGAATCTAAAAAAAATGGCTGGAGTATCTGCTCAATGAATAGCATTCAGCTGTGTGATATAAAAAGTAAATTTAATAAAATTTAACATAGAAAAAAACACTGAAGAGACACTCCTCGTAAAACTTAACATCAAATGATTTGGAGTCTTATCGCACATGGTTGCTTTTGTTTTTGTTCGTCTTGCTTTGCTTTTTAATGACTCTTTAAACTCCAGCTCAGAATTGGAGGTAGGTTTCTTCACACCGTGGTAGCACTGGAGGCTGGGCTTCAAATCTTACTGAATTTTGTTCTGGTAAAGCAATTTCATTCTCAAATTGAACATGTCATTTCTTCTTTATTAAATTTCCCAGTTATTCTTTCACCTCAGGTTTTTATGTTGCCTCCTACTTATTTCTGGACTGTTCATTCGAAATGTGGGAAGGCACAAGGGTTTCTATCAATTCTCATGTACCTGGTAGCTATCAGTTAAAAGCTAACATGAAAAGACAGAACTCACAACCAAAATGACTGCTATTGGTGAACTTGGGTGAAGTTCAGAGGGAATTTGTGTTGGGCAAAGAGAAATGGCCCTAGTGTGTTTCCATACCTTTAGGCAGGTCTTCATTTCAGTGCAGTTTATGGAACGGATGATGCAAATGTGGCATCATTCCAACATTTCTTGCAAGGTGCCCAATGTCTTCCTGGGAAACACCAAACAGCTTAACACCTATAAGAGAAAATTGGTTGAACTACTTGTTTAATGTGCTCTAGGTTTTGAAACAGTTCAGTTATTCTACCATTTTATTTTTCAATATAGACTTTCCTTAAGATTTAGTTTAAGGAGTTAAAGGAGTAGAAAAGAATAGATAAAATATGTTCTTTTCTACTCCTTTCTCCTCTGCCCCCACTACTCATATCATGCCATCATATTCAAACTTTTCCTGAATTTATTGGTGATTTCCCTATGTACAGTCAATTCTTAACACTTCTAAAGAAGTAATCTTTGGTGCCATTATTTTATTCCTTAAAACACTTCACCAAGCTCAGGATCCTAATTATGAGCTGCAAAGGCCAGCTGTTTCTTCTCCCATACAACTTTGCCTCATTTTCCCACTGGTCCCTGCTCAGTACTTCTCAGAGAAGTTCAGCTAGTTTGCGCCCTAGAATTGCTCTCAATTGGCTAATTTTGGTCTTACTCATGCCATCCATTTCCAATAAGTTAAATCACTTTCGGCCTTCTAAATCCAGCATGTCAACTGCTTCTTCTAGAAGGACTTCAGGATGTAGGTAGACATTCAGACAGTCTTACGTAGATAGTGTGCAGTGTGCAATATATCAATGCAGGGAAATCCTGATGAACAGTTTATCCAGTTACACAGAATCACCTTGACCTCTTATTGTATTTTTTGCTTCTCTTCCCTGCTCCCTCCTTCCCTTCTTCTTTCTTCCTTCTCCCTCCTTCCTTCCATCGTTCCTTCTTTCCTTCCTTCCTCCCTTCTCCCTTCCCTCCCTTTCTCTGTTTCTGTCTGTCTCTCTCTCATACTAAAGTGAGCTGTATTATTCAAAATACTTGGATTTGTTGTAGACTGGGAGGATTTGATCATCTATTTTAGTACCTCTCCATGTAGAACAAAGACTATTATTTTGGCCTTATTATATAATTATTAAATGCTAGTTATGTCATATATTCAAAAACAAAAACTGCACAATAAAACTTTAACAACAAAATTCTGTGTCTAACAGTGGGTACCGCCTTCTCCAAGAGACGATGACCATAAATACCCCTAGATCAGGACTCGTCTACCTGTACTTGGATAAACAATTCCAAAGGCGTTTCTGCTCAGGGTCATCAGTGCACACAGGTGTGTATGCCTTGATGCTCTCTAGTCGACTCAAGGCAATTTCTTCTTAGTTTCACAATCATAAGGCATTTTTCACTCATTAAACAAAATTTTGTTGCTGTCTACTAGATTCAAGCACTGTGCTAAGCATTGCGGACATAGAAATAAAAGATACTTAGACTCTGGTTTAGTGGTAGGCAAATTGCAGGGGTGGGTAGAGAGAAAAAAGAGAACAAATGCAGAATTACAACACAAGATGACGAGTGCCCTCATAATACAAGTTCAGAGAATTACACTAGAATAATGAAACTTTCCTTACTGTAAGCATAAAGTATGAGCAATATTTAAAAATGCATAAAAGCACAATAAGAAAATTAGACTGAACTGTATGAAATGATGTTCTGTAGGGCAAAATGGTAGGCTCTCAGTGATTTCGTATAGTTCAACTTACTAAAAGTTATAGTGTCTCCGCTCAGGGAAAACATCTAATAACATACTGGGATATAGTTCTCTACAATCCTTTCAATGATATTACATATTCCCAGAAAATATGCACATATATTCACATTTAAAGTGTGTCTTTTTAAAGTAAAAAAAAGAATTATGCTTTAAATTTGTTTTTTGACTTTCTCTCATTAAAAATATTATAAACATCTAATCAAATATAAGTCTACGTAATTTTTAATGACTGAATACTATTCCACAGTATGAATGAGCCATGATTTATCTATTATATCCTCATCGCTGGATGCTTATGCTGTTTTCCAATTTTTACTCTGTATACAATAGTCACTATACACACAATGCCAAAATGAACATGATGATGTGGGTCTGAGTTATTCTTCCTTAATGATTTTAAAAAGATGGCCACAAATTAAAATAACAATTGAGTAAATTAGGTAAGATTTGGCCACCAAATCCCATATTTTACCCCTCTGATTTGCATCGTATGCCAAATGTCTTGGAATGTTTAATAAAATCTCTCTACCTGTTTTTTAAGCTTCATAATTTTATTAGAAAAACATCGGCATAGAAAGAAGGTGCAGTTATGGAAGACAGGCCCAGGATGGATAACCACTCTAAGAAGAGGAGCCAGATAAACACCACTTCTCAGTAAACAAATAACATCAAGCTACTGTAACAATTGCCCTGGTCCCTCCCCTGAGAAGGGCCAGTCACTTGCAATCGTTTGGCCCTCTTTCTGCTCCCGAGTTATTGACTTAGAGCATGACATGTTTGTATGATCGTAACTAAGTCACCAAATGGGAAACGTCTAAATCAAGTTGCAATTAATGTGTCATAAAGTGCTGGATAATAAGCCACACATGACCTCCAGGAGTGACTCATTTTTAGAACTAACCCCCAGTGTAAGTCTGAAGCAGCAGAAGACTGGAACGAAAAGAAAAAAAAAAAAGAAACAATCCTTGCTAGGTTATTGTGGGGTGTGAAAGCCACACTGTTGTGGAAAGGCAGTGTGAATCCATATTATGCAGAAATCAATGGCAGCCCAATCTTTGCAGACTGCACGAGGCACTGCGTGACAAGGGCACAGCGATTCTCCTAATCAAGCAGGTTGTGTGAAAGCAAAGAGTCCAGCTGAGCTTGATATATCCAGCTGGACTTTGTTTGCTACTTAATGGAGCAGGTCATAGTTATAACAACCCAAAGAAATCAACCAGCCTCGGCTTGAGGAGCCCACGGAAAGTGTGGGAACTCCAGCAGGTCTATGTTAAATCACTTCTATAGGTCATCTGCAGGGAAAGAACTCGGCAAAATAATAAAGGAGCATCATTCTGCTGTCTGTGTTTATGATTCTTCCCCAGGGAAGGGAGTTGGGTGGGGAGGAAAAGCAATGTGACTGGAGAAACATTTTGTCTTTTTTATTCTATGCATTATAAAGCTCTTGGCAGGGCATCGGGCACTGAACTTAGGTCCCCCTTCTTGAAAGCCACACGTTACAGGGGTTTATAAGCCAGAGTGACAGTGATAAAAGGCCAATTCAGGGCTTGGGGACAATTTTCCCTAACAACATGCTTTTGTCTCTTTGCCTCCTTAAGCACCTGCTGCTTCCCGCAGCCCTCTCTCCAGCACAGCCTTCTGGGCAGCTCTGACTCTGAGCTGGGAAGCGCAAGTTCAAAGTTAATCTCCTTTCTTGTCACTGTCAGGGGTGTGTGCGGAAGACCAGTGCCACTGCCCTCACCCTGGCATGAAAAATACCACCCTCAGAATGCATACGGAATTCAGGAGGGGGAGATGGGGTTCTTTAACCTTCTTCAAGTCTGGGGCCACTTTTGCTTGAGGCATTGAGATCCCTCTCCCATTCTCAACAGAGTCCTTAAAAAGCATTCCAGCCACAAAAGCTCTTGGGATTAAAGCATGCTGTGCAAAAGGTGCCTGGTCAATAGATAAATGAATTAGATTGAGGAGTGACGAGTTTTCTGAATACAGGTATGTTGGGGTGCCGCGGGGAGAGGAAATGAGCGCTCTCTCGATTTGAACGCTGACGACATTGTTCCTTCTCATTCCTCATTCACTGTTGAAGAGCCAGACATTGGCAGCCTGCAGGGCTGCAGCCACTGAAGTTTGGTGAAGAGTCACTAGGGAAAGTGGGGAGCCCTGATAATTAATACTGTTATTAATTATATAATTATTACTTTTTAATTATATAATTATATTTTTCATGGCTGGAAAGATTCTATCAAACTGACTGGAGTAGGTTTGCCTGCTAAACCCCCCCAAACCCCCCACCCCCCTCACCCCTGTTCAACAGATGAGTGTTCCCTTGTTCCCTGGAGGGGTGGCAGCTTTCTTTCAGCAGGGCGGGGTGAGGGGAGGAAAATGGGATTGTGGAGGCACCCGCCTTCATAAGTCTGAAGTCAGGGGTCACCCGCCCATCCTGATTCTTGTTCACATGCTGTGAAAAGGGCTGAGTTTTAGGTGGAGAGCTGCTTACACCTCAATGAAATCATGTGGGAAATGTGAGACTTTCCTCTTTTCCTAATTGATGGCAAAATAGAAGAACCCTGAGTTGCTGGGTCCGGGCTGAGTGAAGTGTACATCTTTTCTGTAGAGGGTACCATGGTGGAATGTAACAGACACGGTGCCACAAGGCGGAGATGGGTTCAAATATTGGCTCTGCCACCATCTTGCTAAGAGCCCCTGAGTGAGTCTCCTCACTTCTCCCGGGACTGGGCTTCCTCATCAGCAGAGGGAAAAGTCTGGAGCCCGTGATTTTCAAAGTCCTACCTAACATTCTGTGATTATCCTTGGTGTAGTCATCTTAAGCCAAGTCCTGCTTTCTGGGCCCCGAAACTTCCTTCCTGCTGTGGGATGGCACTAGGCAGTCTTCTGCCTTAGACACCTTTGTTCTGACAGAGCCCTGACCATTGGAACTATACATTGAACCAACCCCCGCCCCCCATTAGAGCACAGCCTTGCTGCTGTTTTGCATCTTTAATACTCCTCAGTGAAAATTCACTGTCCACAGTAATGGCCCTGGGCACTGAAAATCCTTGTACAGCAAAGATTCCATGTTTTTAGCATAGTGCATAACTTACAAGTCAGGAAAGTAGACTTATTAATAAGAAAGGCTTAAGAACAGCAATGGCTGAAAAAGAAGAGTTGAATTGTGTCATGGGCTGAATAATGGCCCCGAAGATACCCACATATGAATCCCCCAAACCTGTAAAGGTTATCTCCCATGGCAAGCGGATTTGGCAGATGTGATTAAGGGTCTTGAGATGGGTAGATTATCCTGGAGTGTTTCGGTGGGACCGATGTAATCTCTGTGTAAAAGGGACATGGAGGAGCCAGAGTCAGATGACAAGGTAATACAATGACAGAAGCAGAGGTGGGAGTGATATGGCCACGAGCCAAGGAATATCAACAGTCTCTGGAAGCTGGAAGGAACAAGGAACAGACTAATTCTCTCCTGGAGTTTCTGGAAGAAACCAGTCCTACCTACACCTTGATTTTATCCCTGTACAATTCAATTCACTTCTGACTCTGGCCTCCGGGCTGTAAGAGAATAAATTTGTGTTGTTTTAAGCCACTAAGTTTGTGATAATTTGTTACAGCAGCAACGGGAAACTAATACAATTTATAAAGATAACAGTTAATGAAGAATTTAAGTTTTTTTAATGCACATTCACTGAAGATTTTGGTTAATTTAGGTTTTATTTGAAAGCAGTTCTTCTAATGAATTAATACTTTTCTAAACATGTCTTCCCCCAGCAAGACCTAGGAATTCACATTCCTTTTGTTTCAAATTCTTCCCCATCATTAGAGGTTTATGTGCCATAAATATCCCACCATGTCATGGTGGACAGCTGCCATCCAAGGAGCAGGATGACCTGCAACTGGGTCTGTTTTTTTCCATTTTAGCAGTCAGTAGTTCCTGTCCTCAGTCCATCAGTAGCTTGGGAGACGCAGCTTCTCCAGAAGTCTCTAAGTCCTTAATCTTCAAGCTGCAGGTAGGAAAATTTGGCCTCTTCAAATTCCCAGAACCCCCTGAGAAATACAGGCATCAAGCGTTCTTAGTTCTCTGTTAAAAAGAGCAACTGTAGAGGAATGGCAGCCCAGCAAAGAGGACCACCACCCTCAGATGTCTGCTTTTTCTGCCTCCATGACGTTACCCCCAGGCCTTTCTTTGTAAGCTATTTCTGCCAACCCTTCCTTGCTACTTAATTCAGCTCCATGTAATTAAATTGAGAGAGTGCACCATGTGATTTAGGGTTGAATGTCCAAGGACGATGGAAAGATTGATTTTAAAGTAACTGAAGAGAAACAAATTTAAAAACTATCCTTCCTTAAAACTTCAGAAAGGTCAGTATTCTTAATTGGAGAGGCAGGTGTTGGATAACAATTCTGCACATTCTTTGCAGATGTCAGCTTATAATTCCCCCGGAGCAATTTTCAGTTAATATGGGCCTTGAGATGAAATTGTTGCATCTGAAAGCCGTGCCGTAGATGCTAAATTTGCTGCTCGTCCACAAACTTGCACGCAGATTTTCACAGTTGATCATCTGCATGGGTGAATTTTCCACTGGGAGGCTGATTTTGGAATTTGCTGTCTGTGAAGACATATACTGGACAGTGACAATATAATTAATTTTAAAAGTTATATATAAACCAAGGAAATGGTTAAGATCTGCAAAGCTCTTAGCAAATCTTATTGTTTACTTGTTGTAAACTTTGAGATGTATACATCTAAATTTTCTTCTCTCTTTTCTCATTTCTCTTTTCTTCTTCTTTTTTCTTTCTTTTTTTTTTTTTTTTTTTTTACATTTATTCAGAGTCTCTTGATGTATCAGGTATCAGGTGTTGTTTAACAGGTTACCCAAAACATGCTGCCTTAAAAAAACCAACTTTCTCATGACTCTAGGATGGCTGGGGCTCAGCTATGTGGTTCTTCTGCAGTCTCACACAGGATCTCTCAGGTGGTTGCTGTCAAATGACATCTGGGGGCTGGAATAACATAGACTGTTCTACTCATATGTCTGGAACCTTGAGGGAGATGGCTTGAAGGTTGGAAACTCTCTCACTGTCTGTCTTTCTCTTTCAGTCCCCCTGTCTAGTTTGGACATTTTTACATGGCAGCTGGGTTCAAAGAATGAGCTCCAATGAGCAAGGACTTTTTTTTTTAAAGAGTTTTTATTTATTAATTTGAGAGAGAGAGCCAGTGAGAGCATGAGCAAGGGGGAGAGTCAGAGGGTGAGGAAGAAGCAGACTACCTGCTGAGCAGGAGCCTGACAGAGGGTTCGAACCCAGGACCCCAGGATCATGACCTGAGTGGAAGGCAGATGCTTAACTGACTGAGCCACCCAGATACCCCTGAACAAGGGCTTTTAAAAAATCTCCTGTATACATTGTGTTTGTTAATATCCCATTGACCAAACAGAGAGTCAATGTGGAAGGGGACCACACACACAGTCATTACTAATAAGAGGTGTGAGTCTAACATCCTGGGATCTATAGTGCTGTATCAGAAGATAACCCTGTTTTTGTCCCCATATTAAACATGTATTTACAGAATTTATTGAAAATGAGGATAAATCTAAAGTTTAGAGTCATTGTTCAGCTATGAAAACAGATACATCAGCTAATGAATTCATTATTTTGTTGCATTATTTCATATTTGGTTGTAATATTTCAAAGACTATGACATTTTGATGCTGAAGAGAGCACGAAGCAGGGGCCAGGCATCCCACGTTCATCCCTAAAGGTTCCTAAGA
Source organism: Halichoerus grypus (assembly GCF_964656455.1). Classification (NCBI taxonomy): domain Eukaryota; kingdom Metazoa; phylum Chordata; class Mammalia; order Carnivora; family Phocidae; genus Halichoerus; species Halichoerus grypus. Next base: position 18,930,552 of record NC_135724.1, read on the forward strand.
TTCTCATTCACTCAGTTGTCAGAATTCACTTTAAGGTTCAATTGGGTGGTGATAATCACAAGTTGTTAAAACAGGAGTCCTGGTCAAGTGCATCAAAGTTCCATTGCTTCTACCCACCTACCATGAGAAAGAATTTGCTTATTGGTGTCTTGATTATGCCCATCCATTCTTTATGTCTACAAACACAAATCTTGGACATTATCTATTCATCATTTCAGGGGATACCTTTGACATGCCTTTGCCTTCAGCTATGTCTTAGGGTAGGGCTAACTGGCTGACAACTCACTCTACCTGTAGCACCTAATGTAGCCTGGCACATAGTATGTGCTCAATAAAAAACTCTTGCCTGAATAAAATGCTAGGCATAATAGCTCAGTGTTTGTTGGCTTTTCTCACTGGTCCAACTTGGGGAGTTTTTTTTTAAACCCATCAAACCTACTTTGACAATGTTGTATTTTGGGTACAAACTAGGATAGGCCTTTTTCAATGATGGAATGAGGCAGAACTTTGGAAAACTTCCAATCACACAATATTTCTTCCCACACAAAAATTTTCCCTTTGTCATCAGTTAAGGTTATTAAAAATAATCAAGTAAAATAATTTGCTAAAATAAAAAAGAAAGTCAACCAAATTCAGAACCTGAAGAAAACACGGTAACTTGGTCTCTGCTATTAACAGCCTCCTATTTAAGGTCTTTGTAAGGGGTCACTGTACAAAGAAATTGCTAACAACCATGGTTTTTACCTGTGACTCTGAAACATGCTGATAAAATGCTCTCTCATTTCCCTCTCTTTCTTGGACCATTAGCATTATTCTGCTATATTTGGAGCTGAGCTCGAACCAAATCAATAAAGTCGTTTATTTTAAAGAAAACAGATTTAAGAAACAACAGACTTGACTACTCTGATAAAACATAGCAAGCTCAAAGTATGAATGCAGTGTTGAGTGAAGGATTTGATTTATATGCCATGCAGAAAAATCCAGTAAGCAGAAATGGAAGTTTTTATTGTCTTGTCTATAAATGACTGTCCATAAATATAAAATTATTATTTATTAAAATAAATTTAGCATTTTATTATAAATATGGCCATTGTAAATAACAACCTTTTATTATCTTCTACTCACAATGCTGCCTTTTAAATTTTAATCACCTCTGTAAAGTAGCTGCCTCAGTTTGCCAAGATTTAAATAAAAATAAATATCCATTTATGAGTCCAATTTATGCTTTACAAATTGCTCACCATGTAAAAAGCTTTTGTTTGCAAGAGGGAAGAGTGGTAAAGAAGCAAGGGGGGAAATCTCATGACTCAAATACCATCTGTCAGGAAGGATCAACCTGGTCTGAGATATCAATATCTACACCACACTGTGGCTTCCAAATGCAGAGTTATTAGGGGGCACCTGGATGCCTCAGTCGGTTGAGTGTCTGACTCTTGATTTCAGCTCAAGTCATGATCCCAGGGTCATGAGACTGAGCCCCATGATGGACTCTACACTCAGCTTGAGATTCTCTCTTGCCCCTTCCCTCCCCTCTCTCTAAAATAAATAAATAAATAATAAAAAAATAAATGCGGAGTTATTAGCATTGCAAGTTGGGAAGAGCTGGGTTCTTTTATGGAAGGCTGGGCTGTTCCTATGAAATGCAACGAGGGATGATGGGAACTCCTTGCTGCAAAATATCTCCCCTACCCAGGTACCAAGGTATTTGGGATTTTCCTCTTTTGACCTCCCTTCCTTTTTTTTTTCTTTCCCCTCCTTTCCTCCTGGAAACAGAGAAAGCATGTAAAATCATCCTGGGAAAGGAGGCATGAAATCAAAATAACAGTAAAGCCCTGATGAGATTTTCCCTCCCAAGCAGAAAATCTCAAAGCCATGGCAGTAGATAGAAGCCCACAAAAGGAGGAAAGAAAGGAAAGCTCTGGAAAAATCTGAATGAGGCCACAAAAGAGAGGTCAAGAGTGACAAGCTAGGCCTTCCACATGGCTTTGCCAAAGCTGACCCTGCAAACCTGTGATCACTGGGGATACCACTTTGCTGAGGGGTGACAGCCAGACAGAGGAATGTGACACAAAAGAATCAATGTGAGGCGCCATTCCTCAAACATTGGCATGTTTTGCTGATACACTAAGAGAAGGACTTGACACTTTTAAGCCCTGAGGTTTGATCTCAGACTAACTCTAAGCAACTCCAGCTGCAGCATCCATTCTTGTAGGCACTGGTGATAGGAAGGGTGTCGTTGGTACTGGACTGACCAGGAAAGTCCCCATCAGCCACCACATAGGACCTCCTTGTGATTAGAGTAGCAACCAAGTGCTTTCTTCATAAATCGTAATTGTTAACCTTTATGAAATCACTATTAGGAATTATTTCTGAGTTATACCTCTGAGTTATATCTCTATAGCTAGATATGGTTATGGGTATGGGTATAGACATAGATATTATATATCTATCAGTATAAACTAATGAACTGACTTACACTGTTTATTACTGTAACTAATACACTAACGAATATGGATGGAAAATTTCTTTATTTTCTCTCTTAGCATTTGTAGTTTGTATCAGTTAGGCTTCAACCAGGAAAACATAAGCCAATCTCAGTATATAAAACCAGTGGATTTTAATATAGCGAATTGGTTAACTGTTCCCAAGAGTGATAAAAGCTGTGAAGAACAGGGAAGAATGCAGAGCTTAGCAGCAGGATGTCCCTATAATTCCTATGCCGCATGGCACGTGGTGTTACTAGAGCCTAGGGGCTGGGACCATCCAACTGAAGCTTGACCCTGAAAGCCTGGCTGTGGAGCTGGAGTCTAGAAGGAGATGAAACTGTGGTTGGGGATGTGGCCCGAAGTTGGGGGAAAGGGGAGATGCCTTGACCTTTCCCTTCTTCCCACCTTGGCCAAGGAATGCCAATGACAGCTGGGAGCCACCGCAAGCTGGAGGGGGCAAGAAAAGTTTCTTCCCTAGAGCTTCAGAGGGAGCACAGCCCTGCTAACACCCTGATTTCAGACTTCTAGTCTCCAGAACTGTGAGAGAATAAATTTCTGTCCTGTTAAGCTCCCCAGTTTGTGGCAACTCATTAGGGCACAACACAACAACAAAGTGCTAACATAAACCTGTGCGCCGGATGCCCCTTTGATTGAAGGTATGGGGAGAACCAGAGGCAGATTTCCCACAAAGCTAACGAAGCTAAGGCTTCAGGGAACCTCACTTGCATTGACCTCTTTGAAGGTCCTGGCAGTGTGCTCACATCACCATATTTTTTTAATTAAATAACATCAATAAGTTTGAATGGTTTAACATATTAAAATACCAGCTATCTTATTAGCAACTAAGACTGCTGACCCTTTCCACTCAAGCACCCTTCCCCGCCAATCAGGGGGTCTCAAAGTGCCTGTGAGTGTTTTTAGATTCAAATAAGATGGGGCTTGGGGGGAGTTTAGTTTGTGTTTAGAGGAATTTAGTGTATGTGGTCCACAGGAATTCCTGGGTTTAGTTTAGTGATTGTGGGAGGTCCCAGTGTTGGACTGGCTCCCAGGGTCCTCCTACCGCCACTCTCCCCCTCCGTGGGAAGGGGTGAGTCAGAGGTTGTATGGTGAAATGCGTTTATCCTACAGCACCAACACCGCAGGGATGTGGCTGATGGTGGAGAAACAGTAAAGAGAATGAAGCCAGAAGCTTAGTCTGAGCAAAATCTCCCAATCACCAGAGGTTTATAATTGGAGGTGGAGGATTCAGGTCTCACCGATGACTGATCAAAACAAAAGTGATCTCCTGTCAGGGAGTATATTCAGTTTTTCAGCATATGCAGTTATAAATGCAACATATTTTTTTCTTTCTTAGTGGGAATTGTCTAGAACAGATGATATTATAATAGCTGTGATGGTAGAGTATAAGCACCCAGCAGTCCTACAGAGCCCAAGTATTGTCTGTAACAGCTCATGTAAGAAACTTCATAGTTTTCCTGAATTTGACAAAAATCCTAAAAATTTACATGACATAGTCAACAACAAATTGTGAACCTGAAAGAAACATTTAAAAATTGTCAACAATAAAAATATATTTTAATGAATTATCCTAAAGGAATTATTTTATCTTTTACTTCTATGAAACATTGTATTAATAAGAACCTTGTTACAAGAAGTGGCAATCCAAACAGATGCAGCCAAAAGATGTAGAAAAAAAGTATTATAGAAGTGATTCAGGCCATTAATTAATAAAAATATTGTGTTGTTTATCTGGATTTCATGATGTCTGTGGTATTTGTTGCTTTTAAAATGTGTAATTTGTTGTGATTCTTTTTCTCATTCTAAATAAATATTCACTTTTGGTAACTAAATTTCGTATTTGTCATTTTGTGTTTTTTTTCTTAAAGAGGGCTCACCAAATTATATAAGCATGAGGTGACTCAAAGCCTGTGTCTGCCCTGGGAGGGCAGAGGAGTACCGTGTCAGTCAGGGCAATTACTGCAAGTCAATACCCAAAAGTTCCAGACCATCTTCTTCATATGAAAGCTCTCATTGGCCATTATTTTCAGTAGACTACCCCCTCTGCCCTGCTGTGGAGTCACCATCCTTTCTCTCCATCTCCCTTCCTTCTCAGTGGGTGGAAACCGCTTCCCTTTGACTTTGTTTTGCCAACTAATTGATTCAAACCTCAACCCATAAGAGGTTCAAGGCCTATCTTTTATATCCGAGAATCCCATGGAAGAATTTTCTTACCAGAAAAACCACGTTTCTTTCATCTGCACACTTTGAAACACAGAATGAGCAGTCTTTGAGGTAGAATTGAAGTAGATACCCAGCTGTTCACTCCACAGTTATCCTCCTGCTTCCATGCCACGGACTTCACACTGGGACCTGGTTGCCCATCCAAGGTTTATATTTTCTAGTATCCCACTTCCCAGTGTTAGGGTTTCACTCTCACTTTTGCTGCTCTAGCCTGGACCTTTTCTCTGAACGCTAGGTACTTACATCCAACTGCCTATTTAAAATCTCCTTTTGGGGGGCTTGGGTGGCTTAGTCGGTTAAGCGTCCCACTCTTGATTTCGACTCAGGTCATGATCTCAGGGTCGTGGGATCGAGCCCCAGGTTGGGCTCCATGCTCAGCAGGGTGTCGGCTTGATATTTTCCCTCCCCCTCCCCCTCTGCCCCTCCCCACAGCTCTGTCTCTAAAATACATAAATACATAAAATCTCCCTTTGGCTGAGATATGCATCCTAATTGAGTTATACCCAATGGAAAGAAAATGAAAATCTTGTGTTTCATTTCTAGACCTGGTCCATATGAGCCCTCTTCCCCCATTTGTGCTCCTCCATGCTTATTTCCCTTTCTGCACTGGAGATGACTTCCAAGGTGACCTTGAAATCCACCTGTCGCAAGCGGCATCAGTCTGGATCTTTGAACAACTCTGTGGAGGTAGGCTGTTCTGCCAACCTGTTCACCTGCCTGGTGCTATTACATGATCAAGAAATCATCTGCTAGTGTGTCAAGCCACTGAAATATGGGGCTTTACTTCTTAGAATAGCTAGAATGACCCTAATATGATGGGTTTCTATTTGGTGATGCCAAATTCCTAGATAGGGTTATTTCCTTCTCAAACACCAGCTCTATAAGTAGACAAAAGTTCATAGAATATTTATTTTCTCTCTTGATAGAATGAGCCAGAAAGGGATCAATTAATTGGCTAATTATTTATATATTTAGTATTATTATTCTCTTTAAATAATAATAATTATTATTATACTTATATAAAACGGTTTAAACTAATGTCACTAATGAGTGCTTACTCTGTGCCAAGGCTTTATTCTAAGTCCTTTACATGTGCTATGTCACTGAATCCTCCAGTGGTTCCATAATACTCTGCATTTTCCAGATGAAGAAATCGAGGCATAGAGAAATTAAATCAGCATCTTGAGTAGAGTCAGAATGTAAAGCCAGGGGCAAACCCTCACACAACCCAGTACTGAGCCTGGTATACAAAGTTCAGATCAGTATCACATTTACAGACTCGTATTTAGATTGCATGGTGACATGCTCCTGTCCTGTCTCCCTCAAAGCTGTACTCTAATGTGGCTTCTTGGCCCTGGTGGGCTCCTTGGCCACATTGTTATGCTGAATCACCCATGGCCCAGAGATTGCCATGGATCCTTGGTTTCTCACAATATTTTATTCATGTGTAACACACAGCCTAAGGAGCCTGACTCCCTACCTCGGCAAGGAGAAGGAATGAGCTCATGTCCTTAAGGTCCGTGGAGCTCCTGGGAAAGTGGGGTTAGATAAATAGCTTTATTAGTTATGCCACTCACTCAGCCCCTCAGTCTTCTCAATCTACCAAACTGCACGAATAGGCTACAGTCTCCCCCTGCTCATCTCTCCCACAGGCAGGCTGCCCATTTTAACTTGGACTGTGCTTCTGGAACATCAGCAGAGGGGCTGAAGTGGCTGGAGGATGGAGCTGGGAACAGGATATAACAGAGGCACTGATTTAACAAAGATGAGTTCCACTTGTTGAGCATATTAGTAGGGTTCGGCAGCGCAGGCTGAGCTCATTTCTTGCTGCTGGAGGAGCTTGAGGGACTCGTATTCTCTGCACCAGACCGCTCAGGGCGGAAAAGAAAGTGGTTTCTCCATGTTGTTCTGCCCTTCGAAGGGACCCATTTTACTAGGCCATAGAGTAAAGGCTTAAAAATATCTCTATCAAAATTCACTTGCTGTTAAAGCTTTTTCTTCCTCCCCTTTCTCTGTTGAATCATGTTAAGGCCCCACAGACACTTACCTCACCAGGCACCAATGGTTCCCACATCCCAAGCCAATGGCCAATTCTGCCTCCTCCCACTCCACTGACCAGCTGCATTCCATACACTCTCTCCTCCTGGAAACACTTCCTTCATGTCACGATTCTGCACGTCCTCCTCTTTTCTCAATGACCACTTTGTCTCCTTTTCCTGGATTCTTCTCAGATCCATGACCTCTAAATATTAGAGGGCTCCAAGGATTAATGCCCACCCCTATTTTCTCTTCAGTCTAGAATCCTGCCCTAGGTGATCTCATCCAGTACAATGGCTTTAAATGTAATACGTCATCTCTATGCCAATGACTCTCATATTTGCAGCTCCGTTCTTGACTTACTCTCTGAACTCCAGAGTCTTACATCCAGACACCTATTTAACATCTCTCCTTGGTTGAGATATGCATCTCAAACCTGTCCAAAACTGAACTCTGATCCTCATCTCCAAACTGCTCCACCCACTGTCTTCCTTGTCTCAACATTACGCAAGTTGTTCAGGTCCCAGACCTTGGAAGTATTTTGACTCTCTCTCTCTCTCTTTTTACACTCCACATCCAAATTCCACTGGCTCTATCCTGGAAACATCTTCAGAATGCCATAATTTCTCCCCACCTCTGCAACTAGGTGCTAGGTCTGAGTCAGTCTCACCTGGATTATTCCATTAGCCTGCTGGCTCCGCTCAGCCTTCACACTGACCCCCAATGGTCTGTTCCCATCACATCAGCCAGAGGGATTCTTTGAAAATCTAAATTAGATCATACCATTCTTCTGCTAGAAATCCTCCAAAGCCTTCTCAAATCATGCAGAATAAAGCCCAAATTGTGATCTAAGCTTACGATTTGTCCTGCCACCATCTCCCTGACCTCATCTCCCTCTCATTCTTTCCCTCTTGCTACAGTGGCCTCCTTAATAATCCTTAAACATGCCCAGCATGCTCTTGCCTCAGGGCCCTTGACTTATTATTTCCTCTGCCTCAAATGATCTTTCACCAGATGTCCACTGTGCTTATTCCCTCTCTTTATTCTGGCCCTTGCTAGAAAAATCATCTTTTAAGAGAGGACTTCCTTGGTCACCATATCCAATAAAGCATTCTTTCCATCAGTCTATCAATCGCTGTGCTCTTACCCTGCTTTATTTTTCCTTAGCATTTTATGATAACCTGATATATTAAGTACTTATTTAATTTGTTTATTACTTCTTTTCTTGAAATAGAAAATATAACTTCACTTAAAAAGGAGATTTTTCTGCTTTCTACACCACTGTACCTACATGGGAGTCACAACAAATACATGTTGAATTAATAAATGCATTTCTTCCAATTAGTAGAAATTAAAATATGTGTGTGAATGGTGTGTGTGTGTGTGCATGTGTGTGTGTGTGTGTGTGTGTGTGTTGTCAACTGAATCATCAAAGGCTGTGTGCCTGGGAGTCTAGAATTTATTCCCTTCTCAGAAAGTCAATGTCTTTTTCACTGTACTTTTCCTGCCATCATGGCCCCAAGGAAAGGAGCAGAATAAATGTGTTTCTGGAAAGAGAGGATATGATGTAGGGGAGGCTATTGTGGCACAGAAAAAGGAAAGAAAAGCCCACCTCTCTTGGTCCAAAATGACAGTGGGGAAGGGAAGGGAGACAAAAAGATGTAGAGAATATTTCAAACACAAATATGCCAGGCCTACCCCCAGGTCTCCCTCCCACCTCAGTCTAAATCACAAAAATTCTGAGTGCAGGAAGTTTATCCTCGTTTCTTATTAGATATTCCGAGAGAAGACCATTCCATAGGGTCATCCCCTACCTTCTCCATACCATCCATGAATCAGTAAAATTGCTGCTATGGCCTGATTAGGAGGGGAGCAGGTTGAAATTAGTGCCCTATAATCAGGTCCCCTACTCTGCTTAGTTTCCTATGCCTTCAAAAATATCTACAAGTTCCAGTTGGCTCTATGGAGAGACACAGATGGAAGGTGATGGTGCTTCTTGCAGGTGAGATTGTGGAAGTGGCTCTGTTGCCACAACTTGCTGAGGAGGTTACCTAGTCTAAATGTCAAATGAAAATTACTTTCAGATGTCAGAGACAAATAGGATGAGCAAAAGTTGAACTGGGACAGGGTCACCTGAGAAGGCCACCAGGTCCTTGGTGAGCCAAGAAGGAACAGATCATAAATCTACCAGATTTCAGTAGGAAATGCCAGTGGGGCTAGCAGTGACCAATAGAACAATTAAGCCATCACAACAGAGGCCAACTATGACCCACATGCTAATCCATAATCCTTTTTCCTGATGGTACAAGGATAAGGTGAACTATTTGAGATATTTAACAATGATATGACCCAGGTAGTGGCACTGTTCATAAGATGAGTTGATTACTTTTTCCCTGCCCTGAGGTCACATGGATATTTTCCTATATTGGTTTTGTATAATATAAACTTTATAGTTATTCCTTTCATCTAGATATATTTCATCAATATACTTGGAATTGACTTTTGTGTATGGTGTGAGATAGGGATCCAATTTAACATTTTCCCCATTATCGACTCATAAAATTTCCGAAAGTTCTTAGGTTTTTCACCATGCAAAGGGTGATATTCCTTGTATTAGAATAGGTTGGTGGGACGTTAGTGGCAATTTGTATAAATGGATTATTTGTAAGTCAGGTGTTTGTCAGCTGGATGCCTATCCCTCTTATTGTCCATTAATGCTCCATGCTTTAACGTTTTAATCTCCAGGATCAAGTTTTAATAGGTTGACAGACTAGGTCAAGTACACTGGCTGATGATGCAACACCAGGGCATATTATTTGTCCAAATTCCTCGATGGAGCTAAAATCAAAAATAACTCTGCCTCAGTATATGACACATTTTGCTTTTCACATTACTTTGATAGGAGGCAAGCCCAAGGCAGAAAGGCTATGTATCAGCAAGACTGCAAATGAAATCTCTAAAAGCCTGACACTCTTAGGAATTTCTTTACACTGAGGCCATAGCTTTTGTGACTAAACAAAAGCATTTATTCAGCATCTATGAAATGAATTTTAAGTTTACAAAGCTTTAAAAAAAATGGCAAAACCCCTAGTTCTCTGCAATAGGCAAACCAGAAATTCACTTAATTTGTTACTCATCGTTTTGGCCTATAAACTCAAATACTTATTAACGCTGTAAATATGCCTTTTTACTGGCTGTCTGACAGCTCCCATGCTTTCTGTGCTGTCTCCTTAAACATTTATGAGTGTTCATGAATATGCAAATATACAATCTAATGTCTGCAAATGGTTGCAAGTACAAATGCTATGTTAATATTTCATACAGTGATGGGAGCAAATCAACAATCATAAATTTTGAACAAATATGTTGCCTCATTAATAACTAATGAAGCAGTGCATAGAGCTGAGGATTTGGCATTTAATACTACAAGTAGTGTTTAAATAGAGCCTATCAGGCAAGGCCACCGCTTCCAAAATTTTCTCTAAGATCTGATCCTTCCAGGGTGGTTTCTGTTTGGAGATGGTGGAGGTATTTGAGAAGAGAGGGCTTCATAATACTTGTTTTAAAAACTGAAATATCTTTACAGGGTAGGAATAAAAATAATTCTGATGACTAATGAATTGTCCTAAAAGTGGACCTTCCTTCTTGTACAAGAAGCGTGTTTGATTTGATGTTTCCACTTTCCTGAGAGCTGAAGATATGTCACATCAGCCAAAGAGAGCTTAAATACTCAAAAGAAATGGAGAAATCGAGGCATCAAAGGAGTTTGATGGGTTAACCCTTGAGCTATTCAGGGGCCTGAAAGAAGTGAAGTGATTTGCCTTTAGTTGCAGGGCCTGTTCCAGTATCCATGGCTTTTGGTTCATGATCTCAATCCTTCCAAACTTCCCCACATTGCCCCCTCTCTGGGGGCACCAATTTCTTAAGGCATCTCATGTCCCAGTGAATCAAATACCAAAGTGCAAACTTGCAATCACTATATGTCTGAGAGATTACGTCACAACGTTAGACTAGAGTAAAATATCAACAACACGTTCAAAAGTCACTTTATATTTCTGGGTGTCAACATAGTCATTTACCAGTTGGATTAAGATCCTGTCTATCTCCCCAAATTTGAAAACCCCCAGTGGGCTCTTCCCTGGATGAGACACAAGATGTTTCAGAATTGTTCAGCTTCTCTGAATTAGCATAAAGAGCATCGTGACAGTTTTATGGGCCTATAGGAACAGGATGTGTAGTAGATTGGATAAACTAGGACTGGCTGCATGGTATATCCTGGAAGATTCTCTTCAAAAATAAATTCTTGATGTCAGCCTAATTATCATTTGTGTTCTCTTCATGGAAATCATCACAAGACTTTTAGTAGCAGTAGTACTTTACCATTTCTTGAGTGCTTTTTTATATATTATTTTATTCCATCTTCACAAGTTGCTCCATAAATAGGTATAATTATCCACATTTTACAGATGAAAAACTCCATCTGAGAGAAGTTAAGTCATTTACTAAAAGAGAAGAAAAAAATCTGGTTATCTGAATGTGTGAAAGTTGGGTTTTATTATTATATACAGCTTTATAAAATAGTCTCTTAAAAATATTCTTGACTTTTAAAAATGGGCTCCTTTGCCATTTATGTACCTGCACTAATTTACTTGAGTTTCTTTTATTCAGATTCCATTTTCAGTTAGCCTGATTCTCTTCCTTGCTCAAGTCCCTATCCAGGTAGAAAATAAAGGATTTATGGGTTGGCAGTAATTTTTTTTTTTTTTAGTTATACATTTTATGCTCAGTGGTAGTAATCTATTAAAACACCCCTTTGTAAGGATCTCAGTGGTGATGGAACACTTATGTGTCTTGGCTGTGGTGGTGATTACAGTAGTCTACATATGTGATAGAAGGCACGGAAAGAAACACACACATACACACACACATTAGTGCGCGGAAGACCAGGGACATCCAAATAAGACTGGTGGATTGTATCAATGCCCATTTCCTGGTTGTGGTATTCTATTACTGTTATGCGAGGTGTTACCATTGAGGGAAACTGAGTAAAAGGTACACGGGATCTCTCTGTATCGTTTCTTACAACTGTATGCTAATCTATAGTCAGCTCAAAATTAAACTACAGTTTACGAAACCTCAATTAAAATACAATTAAACTATTTTTTAAAAAGCCCTTTCTGGTTAGTTGACATTGAATTGTTCACATAATTGTTTTGGATACTTTCGATCCAGAAGAACATAAAGAGTACTTCAATATCTTTTATGCTCTGACTCTGAAATACGGTACCAACGGAGTGTGGCTGGGTGTGGTGGAGAGGCTGCTGGGGGAAGGTCCCTGGACACTAAGCTGAACCCTTCTATTCTCTAGCAGTGTATTTTGAGCAAGTCACTTCCTGCTTTGAGTCTGTTTTCTCATTTATAGAATTCTATGAGACTAGCATAGAGCTAGCTCTTAGTCCACAGGAGGGCACCTCCTCGCCCTCTCCACCAGCTTTCCAACTTTACCTCACTCATCATGTCCATGGTAGATATGTCTTTTACCTTCCTTCAAAAACATTTTTGATTTACCTTTTTCAAAAACAAATTTTGTATTATGGAAAAATTGAAGCATATGCAAGAAAGACTATTTTAATGATTCCTCAACAGTTATCAACTCAGGGCCAATCTGGTTTTCTCTATACCTCCACCTGTTTCCTTTTCTAGCACCATTTCCCAACCCTCCCCCATACCCTAATCACTTTGAAACAAATCTCCAACATCATAGCATTTCATCTGTAAATATTTTAGAATGTGTTTCTGAAAGAAACAAGCACAAACACATCACCACAACACTATTACCATATCTAAAACATTAACAATTCCTTAATATCATCAAATATTCAGTGTTCAAATTTCCCTGATGTCTCATGATTTTTTAAAATAGACTGTTCAAATCATTATCCGAATGAGATCACAGCAGATAGTTCTAAAGTGTGTTTTTCTTCTGCTAACCCAGCAACGGCTCCAGAGTCTCTCTCAACCCAGCACTCCAAACCAGACTGACTCCACGGGTCAAAGTAGGGGAACTGAAACTATGATGCGTTCCCTGGACTAGAGTTCTGATATGTCCACTTAAACCAATGGTTTCTAACTGATCTTTAAGTCACCACTGAGTAGCTGATAAAAAGCTAACTGGGGCACCTGGGTGGCTGAGTTGGTTAAGTGTCTGCCTTCTCCTCCGGTCAAGATCCCGGTCAAGATCCCAGGGTCCTGGGGTGGAGCCTGAAGAGCCCTGAGGCCAGCTCCCTGCTCAGCGGGGAGCCTGCTTCTCCCTTCTCCCTCTGCCCCGCCCCCCTGCTTGTGCTCTCTTTCACTAGCTCTCTATCTCAAATAAATAAATAAAACTTTTAAAAAAAAAAAGCTAAGTGTTTTTTTTTGCCTGCAATTAATCTTTAATTTTTTCAAAAACATTAAAATTTCATAAAAATATAAAATATGTATTTTATATGATTTTACATATTTTATTTATAATGTATTTTGAAAATAAGTCATATTTGAAATTTAGGCTTCTATGCAAGTGGTTAAGATGAGGGTAGTTGGGGTCCAGCTGACCTGGGCTTAAATCAAAGCATCATTACTTACCAGCTCCATGACTTAAAACATGTCTTGATCCTCTTGAGCTTCAGCTACTTCATCTATTATATGGAGATGAAAGAATATGTATCTCAAAGGACTGTGTGAAGATCAAATGAACTAATTTAAGTAATTGATAGTAATTATAAGCAATTAATAATAATGAAAAATAATTGGCCTAATAACCAACAAGAAGTTAGTATTTATAAATTATATTTACTATTTTAGTAACTCTCTTACTTTAGAACATTGCCATAACATCATTTTTGGAATCCAGAATTCTGGGAATCTCCACTTGTCTGAAGGTCTAACTTCTGGAAACCTTAATCATTCTGAACACAGCCATTGTCCTGAAAATAATGAGAGGGGTGTAAAAAAGAAGTTGACTTGCAAGGAAAACAAGTTTTCCAAGATTAAAAATGGAGCTCCCCTTACCTTGAGAACTGTTGGAACTGCTGATCAGAGAGAGGCCAAAAATGGCATCTCAGGGCCGTTCAGAGTGGGGACAAATGGGGCTCCTACCTCCTCTGAGGGCATCTCTGTGTCACAGAAGAACAAGGAAATGATGTTCCAAGGATAACCCAAGGACATATTAAAAACATATTCAAAAACACTGAAAAAGAAGTGAATTGTCTATTACTCTTAGAACTAGAGAGTAAGCTGTAAGGTAGTTCTTCACTTAGGATAAACACACACACACACACACACACATACACACACACACACACACACACACAGGGAAGCAACACTTCCCATATAGATAATCTGTTTCAGAGTGCTTCAGAAACCTTTCTGCATTCCTGCCCCCCCACCCCCTCCGCCACACTTTCTGGCACTTTGCCAGCAGCAGGATCCACACTACACAGAATTGGGTGCTCTGGTGGGGCCTGCAAAGGTAAGGTTTTGGCCCACATTCTGAGCTTCTGTCTTTATGTCCTATTAAGAGCACTGTCCTTTTTAAATGTGGCCACTCAGCATCTTCTGTAGTTTTCCACTTCCAAAATCCTCCAGGGTAGAATCGAATGGAGTCATGCTTGGCCCATTGGCAGAGCAAAGTTATGAAAGAAAGAAAACAACACTGAGCCAGGAGAGGGCAGGAAATCCTTCCAGCGCCAAGAACATGGCTTAGTCACATAAGCCCGAAAACTGAGTCTGGGCAAATGGGTCTCATTACGCCTGAGAGGAGTAGAACAGAGAAGAGACGGAGTTTGGTGAACTTAAGACCAAACCCCCCTCTTGGACCTGAAATTGCCCAGGAATCTTGAAAACAGATTGTGTTTGGAAAGCAGGGTATCTAAGCCAAGAGCTGCCTGAACCAGCCCAGGCCAGGGAGCCAGCCAATCTGTACAGGATTTTTTTCCTCCCCTCTAATGATGTTGTTTGGGACTCTGGACTGACATAAGGCCTGGTGGGTGGCAATGAGAGATGGAGGACGGGAGAGTTTTGGGATTTTTCACATCAGAGTGAGAAAGAACAAACTGTGGCCACCAAAGGTAGTGAGTGAATAGAGGACAGTAACATTTCCAGAAGGCGCAGACTGGCCATTTCCCCGGATGTTGGAAATGGGATGGGGGAGTGTGTTTAGAATCACCAGGGACCCTTATGAAACCACAGGACTGAATGCCACTGGTGAAGACCTTTTTCATCTCTGCCCTTCAACAGGATGAATCCTTATTTTGAAATTGTAGACCCCTGACCCCCCCTCCCCTACTTGCCCCCAAAGTTTTCCCAGCCTTACCGATTATGCCTAAAGCTTAAACTACCAGAGAAGAAAAAATAAGAGTAGGAAACAATCACCAAAAAGAGCATCTCCTTTCCCTTTGATTCTTCCTTCTGTTTCAAACCTCTTCACTTCCACAATGGGTCTCCAATTAATCTTTTCTCAATTATTCTCTGAATTGCTCAAATCTTTCCTTAACTGTGGAGGATTGACTTATTCCTGCCCTGGAAATCTGAGGAAGTTTTTTTAATGCTAGACTAAACCTGTGTATATTTTACAAGAGGTATTTTCTTCCTTCATAAATTAAGCAAAATAAACCGAACAACCACAGTACAAAATGATTAGAATAGAAAGTCTGAAAATTATCCCTAAGTTCGTAACCAGACAGCAGATAAGGAGGAATTTCCTAAGGGAAAACTATCCAGAGGGCATACACTGTTGTTTTATAAACCAGATGGTGCCTTTTGGGGCCAAGAAGGCCCAATTTACTCTGCGGTAGCTGAACTTACTATGAAGTATATTAGTGACCTGAAAGAAAGAAAGAAAGAAAGAAAGAAAGAAAGAAAGAAAGAAAGAAAGAAAGAGAAAAAGAAAGAAAGAAAGAAGTGGATGCAACTTCCAGGGTGTTTAACTGAAAATGAAAGAATCCAGAACAACATGTGAAGATTCATCTGCCTGCCTAACATGCCTTGATGCCCCCCTTCCTTCCAGCCAGGAATGCCCTCCCCCTTCACTTTTTCCTGCTGCTTCTCCCACCGGCCATCCCATGCAGGATGACAAAGCCTTTTCCAAATGCGGAATCTGACTGACCAGGGTTGGAGAATTGACTCCTCTGCTAACGAGGCTTTCTCCATGGCTCGAGTTACTTATACTCCCTGCACCCGTTGCCTCGTTTAAAATGGGATTAAAAAGGACTCCTTGAATGGGTAATTATAATTGTTAAATTGGAACATAGTAAGTGACTGGCTAATAGTAACTATTATTATTTATAGCAATGATCTCATTAAGACAGATTATTTAGCACCTAATACCAACTCAGGGGTGACGTTCAAAATATTTAATATAAGCCAGGGTGCGGGCCCCATCCCAGCAGAGCCAAGTCGCCCCAGTCCCTGGGCAGAGGTCCCTGCTATGCCCAGCACTAGCTCCTCGGTTGCTAGATTGTGGTGCCAGGGGTTGGGGGGCCTTAGGGGAGATTTCAAGGGGTCCGAGTAGCAAGTGGAGATCTCAGTGGAGTTCTTAAATCACCCAAAGAAGAAGTATTGCAATGTTTTTATTGCAAGGACCCCTGTAGCAGTGAAAATAGATAAACTATTAATCCTGCATATGCCTTGTACTACTCCTTTTTATGTTATCTGCACATGACTTATATTCTCAAAGAGATTACAAACTAATAATCGAATATGAAATTAATCTTGTGCTTCTCACTCTCCAAATGATAGAACCAACTATCAGAGGAGTTCAGGAAACACTTACCGATTGTTTGTTAAATAGAAGACATTATTATATATTATTTCTATGAAGCACTCATATTTTGATGATTTTTTTTAAAGGGATTTATGGTGGCTTAATACACAGGACAATGGGTGCCTTGCAATCACATTAGGTCAAGGGTAACAGCACAAGATCCCAGTAATAAGATGTGGTGCACCAAGCCGTGGTTGGTCTACAACAGAGCCCAGAGCTTTGTGACAACCAAAGCAAAAAGGGAAGCTAATTTGGTGCACAGATTCAATTATTTAATAAAAGGAAGCACTCAAGTGCGCAAATAGTTCCCTCTAAGAGGAAATTGTTGTCCTGGTGATTATGTGTGCATTGTCTTTGAGAGCTGGCCTTCCTTTCCCTTTCCATGTTTGCTCCTGAGCTCCTGACCCTCATCACCCACGCACTCTATGTCACAGCTGCTCCAGAAGTCTTGATGTGGTCTTACCACTCCATGGCCTTCCACCCTTTGGAGTTTTTGCAGGGTTGGTCCCTATGCCTGGAATTCCCGTTCCTCATTTTCTTCCTCCGTCATACAGCTCAAATTCACCCCCTCTTTGACACCTGTCCCCCCTTCTCATCACATCCACAAACAAGGCCACTTATACCCATTATACTCATTGTAGGTCAATGGTCCATTCAGGAAATATATTCCTTCTGCTTTCTAACCCCAACTTCAAATCTTTGTGTTTCTATCTGGTTTCAATTTCAGTGCCTGGCATCTGGAGTCATGTAAAGAGTTTGCTGGCTTTTGATTTTGCTTCTCCCCAAGGAGAAGGTAGCCTTTTGGATTATTCCTCTTTGTAAAATATACTGCTTCTCCAAGAGGGCATCAGCTTACCCTTATGTGCATTAGCAAAAGTTGCCTAGAGGGAATAGCCAATTTAGAGACCTTAGGGTTGCATGGTTCCATGTCTTCCTTTCTTTCAAGCAGACAGCACTCCCTGCCAGGGCATATGGCTAAGGGTGTGTAGTGAAGCAGGAGTCTTTGTGTGCTGCAAAAACCTCACATCCCTGGATAAAGCTCCAAGTTCCAGATTCCTGGGGCAACTCCTCAGTCTAGGCTCACAATGGGAAGTGATACTTACAAAGCCATCCTAGTTCCTCCAAGAGAAATCTCTCATTCCTTTGAGCTTAGATAATGTTCTATTAGACATGCAACTCCATAATGTGAATCTTCACTTACATGTCTAACTTCCAGGATAATGAGACCTGAGTCATCTGTATATTTCTAGAGCCTTTCATTTACCTACCACTGCTCTGAAAATTTCTTTTAGATGAATCAGTGAATGAATATACAGCAGAAAGTTTTCATGGATGCTCACCATTTTCCTGATGAGCTCCATTTCACTGATAATAGTCAACAGAACTGCAGTTACGGTTAAAGTGTTTCTGTTCACCAGGCAAAATGTTATATCTGGAGGCTCTGGACAGACTTTTTTGGGGGGGTAGAAGCTGGAGTCAAGTCTAGATAGGATATCAGTTGATTGTTGGGTCAAATTTTGTTAAAAGGTAGAGAACGTCTCTTTATTAACAAGTTAATTAGAAATAAATAGCTGTGCAAGGTTGGGGTATACATCTTAGGGAAGGATTTTATTTTTATTTATTTATTTATTTATTTTATTGTTATGTTAATCCCCATACATTACATCATTAGTTTTAGATATAGTGTTCCATGATTCATTGTTTGTGCATAACACCCAGTGCTCCATGCAGAACGTGCCCTCCTCAATACCCATCACCAGGCTAACCCATCCTCCCACCCCCCTCCCCTCTAGAACCCTCAGTTTGTTTTTCAGAGTCCATCGTCTCTCATGGTTCTTCTCCCCCTCCGATTTCCCCCCTTCATTCTTCCCCTCCTGCTATATTCTTCTTCTTCTTTTTTTCTTTCTTAACATATATTGCATTATTTGTTTCAGAGGTACAGATCTGAGATTCAACAGTCTTGCACAATTCACAGCGCTTACCAGAAGGGAAGGATTTTAAAAACTGCAGGTTAACTTTTCTTCTTCTTCCTGTGACTTACGTCATGTCTCCAATGCTCTCCAAAATGGCAGAGCTATAAGGCCAGAGAAGTTGCTCACACAGGGCCAAACTTTGAACAGAAGTGGTGCCCAAGTCTGCAGATATTATGTGCCCCAACAGCTAGGTCAAGGCCCATTCCCTTGGACATCTGAATGTCTATCTGTTAAAAAGTATTGCTTCCTTTGAGAGGAAGTTCTCTTGATAACTTTTCTAGGCTTTATCAACCAAAGGAAAGGGGAAAGTCAGTCTTGCAGATTGCCTAGATGAGGTACATTTCAATTTGTTATCTGTCTAAAAGCTTCTCCCAGACGGTAGCCAGACTTGAGTGTTTTGAGCCACAGAAGCCATTACATGTTCAGAGAGCTCTTCTCTCTGGTTTGATCCTCCTGATCTACCAGTTTCTCCATCCCAGTTTTTTAAACAGTTAGACTAAGAGAATGCATATTTAGTGGGGAAATTATCATTTGTAATCTTCACTTCTTCATCCTTGGGAGTGGTAAACAGAGAAGAGATAATAATTAAATAAGAATAACTAGTAATCTCTGTAGGAAAATTTTCATTTGAAGTGAAAGTAAAGTTGGTCCTAAACATTTCTCAATGACCAAAATGATGTCTGACACATAGCATGAAATACATATGTGAAAGAATAAACCTGATGGGCTATGACTGAACAGTACTGAACTGTGATTATCAAATAATGGGACCCAATGACTAGCTTTAAAAAAGTAGCCTATAAAAATTAAATTCTCCATTTTAGGTCTTATGATGATTATGCATCAGTAAATCCCTACCTCACGTTTTTGAGCCTTATGATTTCTGAGTATAAGAGATTCCAAATCCAGATTAACCTTCTGATGAATTCTCAGGCTTTTTATTGGTAGAATTATGCAAAAGGAGAAATCATAATAATGATAATGATGTCTACACTTGAGTTCTTATTGTGCACTTGTCCCTGTATAGCCCTGAAATACAGGTTTGAGTATCCACTTTTTTATGTGAGGCTAATTCAGAGTTAGTGGCTGAATCTTAATTTTAATCTATATATATCTGGAACACAAAACCTGTGCTCTTTCCTCAGTATTTGCACCAACCAGACAGACGTCTCCTTTGAATGAGTCAAATGAAGATTGAAAGTCATAAACTTAGAGTTCGCAATCCAGGTGTCTTAGACACTTTCCTACTGTTATTAACTAAAATCACTGTCATCAGCCCACCCTTACATCTACCAAAGGTACATTGTCCAGTCATAGAACAAGAAAAAGACCACAACCATCACAACAAAAAAGCCCCTGACACCTTAAAATTCTGAGAGGAAATTTGTCTCTTAAAACACAGATCTCCTATGAACAAATAGTGTTAAAGCTCATAAGGAAGATGATCAAATTAGAATATTTTCCTTTAATTCTTTATCCTGCTTCATCCAAGAAAAAGCTTCGTTATGGAGTTTCTTCCATGCAGTCCTCAGGATCAAAACAAAATGCAATTATCTATCTTTGAAATTTAAAATTGAATGGTTCTATGACTGCTGGTTACCCAATACCACTTGAGCAGAACAGGTCTAGACAGTCATGACTCACCAATTTTCTCATGAAGGCAAAGGTGATAAAGAACCTGCTGACTGTAAAGGGAATTGGCTTCTACAACTGGTGAGCACAGAACCTGATGTGGCTAGATCAGCAGGAGAGGGATTTTGATGGCATCACACTGTAGGCCCTGAAGACAGAACTATTAAATCAGGAGGGTGTCAACTGGTAAAATTTATAGATGATGTACAGTACCCAGTGGATTACTCACATTCAGATGTTGCTTAATGAATAAGTTCGATGAAAAAAATTATAAGATTTAGTAAATAAGTTTTAAGCAAGGATGAGTCCAGGTTTCCCACCATGGACAATTGGATGGGTAGTGCCAATAATCCTAGATGATAGAGCATTCATTAATGGTGAAATGAATAAAATAAAATAAATTGAAAGCTTACTCTTTAGAACAAATAAAAACAAAATTAGGCATGTACAATAGAAACATATCATTAAGGTCTTTATCTAAATCAGAAATAACTAAAATAATTGAACCACAAGTAAATGATAAATGTGAGTTTTAATGCCAGAGGTATCTCTTTAGGATAATGGAAGGAAAAAAACCTTCTTATCCTTCAGCAGATGCCATGCTGAGCCATGTGCAATTTTTATGATCTCTTGTGCAAACAGACCGAACAGCATGCCTCCAGCAATTGGCTAATACTACTCCTAGGAAACCACATTTGTAACTCTTAGAAGTTCCCCTAACATCAGCTCAGGTTGCAATTTAAAGATAAAACCTTTTAGAATCCCTTTATGCCTGTTGACATTCCCTTGTTAGGTTGTTTGTTTGCTTTATAGATATTTTAGGATTTTGTGAAGGAAAATGACCTTAATCAATCAAAACCATAAGTACGGTAAGTATTGGGGTTGGAAGAACCTAAGTGTTCTTTGAACTTCTGTGTGTCTAGTACTGAAGGACATTAATCTTTATAACCCTCAAAATATTTATTTTCAGCGCCACATATTTTAACATTGATCATTCGCTCTTCTTAAAGTGTTATTTGTTGGGTTTCTCCTGGTGAAACTCTAAGCTTTATCAGCCTCCCCTTTCTGTCTGTCATATTCCTTAGAGCAAAGAATGAGACAAGCAAGTTGTGGAATTGGTACCATTTACAGCTTAACACCGTTTAGAGAAATGGGAAAGATTTTCAGCAGTGTGTTTCAGAAAAAGTCATCAAAGGAAGAAAAAGAGAAAAGAGAGAAGAAAGTATAAAGGTACAAGAAGTTGCCAATTGAAGCATGAATTTTGAAGAGCAGGGGAAAAAAGTATTCAAATGTTCATATATCATAATATTAAGAGGGAAAATTGTAACTCTGAAAGGAGTTTAGTAAAAGGGAGCTTTTAAAAAGGACTATAAACTGCTGATGAAAAGGAATTTGGAAGAAAGTCTTGGGTACCAATCGTTTCTTCTAAAATAAGAGACGGAGCTTGTATATTTGTACTGCAAAAATATTTATGGTAAAAAGTGTCCCCAGGAAACTTCATAAATAGGAAATGGGTAAAGTATGACTGTGTGCTTTTAAAATGTGTATATTTAAAGCAATATGAGTTTTAAACAAGACAGTTGCCCCAGGCAATTCTTGAGACTATGCCTCTATTGCAAATATCAAGTGGTAGATAAAAGCAATTATCGGGGAAATCATGCGTCTTTTATTAATAGAGCATAAACCTTTAGGGCAAGTCTTTGTAGAGTCAGAGTATATAGTCATTGCCTTGTCCCCGTGTGGTTTAGAGGGAGTCAAAAGACTTCATCTACCCCCAAACATCTCCCTTATTGAATTGGAATCAACACCCTTGAGGACCACTCTTTTTAATCAAAATATATTTAGAGAACTCCTGCTAGAATGCACATCTGCTAACCAGGAGGGAAATACAACAATACAAGATTACCCGTTACTGCATTAACTTGATCTGATAAAAACTTGAGGTAGCCTGAAAATCTGGGTGCTGAATCCAGAGGGTCTAGTGCCAGGATAAAACCATTTTACAAGAAAGGGTATTTACAAAGTTACAGACCTGAGGGAACCACTCAGAGAGGAAAAAGCTTGGATCCTATACCTCAGATGGGGCTTCAGTAGGACATAGAACATCTGAGGAAAACAGCCCAGTAGAAGGATGCAGGGTGATAAATACAAATTTTGTCTTTTTAATAATCTTCTCTAGGAGTGTCCCTGCTAGACTTTCTGGAAGTTTATTCTAAGCCTATTCACTATAAAACAAGTTTTGAAATAGTTTGTCTGTCTTGGTCCTCATCCAAATGTACCCTATTACTGTGGCATCATGAAGGCTTTGAAGTAGTTCTACTAATCAGGCGCCTTCTTATAGCTAGGCAATTTGAACCATCTCTGAGATCTGACATTCAGCTGGACCTAAGTTCACCTCCCCCATTCCACACACATTCACACAAAAAGGAATAACAAAAGACCAATAACTAAAAAAAGATGGCCATCCAGTGGCCAAAAAACTAACTGGCCTCTTTGGACACACAGAAGAACAGCTTTATAATGGAACACCAAGATATGGTCTAACCAGGCACCTATGTTCCAAATTAGAAATGATGATAGGAAACAAAATATAGGCTTTTCCATGCTGGTGACTTCTGTAAGGGCTATTAGTACATGGGTCCACTTCTTCAAGAAGTCAAGGAACTGTTTTTCTCCTTGACTTTGCCTTGAATGGCCTTATCACTTTCCTCTCCGCAGTGAAAAAAATAACCAACATCTCAGTATGTGCCTTGGAGCACTGTATTTGGGGAAGAGTGGTATAACCTTCCAAAGACAAATTTGGCAGGCAGTAACCTTGGGGAATGGGAATGTGTGTTCACTGTTGGTAACAGGAGCTTTATGGGCTCTCCACTTCTCCCGGACTCACTTCCCGCAGATGAGAGTGACTATAGCAATTCAAGGCTTGTGACGAACCCTTCATTGAAACATTTGTTTTTCTATGAATATAGATTATTACATTTTTTTAACAAATGTAATAAGGAGAATGAAACTGATGAAGCCTGACCTCTGACCATGATTTAATACTTTAGTGTGATTTAGTCAAGACTCTTATAGTATAATAACTGCAACACAGACATCCTTGGTTTGATTTGGCATTTTCTCTTTAGGGACTGTTAACTCTGACATTGTTCCTTAGTAACCAGTCAAGTTCACTGGTAGCATCATGGTTACCTGGAGTAGAATCCCTGAAGGAAGAGGACAAGATACTCATGAATGTGTCTGAGGTCATCACTTCCTTGGCTAAGTTTTGACTGGGGAGGAATTTACTTTATATTATTTCATCAAAATTGAAGTAAACATACATGTAAATCTCTCCCCAACTCCCTGTGAACATGTAACACTTTTTATTCATCCCAGTGGATTATTTAGAAAAATAGAGACATGTAGTTTCATTTCAGGTAGCTTACCAAAAATAAAAAAAATTGTGTGTCTTTGGAGGGCCCGCTATGGAATGAAACTTGTTTGAAGTGAATCTATTTATTTTATTTAACTTTGTTGGAAGCTCCATAATCCCACTGTGAGAGCTCCTAACTCTTAGGAGAGATACTAAGCAGGGAAGAAGGCTGTGGGTTTTTAATCGTATTTATTCTCCTCCCTTCCCTTCTGTTGTTGAATTCTATTTGTATTGCGAGATTGAGTTCTCAGTTCAAGTACGTTCTTGTTAATAAAATAGACGTGGGTGAGTCTTCTAAATCCCTGCATATATTCCTCGCAGATAAAAAAAACCAGTCTGCTTACTAAATACCCATTTTTCTTTCTTGTTGGCACTCCCTCAGCAAAGGACAGTTCACAGCAGGGTGAACTCATGCAGTAAATGTCAGAGGAAATGGAAAGAGGTCAAGGGGATAGCTTCTTTGAACTTATTGGTTAGTTTAAATTGACCAAAGCTGCAGCAAACAATTCCATCATTAATCCTGAGGGGGCAAAAAGACGGTGACAAAGAGCAAGAGTTGCCTAAAAAAATACCAACACCTGTCAAAATGTCTCCCGTTTTACGGCCGAAGAGTGAAGGTTGGGAAGGAGGTATGGGAACCTTCTCCAATTTAGCAGACCTGAACTATTTTTGTTTTTGTTTTCTTTAAAAGGAAACTTTCCCCAGCCCAACCTCATAAGATGATGGGACTGCTAATGTCCATCGTTTTCACCCCTGGATACGTGAGTCACAGAACCAACTGGGCCTTCCTCTCAGTCATTTTTAAATTTCCTCCTTTGCATTGTCACTGGCTTTCAGCACTTGCATTTAAGCACAGTCAAAAAAAAAAAAGGAAGTAGAAGAAAAAAATCATTCTTTTTCCTACCTTGGTATAAAGATGAACCAGCCAATCATTCATGGAGTACCCTGCTCACATCTGATGGTACAATTTCAGAGGTTGATAATTTACTTTTGATGCTAATTAATTACAAGTAATCATAAAAACAAATTAAAACCACTATACTTATTGCAGGTTTTCTTATGCTCCTGAAATAATGCATTTTTATGCATCTGTTTACTTGCTTTGTAAAAAAAATGTAATAATCTATATTCATAGAAAAACAACTTTAGTGCTCTGCGTCAAAGCTGTAAACTGTTATTGGTTATTTGGGTGTTTGGTTTTTTTTTTCCCCTGAGATATTAAAATGGAAGAATGACAGTGAGCTACATCAAGTGAAAGAGATTAATGCTTTTCAGGACTAACCTAAAAACAGCAATTTAGGATTTTTTAAAAAAAATTTCTGATTATTATTTGTAAATTTTTCTTTTTAAGGGACAAAAGTATTATTTTGCTCCTGGAAATTTGTAGGGGGATGGAGCACCAGCTTTGGCTTGTAGGCCTGGAAGAGACATAAATCTCCAGGAGACCCATCTATATTTACCCTCTTGGGAAAAGGGAGGGATTCCTCTCTGGGTTCTGTTCTCTCCAACAAAGAGGCCCTTTCACCCCATTTGAGAAATGCAGGAATGGGACCACAGTGCATCCTCTGCCAATCACTGTTTGTACTCTGATTTCTCATTCCATGCCTCCTTCTTCTCCCATCTCCTTACAAACTCCCCTGGGAGGCAGCAGAGAGTAAGGGAGAAATGATGGGTGGGAGTCAGGAGACTCGGCTTTCTGGTATGGACTCCTGCCATCTCTGTCACAGGGAGCAACCCAAATGCAATGGAATACCACACCTGGGGGTGCCTTGTAAGGTACCGTGCTCATTGTCACCATCATGACCACCATTGCATCATGACCATCATCACTCTAATGGCTAATAGGTATTGAGTGGTACAGACAGATACTTTAACTGTAGCATCTCACTTAGTCACCCCCACACCGCTGCAAAGGCAGATTCTCTTTTCTGTAACTTTGCAAGAATCTGTCCTATCAAGGGTAAAAAAAAAAAAATCTCAGGAAAGAGACTCTCAGGGCCTGGTTTGCAGGTTTCAGCACTGCCTCTCCTCTGGCTTTCTGTAGAATTTTTCTTTTTTTAAGATTTATTTATTTATTTATGTGAGAGAGACACAGAGAGAGAGAAAACATGACTGGGGGAGGGGCAGAGGGAGAGAATCTCAAGCAGATTCCCTGCTGAGCATGGAGCCCATTGCAGAGCTCGATCCCATGACCCCAAGATCATGACCTGAGCTGAAACCAAGAGTCAAACGCTCAATGGAATGAGCCATCCAGGTGTCCCTCTGTGGATTTTCTTTACACAACACACCCAGTTTGTAAGGCATTACACACCCATCAGGGAAGAGCTGGTGGGCAGCATTTCTTGCTCCATGGGAGGATGTGGGGTAATCTTCAAAGATTTTCACTCTTTCCTAATCAGCATCCATTCCTTGCTTTTCTTCCTGAATACCCTTTGAATTCTGCCTTTTTAATCTTTGACTATCTGCTCCCCTTGGGAGGCCCAGGTTACACTTGGGGATGATATTAGGTGAAGCTGGGAATATAGTTAAATTTCTTCTGAATACATTAAGGTAGTTTAACCCAATCACCAACCACCTCCAGGGTAAATCCAGGATGAAATATAATGCCTGCGAATGCACGTTACCCAGCCCCCACCCCAAACCAGACCCAACTCAAGACATGTGTTATGTGTTAAGTGCTGGGATAAGTCTAGTTTGACCCTGAAGAGGTCTCTGAAACCTGGTCACTTGATTTGTAAATCTTGGGACTATCATGAACCTGTTAGAAGTCAGCCACACTTGTGGGGTTTAATTTATGTGATCAATTTATTAGGTAACTCAAGCCTCAACTGTTAGTCTCAAATCATTGTTTAGAAAATTATTGCCATTTAGAATTTTAATTGATTTTCACAAAATGTATTTGGTTTTTCTACATAAATAATTTGCATTTATGAATGTTTGGTTTGCCTTTTTTTAGTCCTTGAAAATCCTAAAAAACAACGTGTCAAAGCATAAGTTGCTGACCCTATTTCTAGACCTATAGAAATACCAAGGAATCCACAGCCACTGAGAAGCAAGGTGGTAGAGTGCTTTGCAGGGAGGCACACCTGGTCCAACCTGGCTGCTTCATGCGTGACCTTAGGTCATTTAACCACTATGGACCTTGGCTTCTTCCTATGGAACGAGAAGGATTTTAAAAGCCTACTCCGATTCCCATGAAGTTTAAATGAGGTAAAGTTAAAAGTGCGAGCAGAATGTCTGGCACAGAATTGGCACATAATAAATGTTCCTTCCCTCTTCTTCCGCCCCCTGACTTTTAGAACATGCAGCAAAAAGAAGTATTCTCTGTTCCTACAAATCATCTTTGTCCCCAATATTCTTTAATCCATCCATGAATTGATTTTCTTCTTTCTTTTTCTTGTTCCTCTTTGATTTGTGCTTCCCAAAGGGAAGGAGCGAGTCAGGCCCATGGGGTCCCATCTGATGGGGGAGTCTCCTCCGTGCTTACCCTCTGGTGTCTACCAGTGTCTACCAGACCCGACTCTCTTCTCCTTGTACCATTTTTGTCCTCTCATTCTCAGCCTGGTTGGGTTTTACACTAACCACCTGCGAGTCCAATTACCTTCTTCCTGCTTCCGGCAGAGCCAAAGAGAAATGGAGGAGCAGAAGTTGGTAGGATGGGGTTGTACCTCCAGTTAAGATCTGTGTTGCTGGTTGGACTAGTGGAGGCTTTCACAAGCAGCAGGGACATGTTGCTTTGACAACAGGATAGGATGGCTTCTAGCTGGATTCAGTGTCCTGCTTTGACATTTTGGAGGTTCCTCCTGTCTCCATCATTAGGGTAGGAGGTGTGCTTAAGGACAGTTTTCAGCCACCCTAATGATCAAGCCATATTTCATTTCAAGCCAGAAATGGAGGAGTGCAGAGCAGGGTGGATACATTGGGTTCCTCTCTCAATGTTTCACACGTTTTAGATTTAATAATACCCTAAAGGCAATCTACATAGTGCTTTATTCCCATAATCACCAAACGTGTATTGAAAGGGAATTTAATCAACATAGGACTCATTCATTGGCTGTTAACCCATTAAAGTGTTATTTTAAGAATCCACTACCATTAATTTTAAAAAACACATAGAGCGACTAAATATATCAACTGTTTCAGTGTCTAAAAAATGGATCCATGCCTAATGACTGGCAAGGAAACCCCCTGGCCCCAGAGCAGAGCAGAATAACCCATTGAATTCCACTGTCTACACCCTATATCCCCATCACCACCAACATACACATTCAAACACATTACCTAGATAGAATCATGCCCTGGTTTGGAATCATCCTCACATGAGCCTGACTAGTGAAGGGAAAATCCTCAGTGCGTTGTAAGTAGCCAGCAAGAGGCAGGATTGTCATAGTTAATATTTGAACATTATGTGCAATGTTTTTCCATTTATAGAGCTTTTTTTCTTATACAGCATCTCGACTAATTCTTAAAACCGTTTGTTATTGCAATTTCACCAATGAGGACAGTAAGACTTAGGGAGGAGATCCAATGTTCCCAGTAAGAAATTGTGGGAACTTGAATGCAGTCTCCTCTGAGTCCAAACCCTGCACTTGACCATGGCACTAACATGTGTCTTCAGTCATCAAAAGATGCCATAGCCCAGGTGCATGAGACAAATACTGATTTTGCTTAAAGTAGAGAGAGAGCAACTACGATATACGTTTTGGTCTCAGAGACTCCAGCACTGGCACAGTGCCAAATTGTGACATTTATGTTTGGAGTAAATCTTCTTTCCTCAGTACTAATTCACCTCCTATTGGCTTTTCTCTCTTCTTTATCCCCATTGCAGATACCCCAGATAAGACATTAGGGAGTATGAATGGAGGAAAGAAAAACAGATAGGCTTTTCCTCACACCTGAAATCTTATATGGCCCTCCAGGGCATTTTCATGTACCCTGCATCTGGCTGCCTGATATTCCTGCTCACAGAATAAGGAGTACAAACCCCATTAAATGCCGAACATCTATACAATTCAAGCGACTTCATAAAGACAAATAAAATAAAACACAGTTTCATAAATGACCTGGCCATGGCTAACGATCATATTCAGATGTATTTGCTAAACAGGTGAAAGTTAGCACTTGTTCAAGGTTGTTTAGCTGCTCCAAAACACCAACAGACCCTCAGGCAAGACCCTCAAGGAACGCAATCTTCTAGAGAATTTTTAAGCCAAATGGAAAACATTGTGGAGATGACAACAGTAAACAAGTCAACTGAGTAGGCTTAGGCCAAGAGGATAAAATTCACAGTCTAACTATTCTGGTATCAGAGCATTAGCAACCCAAGGACTCTCCTGGAATTGGTCAGGCCCATTTGGGGTCCTTATGATCCAGTATGGAACAGAAAGAGTAAAACAGATGGAGAAGAGAGAAAGAAAGGAATGTGCCCAGAACAAGCTGCTTTCTTCACTGTTCTGCTAAAAGCCAGGCCTGCTCTAAGGAGAGACACAAACATAAAAAACAAACAAAAACTAGAGCAGAAACTGTAAACCTTCAAAAGAAGAGGCTGTTGTTCAGCACTGGAGAAATGGTGACATTTGCTCACTCTGAGCGTGGAACTCGGATGAATAAGAGAGGCTGGCCAATGACAAGAATGCAAAGCAGCCTAGAGCGACAGGAGCCCGGGTTTGGGTTTGTTTTGTCTTGGACAGGCTGTGAGGAAAATCCCACAGCACAGGAATCTGGGGGAGATTTGGTCAGAAGGCCAGGACTTAGGTAGAAACGCAGGAAGGATTGTAGTTGAGGGCTCCTCCTTGGCGTAAGCAGGAAAAGCTACGTAAACAGGAGGCTTGGAAAGGGGACAATCAGATCCAGCTGTGGGAGTGAGTGGCCTCACTGGCATGTGTGTTTATGTTCAGACTGTTGGTGGTGGTGACCGTGGCTTCATTACAGCCATTTAAAGGAGGGGACCCGGGACTTCTTAGAAAGCCTCATCTACGGGATGCTTTCCTGGTCTTATAGGATATCCTAACATGACCCTTCTCCCAAGCGTGAGCTATAAAAGAGTGAAGTGAAAAGTCCTTTAGCTCTTGGGTTTATCTATTCATCTTTTTACCTTTTGACAGGCAATTATCAAGTAAGCGTCTCATGCCATGCTGGGTGCTGGGAATACCCACATGAGGAACACGTGGTCCCTGCCCATAGAGAGAGTGAAAGCCTTACAGTCAGAAAACTGTAAAATATTGTGATAAGTGATCGGAGAAATAGTTGGACCTCATTAGAATAGATGGGAGGAGCATGAAAGGGCCTGGAGGATCTGGAAAGGGATATGAGTCTTTCTAAGATGAAGACATATTTCAGGGACATCTAGTAATTATTTGCTGGCAATGCAATAACCTCTTTTTTAAACTTAATTTTTAATTGAGGTATGATATAGTTACAATAAATTTCACACCTCTTAAGCATCCAGCTAAATTTTTATGTGCATAAACCTGCGTCGTCACCACTCAGATCAAGATGTGGAATGATTTCCATAGTCAGAAAGCCCCCTCATGCTGCCTCTCGGTCAATACCCTCCCCACAGAGGTAACCGCTGCTCTGACTTCTGCCACCTCAGATTAGTTTTGACTGACTTGAACCTCACAGAAATGGAGCCATACAGCATGTATTCTTCCTGTCTGTCTTTCTCCACTCACCAACTCGGTGAGATGCATCCAGATTATGCAAATGTCTTCATACCAAAATGGGGTAGCAGTGGAAGTCATTCCTGGATTTTAGGATTTTCTTAAGGGGAGTTAATTGGCTGAGAAAGGGGAAACAGATGGTGGAGTGGAAAAAACATAAAAGTTTAGATTCAATGGGGGTGGGTTTCAGTTTGGAAGAGGCCACTTGCTAGCTGTGTATCTTGAGAATATCATTCTCGGAACTTCAGTTTTCTTCTCTGCAAAATGAAGAAAACACCACCACCTACTTTATGGAGCTGTTAATATGATGTATGTGAAAAAAATCACTTTTAAACTGTAAAGTGTGACACAAATAGATGTTTTAAAAACTGTTTTCACTAGTTTATTGTTTGTGCACAAATTGATGTATAGGAGTATTTACAAAGAGCTGAAGATATGTAAAATACAATTTTTCTATTATGCCTTTTATAAGTACGTTCTTAGTAATCAATTGAGTTTTATTACTCAAATGCAATTCAATTAACATTCAACAATTGCCTTGTTAAATTGAAAATCTTATTCTAGTTGCATGTAAGCTGAAGCTGGAACATGGGTTGGTGCTCTAAGTCTTGGGATCTTGTTGCCAAATCAAACAATACTCTGAATTTACCAGACTTGCTAGCACCTGTAATAATGCACATTAAAAAGGACCCTACCTGCAGCATCTATTTCCCTCTGCTACAAGTCTTGCACTGTAAAACAGCAAAAGCAAACATTCCACAGAAGGAAGGAAAGGTTTTAGATTTCTTCTTGGTTCCCACCCCCCCACCCCCGCCCGATTTTCCATTTGTGACCACAAAGGGAAATGCAGAGATGAATATCTCTTGAAATAAGAAGTGATAGGAGATGGCCAGAACTGAAAAGTTCCAATATGAGTCAAGTTGTGAGTCAAGTCAGAGAAAGTAAAATGTTGAGAGAGGCTTCCGAATTTCTTGAATTAATTGACAAATACCTTACTTGCCCTTTGGTGAGATTATGAGTTCAAAATTAGAAAATTGATTCATTCACGTTCTCCACCAACCGCTCTACATTTTCTTGCTGACGGGAAAGAGGGAGGGAATTCCTTTTCTCAATGGCTACATGGCCAGCCATCATCTGGAGCACTCTTGTCTATAAACATGAAACCAGAAACGCTGGCAGGAGGAGACATTAACCAATCCCCTACCAGGCTGTAAGTGATACCACATCCTCCACCTGGCACCATTAATAATCCTGTTCAATGAACCCTTTATTATTAATATTACTGGTATAAAAAATGACCCCACACTTACAGGTGTAACTTAATGAGGCCCATGTTGTGGCCAGATGTCTCGCAAGGCTGCCTCCACCACCACAGTACACATCTTTGTGCACGTTTCATAAAAAGAAACCATCTGAAAGCGTTCATTTCCAGAGCATATTCATCACGTAGTCTGGTCAGTTCAGGAGTGACGCTCTTCTGCTTAAGCTTAAACAGATGGAAAAAACCTGGGAATTATATTCAACATAGATTTTTTTTTTTTAGGTAATTATCTGATTAAAACCGCCAAATACATTTTCTTCTTTTCACTTCCTTCACGAAAATGTTGAGGCGCTGGCAGTGCCATCATGGCTTCCCGTCAGAAGGGACGCTGGCCCTTCAACTGGCCTCCACCTGCTGCCCCTTAGAGACTGGGTTTTGTGATTATATTTCTTTTTCCTTCTCCGCATTTGCTCAAATGTGAAACAGATTCTTGTCAAAACTCAAGGACCACTCAGAAGTCGATTTAAATAAGAAGAACGGCACCCAATTATGACAATGTGGAATTCTTGTTTAAGCCTTCTGGCCTGGGTCTTCTAGAAGACGTAAGGTGTCATATGGGTATGGAGATTCTTGGATGCCCCTACCTAAGAGATAGACCTGCTTTCTGGGGCCAACTAACAGCATGAATGCCCCTTGTGTCAACCAGCATTTGCGGGGATCTCATCTAGGGTATGGATCTGTTGAGCTTCTAGCTCTCATTAACCCTTCTGCAGAAGATCTAAGGTTGGTGTAGTTGTTGGCTTAAATGGAACCACTGTGGGCTGAAATCAATAGAATCCTACTGGTTCTTGAAAAAAGCATTATGTAGAGAAGTGAAGAAGAGCCTAATCAAAGGTGCAGAAGAGGATGATCACGCAGGGTCAGACATGCAGGTGTCCTTTATGGGCTGAGATAGGGGTGCTCTGGGTAGGCTTTTAACCTGCCACTCTTTCAAACTGATGTTCTCTTAATTTGTTCAGAAAAGGGAAGGAATAAGACATTTCATAAAGGGAAGGGCAGAGGGTAAGAGGGAGAGTGGCAGCACCCGAAGTTCTTTATTCTGAGATAAATTCAGCTTTGGCTCCAAGCTTGTATACTTCACCCAACACAGTGAAAGCCCTGATTCTAGGATAATCTAATCCCACTTGAAGGTTATTCTAAGACCATCAGTTGAGCCTCCACATGTCTCACGGGAGAAGGGTGTGTCTTCTGCCCCTCCAAGCAGCTTGTCAAAGAAGGCCTCCATGTGTAGGAATCTCCCTGAGAAGTTTTAGAAACACAATCCACTCCATTGTGTTGCATTTCTAGTGTCATTGGAATACACCTGAGGATATTCTAGTGTTGGTAAAACATCCTTAAGAATATTTTAATCCATTTACAAAAGTGATGTACCATATACCCACTTGGGTGGTCTACTCCCTCAATCCAATTCGGGAGTTTGATGTTGGACAGCGGTGAGATGAGATGTGTAGATCAGCTGCTCTCCGAGGCTTGAATCTCCTCTCCCACATCCTCTCCTGGTCTGTGCTAATATTCCTCCAGGGAAGGGATGATTTGATCCCTCTTTTCCTTTTCA
Source organism: Halichoerus grypus (assembly GCF_964656455.1). NCBI lineage: Eukaryota > Metazoa > Chordata > Mammalia > Carnivora > Phocidae > Halichoerus > Halichoerus grypus. The sequence goes on from NC_135724.1 coordinate 18,963,673, forward strand.
CTCATCTCAGTTAAAATGCTGTTCAGTCTCTCTTTCTGTCTCCCAATCTCTCCTCCTCCTCCTCCTCCTCTTTACCTCGGCTCACTCTTCTCCCACTGCAGACAAACCTTCTTCTTGTCCAGGGTTCACATGGCAGCATCAGCTTCCAAGGTTTACAAATTACTATCTCAGGCGTCTGGAGAAAGAACAGTTTCTCTTTCTTGGCTCTAATTCCAAAATTTCCCAGGAAGGACTCTGGTGGACTCTCTTTCCCCGGTTCCCTCTCCCTAAGGAAAAATGGTTTGGATGCTAGTGTGGAGATCAAGCAGTAGTAGTAGCCAAAGTTCAAGTGAGGGAGCTTTGGAAGATCACTGGGGGATCATGAGGAAACAGGAGATAAAAAACTAGATTCTGGAGGCTCTGAGTACAGCCAGAATATTTGACTATCATGTTTTCAATGAAGTGTTGCTTCCAGAAGAATGATCTAGAAATAGCTGCATTCCAAACCTGATTTTGCCAAACCAAAAATAATTTTTCTCATAAAGTTACTACCTAAGCCTGATTAGATAAGTCTACTAATCTCTTTCTTTACCAGTAGAATTTATGGGAACTTAGATGATTAGGTCAAGTACACACACACACACACACACACACACACGTATGTATTTGGTCAAAATAATAGCCATTAACCTCTTGGACAAATTACATTTTTAATAATTCAAGCTAATCAAAAAATTAAAAATCATTTGGCATGGACCACCTTCAATATGAAATGAAACCTTTGTTTCTTTTGGCACTGAGTTGGGGAAAACATGCTGGTGCGGAGATAGACAAAAATCAGGCTATCCTGATGCCTGGGTCACCCATTATCAGTGGAAAAATATAGTATTTGAGATTCCACTACTATCAATTTGAGGATTCTCTTGCAAGCACTAAGCTGTTTTATGGACTATTAGATGTTTGAAGGAAATCACACTTTAAATCATTTTTTAAAGCCAGTCTTAAGAAAAATGGGTAAACCACAGTAAATGAGTAAATAAAGTTCAAAGAAGTTTGTGGTGCCCAATGAAATAGCTATTTGCTGATAGAGCTCTTATAATACCCAAGTCTGTAACCTCTGCACAGAGTGATATCCTTGGTGCAATTATGCACTTGGCAAAGGCAGTGACTTTTGTGAGGTACCTTCGATCTGAGTTTGTGGAATCAGCTTACAAAAAGACATCGCTTAATTGTGTTGCAAGAAAGAACAGTGCTATGATCTGAAAAGGACAGAGTACTTGTAAAATTTATGTAGCTCTTTAATACAATGCACTTTGGTTTAAAGAGGTGGGGGATTTACATGTGTTAAGTGCTCCTACAAATCTACTTTACCCTTTCTTGGAAAAGGGCAACACAATAATAATAGTTAAATTTATGTGTAAGATGTCTGTATGGTAGAGCTGCTCAAATCAGTAAATATTACACAGTAGACTAACTGCTTTTGCTTTTAATCTTTAAATATCTTCAACAAAATGCTGTCTGCTGAGCGAGGGACACTTAGCCCACATTCTTTAAACCTTTGTGGTCTGGTTCTATATTACGAACAGAAGATTATAAAATCCAAACTCCAAATGGGCTTCCTGCCCACTGTTGTCTCCAGATTCTGCCCACCCTGCATATAGATGTCAGAATATTCTTTCTTAAATAACATTTTCACAAAGTGCTTTTCTATTGAATTTTTTATCCTATCTATTTTGATCTCTGTCCTTACAAGCCTCCAACAACTTTTTCTTGCTTTTATTTTTCCATTGGAAAAAACTCATTTCTCATTTTTCTTCAGCATAAAATTTATAAGCAAACCTTCAAAGTATTAACTTGCTGGCTTGTTCATTATACACACACACACATACACACAGTACATATCGATATGGTTTTAAAACAAAACAATATGGATATATATTCCTTTCTTTAGAACAGCTCCTGTGCCAACTGCAGCTGAAGGCTGGACCCCTCCTGCCTTATTTTGTCAGGGGATTTTACTCCTCTCAGGCCACAGTTGATGGGACCAGGGCGGGACACCTGACCCATGACCTGGGCCATTCAGATTCTCTCTCTTAAGAATTTAAACTAAGAGACAAGAGACTAGAGGTCACTGTGCTCCCTGGCCCATGAAAACTTGGTGCAGAGAGAGGCCGTCTGCTAAGAAAAGCAAGAGAATGGAGCAGATGGTAGATCATGTGGCCCCAGAGAGAAAAGGGAGACTGGGAAAGTAGCTGCTTTTGCTCCTGATGGTTTTCCAGGTCCCAGTTCAGTCTTTTGAGGACTGCCTGTACTTCTTGCACTGAGGCTCTCTGTGGGATCCCTGTACCGTTATAACAAATCCCTCTGGTCTCAAATTAGGAGCATCAGATTTCTGTTTCTTGCACCCAAACGAATACTAAGATAATGCACATGTATCCATGTAGATCATGCATCCATATTTACCATATATATATATATATATATGCATGTGGCTATCATTTATATTTGTCTATGATACATGCTATGTGCAAAGAGACTAAGTTTAAAACAGTGACAAATACTAAGATGTGGCCTCTATTTTCATGTGACTCTTAGCTTAGGAAACAGTCAGTAAAAGGGAAGTGCTCAGGGAGAGGAAAGCACTGTAAAGGCTCTAAAGAATCTGGAAGAGGGAGCTCATGTATCCCATGGACTGAGTTGGTCAGTAGAGGGAAGGACTCCTGAGAAGGAAGGTAAGAAGCGGGCCCCATGTTACAGCGAATGCCCAGGCAGGGTTTTGACAGGAATCAAGGACAAGAGAGAGAGAAAGAAGCAAGGGGGAATAAGGAGAAAAACAACAAGGAAAAAGGCAACCCAGCATGTGTTTGGGGAATTGGCAAGTGATTAGACAGCCTTGCTTTGTAGAGGATTGAGATTGTAAATTGCTATATACATGCTTCCAGAGTCCCTTCCTTCTAGAGAGGCCCAACAGGCCTGAGTTGGAAGCTCTTCATGTGCTGAAAGCTTAATTTTCTAATGCAGGATTTCAAACTGATTGAATGGGTGATAGTTATTAACTAAGCAAACTGACTCTTCTTTAGGGACACCAGTATTTTGATAATTTATCAAAATAAGATTATAACATCTACAAAATACAATTGTTATTTTTTTTAAATTTTGCAAAGCGTATTTGGTTATAAGTGATCAGCCATGATCTCCAAAGAAGATTGAACCAAATCTTTGATTTCTTTGCCTTGGAGGTAGATGCAAATTCCTTACTGTCTTTAGTGGAACTTGAATTTCACACACGCTCGCAGACACACAAGCACATCAGAGAACGTCAGAGCAGTAACGAGGCCCCACTGGAGACAGGAGGACACAAAAGAGCAGTGCAGCTAGAGGTGGTAGCTCTTGGGATTCTGGGTTTTGTGCTCACAGGACCTCCTTCTTATCATCAGGTATCTGTGGGTGGGGGATCTCAGTGACCTCAAGCATAAATGGAGATAATAAACCCCACCTCACATACTGCTGTTAGGATTAAGTGAGAGCATGCATGCAAGACACCCAGCAAAGATCTTGTTCACAGCAAGCATTCAAAACTGGGCACTATTATTAGGTCAGGAGATGCCCCAGGCTCAGGCAGGTAGACACTGACACAGCTGAGACCCGAACTCAGGCCTCCTGAACTTCAAACTGGTTCTTTCCATAATTTGACCTATAGGGGTATTTCGAACGTGCTTTAGAAGTGGCAAAGAACGTGAAGATGGTGTACTCAGGAACTGTGCTGGACAAGTCAACTGAAGCTATCATTCCCTTGAATTTGATTTTTTTTTTTTTCTTTTGCACTGCATGATTTGGCAATGGGAAAGCATATTGGTGTTTTCCAGTACCCTCCCCCCGCCCCACCCGCTTTTGTAAAACTCTTGTGTAGTCTCCATTGAAATTAAAGACATGGGATTTTTTAGTACCTTGGTCACAATGGAAAGAGGGCTTGAATTGGCACATCTCCAAAGGCCAGGTCTGATGGCAAAATACAGACAAAAGCCCAGGTACAGGAGAGTGGAGGAGAGAAGGGGCTGGATTGAGGCTCACAAACTGGGACTCCTACAGAGTAGAAGACAGGTCATCTGCAGAACCCACTATTTCCTGTTTGGGTCTTGTCTCTACACTATGGTCAAACCCGCACACTTCATTCTGGTCCATTCCAGAGTCAGAAATAGGCACCTAGGACATGTCTTGAATCTGAGGATTTGCATTTATCATGTACATAGGAGGATTCTCAGCCATTGTCTCTTCAAATATTCTATTGCTTCAGTTACACTATTCTCCCTTTCTAGAGCTCATCATAGATAAATACATAATTTCTTCCAAATCTCATAACCTCTGTATCACATTTTCCATTTCTTTGTCTCTATGTTATTACTATATTCTTGAAAATTGTCCCTGTTTTACCTTCTAGTTCATGAATTCTCTCTTTAGCAGTATCTAATCTGCAGGTTGATTGATTTAGATTTTAATTTCAATGATTAAATTTTTATTTCTAGAATTTCCATTTGGTTCTTTATCAACCATTTCCTTTTTTCCCCCCATAGTATCTTTTTTTCTTTTTTTTGGTATGGGTTGCTTATTTTTTTCTTCAGTCATTTAAACACTTATTTTATACTCTCTATAAAATTTTTTCTACCTGATGTTGTTGGGGTTCTAATCCTAATGTGTCTTATTGACTCACCCTCATATTGAATTGTTTCTTTATTTTCATAGTTTTGAATTGTGAGTTTTTCTTCAGCAGATATTTATGTGTGGCCTGGTTAGGTGGTGAAATTTTTAAATCTGGAGGAATTTCAAACTCACTTCTGCTTGGTGTCCCAGAAATACTACCAGTCTGTCGGCATTTTATGTTAATTCCTTAGCTTTAAGGTTATTCCAAACTTTAAGGTTGTTAAGTTCAATACCTCTTGCAGGCATTCCCTTCAAAAACTCTAGTTTTCAATTCCTTCTGCATTTCAGCAGCTTTCCTTCCCCTCCCCCCTCTCCCTCCCTCTCTCCCTCTGTCTCTCCTTCCCTCTCCTTCCTTCCTTTCTTCCTCCCTCCCTCCTTCCCCCCACCCCCCCTCCTTCTTTATAGAGGGTTTTTTCTTTAGGTAATATACTCTTCTTTGTTGTTTGAAGCAATTGTCTTCTATATATGTCCACTACCACTTTAGGTGGGTATTTCTTAGTCTCCCTGGTATACAACTACACTTTAACCTTCACTACACTTGACCTTCTCAAACTGATCTTTTACTATTCTCATACAATCCCCTGTGCTCCAACCATACTGTTCTCTAGATTTTTTCTTGAAATCCCCTGCCGTCCTGCTTCAGAGACTTTATTCAGGCTGCTCTCCCTGGTTAATTATGTCTTACCTACTTATCCTCACCTGTTAAAATTCTACCCTCCCTCGAAGTCCACTCTAAGTGCCTCCTTCTTCACGAAACCAACACTTACTCTATGAAGCACGTATAAATACTCTACTTAGAGTAGCGTATTCATGCATTTGCTTTATTCTCCAACTGTTTTTTAATTGCTTGACAGCAGAAACTAGAGTATTAGACTGCTATATTCCCTATAGTACCCTGAATACTGTTTGGTGTTAGGTGTTCAAAGAAAATAAATGTTTGCTTTTTTTTTTTAATTGAATCTATCTGAGTAAAAGGTATAATAGAGCAAAGACTTTACTTATAGGAAGTTGGATGCTCTTTTGAAGTATCTCTTTTATCTACTTGCTGTGTTTGAAATTTCCTCTTGCTTCAATGAAAGATAAAGTTTAAAACTAAAAACATTCCTGGGAGGGAGAGCTCCATCAATTTAAATATACCACAGGGTAAAAAAAATGTGCTAGCAGTTCCTTTCAGAAAGTGGAAGGGGGATGGAGTGGATGTACTCTCTTCCTTTTTGTTGGAGTTCGGTGTACTCAGGAAGTTGAGGGGGTTGATGTTGGGTAGAGGAAGCATTTTCAATGGCAAAAGCAGGCACGGAAGAGAAAGGTGAGCTGCTTGGAGGCACATTTTTATACATCCCTAGTTCTGCCATGGATTGGCCTTGAGCAGGATCTCTAAGGACATGACCTCTGCCCCTGGATAATGGTATCTCAGTAAACTTTCCTTCAGGATCTGGGAGAGACGCTTTTTACTTTTTTACTTGTTTTAATCCACATCCTAAGGTTAAAATTCTACCATCACTGTTAATGGACTGGTATGGATTCTTCTGGACTTATTTCTATACAATAATAGCATAATTTACTCTAAAAAATAGGATTATGTTATATGCACTGGTCTACAATTTTTCTTTTGCTTTTAATCAACAATATAACATGGATATCATTCCATATCTGTACACTTTAATGTAACTACATAAAAACAATTCCACTGTACCTACACCCCAATGTTTATAGCACCATTATCTATAATCGCCAAACTATGGAAACAATTCAAGTGTCCATTGACTGATGAATGGATAAAGAAGATGTGATATATATAATTGAATATTACTCAGCCATAAAAAAGAATGAAATCTTACCATTTGCGATGATGTGGATGGAGCTAGAGAGTAGTATGCTAAGCGAAATGTCAGAGAAAGACAAATGCCATATGATTTCACTCATATGTGGAATTCAAGAAACAAAACAAATGAGCAGAGAGAGAGAGAGAGGCAAACCAAGAGAGAGGCAAACCAAGTCTGATTTACTAGACTCTCAACTATAGAGAACAAACTGATGGTTACCAGAGGAGAGGTGGGTGGGAGGATGGGTGAAGTAGGTGATGGGGATTAAGGAGTGCACTTGTTGTGATGAGCGCTGGGTGTTGTGTGCAAGTGATATTGTACACCTGAAACTAATATTACACTGTATGTTCACTAACTAGAATTTAAATAAAAATTTTTGGAGAAGAAACAAATAAAGACAATTCCATTGTAAAGTGGTACATAATTTATTTTAATAATCTGAAATATACTCTATGTGTTTCAAGCTCTATGGTTCTAAACCTATTAGTCCAGTTCTTCCTATCAAGAATTTTGCTCAATAACAGAGGGGAAGTAGCACCCCAACCACCACACACACACACACACACACACACACACACACACACCAGCTTCCCTTGGAACTGCAAGGGAGAGGCCCTGGAGCCAGAAGAGAGGAGAGGCTATAAGTCAACTCTCAGCATCTTCCAAGTACATCTGCTGCCTCTCTGGGTACCTCTGCAGGTGGTCCTGTGGACACACACTTTATTGTGACAGAAAGCTGAAGGAAACTGGGTCACTCCTGCCTGGTAGAAGTCATCTGACCGAGGTGGCATAGTGATTGAAGTTAAACCACCTGGGTTTTCAAATCCAGCCCTGACACCTACCAACTGTATAACATAGGAAAAAAAACTATTCAGCCTCCCGCGCCTCAGTTTTCTCATCTTTAAAATGGAGATAACAATAGAAACTCCTTTATAAAATTATTACAAGGACTGAATGACTTAAAACCTGTAAAAACGCTTGTGAGATCCTGGCACATACTAAGTGCCTAATGAAAGGTTAGCAAAACCTTGACATGTGCCTGATGCCTCGCAGTGGAAAGAGGGGGTTCGGTCGACAGCTGAGTGCAGGGAGTTAGGGAGCAACGGAGAATTTCAGCGGTGAAACAAAGGGGCTCCTCGGCCCATCCAAGTATCTGACAGTTTCAGTCCTCCCAGGATTGCAGCACCACCTCAGTTCTCCCTCCCTGGGAACTTCACTGAGTTGCCCTAGCTTTTGAAACAATGCCGCAGTAGGATCGGGTATGTGCATGTGGTCTCTGCCCTCCTGCCATTTGGGTCTGGATAAATCTTTGTTGTATGTGGCTGTCCAGTGCATTGTAGGATGTTTAGTAGCAACCCTAGACTCTACCCACTAGATGCCACTAGCACACCCTCAGCTGAAACAACCAAAAATGTCTCCAGACGTTGCCAAAGTTCCCCTGGGAGGCAAAATTGCCCCGATTGAGAACCACTGATGTAACCCCATACTGGCTATGAAGATTGCATTTTCTAGCTCTTTCTGGTACGTAAATCTATCTGTTTTACTAGACTATAACAATCTGCAGACAGGGACCACCCTTCTATCCCACCCACCAACCAGCATGGTGCTGGCTACTCAGACTTCACTCAAATGCTTACTGCTTCCCTCAAAAAAGGCAATCAAGCTAGTTGGTTAACATTTTAATTTCTGATTTGTACCAAGATTGATTTAAATAGAGGTGACATCAAGACTAATTATTTCTGCTAACTCTTGAAATGTCAATTACTTCAAAACACATCCTTCCCATATAATACGTAACACAACTCAAGCTGGGGCTTTGTCTTTTCTCTGATCACAATTCCGTACATAATTCACACAATAGCTGGGATATATAAAGTTTGGTTTTAATTGCTGTCTATTCATTTCCTTCTTTACAATGAACTGGAAATATCTCAGATGCACTGAAGACGTCTTTCTTGAAATCCCTTTGTCACTGGTGTCACGACGTCTGAATTTTAAATCACTAGAGATGTTCAGCCAAAGAGGAGGCAATGGGGGGTTCTGCTCTGTGCCTCACACATAGCCTGGCAGGCAGGAATGCTCGAGGAGACTGTTTGTTCCCTCGAAATGCTTACTATCCTGACATCTATCCCATTCTGATAAATACAAATTCCGCACTTCTAGTGTTGCTGCTATTTCATATTTTGAACTTCTTTTTGTCTTGCAAATTGAAGCACACATGTAAATATAAATACCAATATGTATCTGTGGAAGTAAATATGTATTGCTATGTTCATCCCTTGCTGAAAACTGCAGCTTATTGTACTGAAGACAGAAAGCTGGGGTTGAGAAACACACCTGTTGTGACTTTCTACTGGAGGAAAAGAAACCTTTACGCGAGGGAGTGTAAAGGAGTGTGTATGCAGGGTCCAAGATATAGAGGCGTGTCATGGGGAGGCATCAGAGGCACTTTTGAGAGGCCCCAAGAGGGGGCATTTACATCATGAACTTGCCATGGGTTTGGGTGTGGCCCTTGACTTTGGGGTTGCAATCATACCGATGACAGGCAGTTCCAAGGACAGACTCACATGAACGCAGTTCCTGAGATTATGTCCGATCAGAATGCCAATAACTGGTTTGTCGTAAGAAGGATAGCTGTTAAGGTGTGCTCATGTTGATAGGGCTGCATTTATCCCCCTGGAGCATTGCCATGATAGGGCAGGTAGACAACAGAAGGAAGTTTAATGGGCTTTCGGTGAGCACAGAGGGATGTAGCTATATAGTCTAAAGACAAAGTACTCAAGCCAAGATACCTGAGATCCACTCTCCCAGAGGAACACACATGCCATCGTAGCAATTTAAAGTAGAGTTTTTCCCAGAGTATCCCCCCTTCCACCTCGGATTCCCACAGGCACTGGTGATATTTGACTCAAGGACACACCCTCGGTGTTTCCATGGCCACCCAAACCCCTTCTGACTGACCCATTTTTAATAAAGATAAATTATTCTTTAGATAGTTTATTTTCTGCTGGCATCACTGCAAGAAACAGAGACGACGTGGGCAAGGGAGACCCAAGTCTTGAGCAAGGCCACGCCGAGAAGTCAGGAAATTATTTTAAAAACCAAGTCCACACAGAGCTGAAGGAAGCGAATTAGGATGTCTTCTTTTTTTTAAACGACTCTGGATATCTTTGCTTTGATACTTCATGTGTATATTTATAGTTTAACTCCCAGAAGACAAAGTTTTCTCTTTTAAATCCTTATTTGAGGGTGAAGGAGAGAAGAGACCACACATTTTACTCCTGTGGAAATTATGAGTGTTTGAGGGGAATTGAAGTTTATAAGATGCCTGTCTCCAAGGAAGGCAGTGGTAGAGCGTGGGGAAGAGTGTGGGTCGAACTGAATTTCTGGGTTGAGAATCCTCCCTAGTTTGGGCAAATTACCCTTTCATGTTTCTTCTTCTTCATCTCTAAAGTGAATCTAACAAAGGCAGTAGTGAGGTCCAAATGAATTAATATAAATAAAGGGCCTCGATCTGCACCTCGTATATAGAAATCCTTTCAAAATATGAGCCAGAATTTTTAATCTGATTAACTGAAATATCCGAGAAGCTTTGGCAATTTCATTATCAAAACAGAAAATCTATCATTAAAATTTTTTTTCAGGTATACCACAAAATGATTTGATATTTATATGTATTGGGAAATGACCACCCCAATAAGTCTAGTTGACGTCTGGCATTAACATTTTAAAAAATGCTTTATGTGCAAGCTCATATTTTCTTAATCTCTACACATAGAGGAAGGTATATAAAGTTATAGGTTCCAAGCATCCTTGGAGAATCCCCCATTGGCACCTGTTCACTTGTCAGTGCTGGAGAGCGTGTGCCTCACAGAGGTGAGAGCATTTGTCCAAGGCCACGGAGCTGGAAGCCAGGTGCGTGAGAAAGAAGGAATGAAGGGCACGTTTCCCTGTCTCTGAGCTTCCACCAAAGGACTCATTCCACTGATGGCTATATCTGGTGGAGTTCACAGAGGAGCTCTCCCAGAGAAGATGGGATGTTAACAATTTGACTTAAGACAAAATAGATAGGTAGCTAGGTAGATAGACAAACAGATAGATAAAACTAACTGAAAGTTTTCTCGTTGTGATTGTGCCACAAAATGTGGGAATTAACCATGAAATTTACCAGTAGGAAGAGCAGTAGGAAACACTGGACAGAGAGGTGACAAGGAAAGGTAAGGGTATTTCTGTGATGTTGACTGTAAGTAGGACATTACTTCCTTGGGGTTAAGAATGTCTGCTCATGTCAATGTTTGTTTGGAGAAAATAACAATATAAATAACTCATTATCTGCAAACACTGCATTAGAAATTATACGGTATCAGGATTTTAGGACCATTTAGAATATATATTTTTTTGATTTAGAGTCTCAAAAACTTTTGTAAGAAAAAACAAATCCGAAAAGCCTCTCTTACCAGGAAGAACAGCACCATGTGCTGAAGAACACGTAGCAACCCTACATTCAGATTAGGACAGGAAGTTAAAAAAAAATATATAACACATCCAATTGAAACTGCAGGAGGACACAGTAGACAGAATGTAATTAGTTGGGTTGACTGTCAGCCAAAACCTCAGGCAACCACCCCCTTGCTCTTATGAAAACTGCCTGGAGATTTTTAATGATGATGAGCAGTTAGGATCTTGGTTTTAAATCTTCTCTGAAATGCAGGGCGCCATCATTCCCTCCAGCGACGCTGGGATATTGGTTCTGGGTTGGCACCGAAAAGCTCTCAGAAAGGTGAACCCTAGCTCCTGAAGCAGCTATCACTTCTGTCACAAAGTGTGTGGTCTTGTCAGTGCTTTAACCCCAAGTAGTCTGGCGGAATTTGTGATGAGTTGGGTGATTTCCCAATGAAGACACTGCTGTATGGAATTTGAACTTGGGATTTGGGAATGAGTGTCTCCATTTTAGTGTTTTCCTCAGAAGGGTGTGATGAGAGGGATTCTGAATTGGCAGTCACTGTGGGTACAGTTCCACGTCTAGATTTGAAGAAGCTCCGTGGCACAGGTGGGTGCTACCAAACTCTGTTGCTATCACTCTCGCAGGGTCCCTGAAAGAATCACTGGAGGGGAACGTAAAGAATATAGACACAGAAGCCAGAATTAGGTCTCAATCCTACCTGTGTCTTCCTAGACACTTGATCTTGGGCAAGCCCCTTCACCAATCCAAACCTCACACCAAAGAAGACAGAAAGAGGATTTGGACTCTTTGATTTCTCAAATCCCTCCAAGTTATATGATATGCTACTTTCTGGTTTTTTTTTTCCTCCTTTTTAATACACGTGCAAAATGTGCCATTGATGGTATTCTGTCCTGTGCCTAAGACCAGGGGCCCAAAGACCAAGCTGATCCAGGCCTCCTTCCATGCAGATTGTGTGTTTAGTCTGTCCTATGGCTAATGACTGCAGCTGCTTCCTGCAGAGCCTGTTATAAGATCTATAAAAGGCCGAGATATTATGGTTTCAGAAGCAGGTAATGAACATACACAGAAACCACATGGTTTTTTCTTTCCATTTGGATTTTTACTTTGTGGGCTTTCTGCACAGGAGTTCGTGGGTATGATGCCAACTCTCACAGACAACAAGGATTTATTGTATTAATAATCTGCAAATTATGGATTGCAAAAACAAAGACATTTGGGGATTTCATTGAACTTCTACCAAAAAAGATGCCTTCATGCTGAGGTTTTCAAGTTTTTCACTGTGCCCGGTTGAAATTAATTATAAACTATACATCTATTTGCATATTAATTATGAAAACATACTATGGAATATATTTAGGGTAAAGTACAACAGAAAAAGATGGCAATTTTTAAATACTGGATTCCAGAGTAAATGGAATACCCAACTAAGACTATCTTCTACAAATAGGCTTAAGATAGATCTTTCTGCAAAGCTATAGAAATTTTATTCATTCAAATCCATAGTGGATAAGTCCATTTACACATTTTCTTGATTTTGGATTACTTGTGATAGTTTGTATTTGAACTATGATGGGAAATCAATTTGATTTTTTTTTTTTTTTTTGAATGCTTACCATGACCATGGTCAAATCTTGTTCTATAGCTGTTCTACCAGATGTGGTTCTAAAAATTGAATCCATGATCAAAGTTGTGAAAGTACTTGGTTTTTTTAAAAATTCATTCCTTTACCGTCAATATGCATTGTAAGTGTTGCACCTAGTGTTTCCTAAATCTATTGGTCCAAGGAACATTTCATGTAACATCTCACTAGACCAGGGAAATCCTGGTTTGGTGACTTGCTATTGCCCTACATGTTTCTGTTTTTTGGTTTCTTCTTAGCTTCCTGTATGCTGTCACTGTGGCCATCACCCCCGATGGGAGCAAGACAAATGGAACAGACCATCAGAATTACGTTCCTTATCTATTTCCTCAGAGGCTGACCTTCTATTTCCATTAGACCTTTCTGGATAGGGCGTTTTGACCTAACCACATTTTGTTCACTTCTGACCTGAAACAGCAGGTCTGTGGAAGAGGGAATGAGAATGTCTGCACAGGTCAACTCTGTGAAGTCCACGGTGAGGATGTTTCAGTAAGAAGTCCATTGTCATAGGATGGAAGTTAGGAGCTGTAGCCAACTGTTTCTCAACTCCTTCTTACGATCAACATGCCACGGCTGCTTGATATGTCAATTTTGGTAATTCAGTCTTGAAGCATTTCATGTCCTTCACAGGCAAAGGGAAAATGGAAAGGGAGAGTGGTCCAGCCCAAAGAGAGAGAAAAGGAGCAAAGGATAGAGCGCTACTGGAGCTTCTGTTTATAACCAGCACAGTGCCAGGTGCTTTGCATACATGACCTTAGGCATGATTCCCATATTAGGACGGAATTTTGAAAGGCCAGAGAAGTTAAGGAAAAGAGGAGAAAAAGAACTGTGGGTGAGCTAAATAGGGTGTCTCTGTCCCAGGGGAAAAAAACTGCACCATCTCTTCCAGACCAAAGTTATCTGTCCCTTCCTGCTATTCACCAACTCCCCCCTTCATCCTCTTCCCCGTCATGCCAACCTCTCTTCTCCACATCTTTCTTTGCCTCTCATCCACTGAAAACACTGTTCCTTACCATCAATCTACCACCTCCCATCTCTCTCCTTCATTCTCAGTACAATGGTCTCTGTGTCCCCAGTTCTTTGACAGCCCTTTACACCCAACTCCCTGACTTTGACTCTACCATGCAAACAGAGTTTAACCAGTTGAATCACCAGTATCTCCCTAGTAGCCAAATCCATGGAGATCTATGGAAAATCCATAGAAATCCATGGAAAATACTGAATTCTCCTTAGTTGAAGGATACACAGCAACTTGTATTCTGGACACATCCTCTTCTCTTGATTTATTTCAATTTTTCTTTTCTATTTCTCTTAACCTTTTAACTTCTTCTGAGCCTTCTTGCCTGGATTATCTTCCTCCTCCTACCCTTAATAGTCAGTGGCTCTAGAGTTTCTGTTCTTATCCCTCTTCTCATTTGCCTTGCTCTCCTTAGGTAAACTCATCCACAATTCCATCCCCAACCTTCTCCATCATTGTGAGTTCTTGTTCCCTGTATGCTTCATGCTTCCTGGGCTCTGCCCTGCCTTTTTGAGTATTTGTTGGATATTGACATGAGGAGGTGCCCAAGCCAAAGTCATTTTATTTCCTCTCAAATCTGTTCCTCCTCCTAGAAATCAATCCTGGGTTAAATGGTACCTCATTGGCCCAGCTACCTAAACCAGAAAACCAGGAGTCATCCTTAACTCCAGGCCAACCTTCACACTGTCCCCCAAGCAAATCTGATCTTGTCAGTAATGTACAAGCTTTAAACATATCCAGAGACTCCACTCCTTAGAGCTTAAGAAGTAGATGCCTTAGTACAGCCTTCAAACCTTTTAAAAATTGGCTCTGATCTATGTCTTCAGTCTCATCTCTTGGAATCCTCATCCCCAAAGTCCCATCATGAGTGATACACTTCAATCATACCTCACTGCTTGCAGTTCTCTAAATTTATCAGATTCTCACTCATTTACATGCATTTCCTCAGGACTGCCTTCCTGACCATGACTGTTTCCTATGCATCCTTCAAAACTTACCTCCTCTTAGAGAAACTCCCTCAATGTCCCCTTTCTTCTCATCCTCTGGATCATAGGGACCCTTTGAGTTCTTTCTGCACATTATGGAAGGTTCTTATGTAGAGCTGCTTACATTGCACTGGAATTGTTTGTCCAAGTGTCAATCTACCTGATTAAAAAAGAAATATTCTTCCCTCTGCCCCTTACTGGCCTCCAGCACAGGTGGCACAGCTCCTGGTTAAATGAGTCACCAACTTAAAGCTGTCTTTCCTTATCCTGGTCTTCTCAAATGTTACCAATGTCCAAATGACATAGGTGTACCTCTCTCTCTGTACCTCTTCTGCCTCACCTCATTACTTTTTTCTCCTTTACAATTAGTAAAGTCAATGAGGAGCTCAGCTTGATTTCAGCAAAGGGCTGTTTGGGTGAGAAGTTGATAGTACATAGGGATAACTGCATGAATGGGTGCAGTAGGCAGAATAATGGCCTCCAGTGATGTCCATGACCCAACCTGAAGAATCTGTGAATATGTAAGGATATATGGCAAAGGGAAATTAAGGCTGTAGATAGAACTAAGTTTGCTAGCCAGCTGACCTTAAAATAGGAGGACTATCCTAAATTATATGAGTGGGCCCATTATTTACAAGGTACTTATAAGTAGAAGAGGGAAGCAGAAGAGAAGTTTGAAATCTTTTACAAGGTAGGGTAGCTCTGACAAAACCTTGATTTTAGTACATGGAGATGTGTTGGATTTCTAATCTATAGAACTGCAAGAAAATAAATTAGTGTTGTTTCAAGCCACTAAGCTTATGACAACTTCTTAATGCAACAATAGAAAACCAATACAATGGTACTTAAAATCATTAATTAAAAAAATAAGATACAGAGACTGTAATAAAAAAATAAGATACAGAGACTGACCAGTCAGAATGGATGCCCAACCAGTCAGAAGTCCATTATTGAACATCAGCTCAGAGTGGATGAAATATAGCTACTTTACAGAGGCCTTGAACTTGACCCCATGGATTATACAAAACTAATGGAGGTCTTGGGTGGGGATGTATCTTGGTGAGAACAGTAAGATCAGTGTGGTAGCAGAATGGATGTTAAATCAGTGGCCTCTCTAACACGTCTCTGACCACATTTAGGGTAAATTTTTATTTAAAAGCTGCCTGGTTTAAGCATACCAGCATCTTTAAAACTCTGCATGATGCACCTGTGGGACCTGCCAGATCATTCTGTCTGACTATTTATGTTTAAATTATTAATGCAGCAGATACTGTTGGTGTTTATTGCTCATACTAGGCATAGTTCTTTGGCAGCCACTTTTCTCAGCAAGAGAATCAACTAAATGAAAAAAAATTAAAAATTCATAACATTTAAAAGGTTCTTCTTTGTATAATAAGTTATAAATTGGGAGGAAAGATGGTTTTTTTTTTCCTCTTCTTCCCAAAACATAAGATGAATGATAGAGACTAGAGCAACAACAAGAGGCCATTTCTGAGTCTAGAAGTCAAAAATCACATGATTCCTTCAGGAAGCTTTGTGGCGCATTAAAATAAAGAGCAGTTTTCTCCACTTTCTTTTCATTTTCCTCCATATAGTCAGTAACACTATCATTTCCCCCCCAAACTGTTTAACCCCATTTATAACATTAGGAATTGAAAAATGCCTTCCAAATGAAAAAAAAAAAGCTTCTTACATAATTGAAACTCTTACACATGGGAGGTTATTTAATCTGTGGGTACTATGATGTGGTACATCTATTTCTATATGTTTATTAAAAGGGAAGGCATATGGCACAAAAGAAAGGACGTGGACTTTAGAATATAATGGATGTGGTTTCAAATCTAAGCTCTTTCATTTACCAGCCATGCTGCTGGAGCAAGTTAGTGGATACCTCTAAGTTTTAGTTTCCTATCTATAAAATCAGAATAAAAATAAAGTCCTCAAAAGGCTGTTAGTAGCAAAACTTACACATAGCTTACTAAGTGCCAAGCATTGTTCCACTCTTTACACCTATTAGCTCATTTTATTCCCACAACACCACCATGTGATAGGTATAATTTTACAAATGAAGAAACCAAGGCTCGGAGAGATTCTTTGTATTTAGCCCAAAGCCCCATAGCTAAGAAATGGCAGAGCTGGGATCTGAACCCAGGCAGTCTGGGCTCAGAATCTGTGATCTTAACTATTTAGTCTAGTTACTGGTTTCCTTCCTCAATTATTACTTGAAGGATTAGCCAAGCAATGCTCAACTTAAAAATGGGTTCTATTTCAGTTCTCTTTGAAGTTGGTTATTTGTCACTTTGAATGCATTTTCCCCCTAAAATTTTGCTATAAAATTGTGAAGCTGTTTCAGGTTATTGAAGAAAAGCAAACAAATATATAAATAAAAATCACATCCCTAATGGAAATAAAAAATTATAATTTGTAATGATAAATAGTAGAAGAAAAATACCACAGAGGACAATAGAAATGGCCCAAGGAAGATGATTTAAGATTTCCAGGTCTCAGTTGCCCTGTTTGTGAAAGACCTTAAGCCTAAGATCCCAACTAGATGAAAATAAGAACGTGAATGAAAATTGTGGTGAAAAATCTGAAGGGGGAGTTTAGGGAACATGAATATACTTAGAACTGAATGACATGGACTCTTATTTTTGTTTAATTTCCCTCCAATATTTATGGATTTCCTTGCCCTGGAAACAGGTCCATTACTAGCACTATTCTTCCAATTCTTCTCTCTTGAGGAAAGGAGAAGAAGGAAAGGGAGGAGGGGAAGAGAAAGAGAAATGGACATGGACGGAGGGGATGATAAATGGAGAATGTGGAGCAAGCAAAGGGTTAATCATTTTTGGTGAGTTGAGGAACAAGACAAGAGGGAGGTGGTAGTTAGATCTGAGAATGGGCAAGAAGTAGGAGGATATTGGGCAATTATGGCAAACTCAGAGTTTCTGTTAAGTGCATTCATATCAATAAAGTTAGCTCAATCCAGTGTTATGTATTTGTCCCCTTTGTTCTAACATTCTTAGAAATCATTCTCATACATATGCTAAGTTTCTGTCATTTTAAATGGATAAAATCTTACTTTCTTTCTTTCTGAGTATAAGCTATCTCCTCCAGGATCAGACTTTGCATTTGTCCCCCTGGAACCTGCTGAGGTATGATCCTAGTTACAGGGACAGTGAGTGGCAGTTAGGGTAAGCCTTGAGAATAGACATTCTCTTACAAGGCAGCTGCCTTGTAACCAAGTGAGGTTATTCCAGGTTCTTCAAGCAAAGGGAAGCTGGACTTGTCAAACCAAGGAGGATGAGCTGTTTCCACTGGCAAGTAGTGGATTCAAGCAGTTCAAAGGATTCAAATTCAAGATTCTCAGCTTTGGCTCAGTTGACCTAGATGTCCCATCCCATGTGTCAGGGTCCCACTTCTTCCCAGTCAATGCCCTGACTTTCACATAAGTGGTTTGGCAAGTGTGTATAATTTTGAAATCAACACAATTAAGCTTTTAGTCTGATTTTTTTTTTAAGTTTATAATCTCTACATACAATGTGGGGATCGAACTCACAACCCCAAGATCAAGAGTCAACTGAGCCAGCCAGGTACCCCCTGAGTCTGATTTCCAATGAGTTCAGCTATGTGATTATAAGAAGACAATCTTTGGGGGCCACCATAGAAAAAGTTCTTGAGTTTTCTGACTATAATTCAAGCGGAGAGTTTAAAGCCCTGACCTCATTATTGTCCTCCTATAAACCCCCCAGTACATTCAAAGCAGCCTTCTTACCTCAGTGTCCTTGAAATTGTCATCACTACTATCACTCTGCTACCATGAAGGCCAAGATCAGCAGGCATTTGGTCTCCTAAGACATTGACTTAATAGGAACTTTATCACAATTAGCCACAATAAACTGAGTTGCCACCGTGCCATGAAATACTAACATTTCATTTCTGTTAGCGGGTGCCAGAACTACATTCAAGCCCAGGGATAGAACTAGACCAATGCCATATCCCCATCCTGGAGGGCCTCCTTTCTGTACAATCAAGGTCTATGAGGAAAACAGAAACCATGGTAGTATTTCAACTGGGAAATTTAATAAGGGAAGTTAGAGCATTAAAGTACAAAAAGGCAACACTGCCAGAAACCTGGAAGTTCAGAGGAGGGGCTACATGGAGATAGGACGTAGACCCTTGGGCAGGAAACCGCCCTGATGCTGCAGTCCCTTGGGGTATAGTGTAGCTGGTCCTGAACATGGTGAAAAGAGCCGGAGTCAGGTGCCGTTACTGGGACAATGCTGTTGGAATAGTAGGCAACCAGAAGGAAGAACAGCCTTCTCCTCTACTCCTGGCTTCCTTCCTCCTCTGCCTCCTATTGGAAACAAAAGGAAAATGTACTTTGCAAAGTATTAGTCCCAGTCTCATAGAGCAGACAATAGAAGGCTATGTTTAGAGTGAGAGACTCTAACTTAATCTCTGCACAGTGAGTGAGGAACCAGAAAGGAGTTTACAGTTTTATATGAGGGACATGTGTTGGCCAGATCTTTCACATAGTGTCTGCATTTAAGTAGTTAGAGCTATGAATTAAAATAATCAATCAAGTAGCCATTTGGGGCAAATAACTCTTACACCAATTTGGCTATATTTCAGTGACTAAAAGTCTGAATGTCTAAAAAAGGGACTAAAAGTTTGAATGTCTAATCGTGGCTAAAATGGAGCATTCTAAGTATTGTAATCATAACTGAATTACTACTTTTTCATTTTAAAACTGTTCTGGAGATAGTGTATGGGAAAAGCCACATTGGGCTTATGGCCACTGGTGCAAAACCTTCCAGGACAATAAGAGATGAAGCTATAACTCCCTATTGACAAGTAATAAGACACTCTGAGCCGCGGGATTAGGATTTCTTCACTCTGTGTCAGACATATAGATGCCCCCAGGTGAACTGGAAATACCATATTCCAATCCACTTCATTAGTACGAACCTGGATCTTAGCCTAGTGTGAAGTACAGTGAATACCTAAACTTCGTTGTTAAATGAAATGTCTGATAAATAAATGTGCAGATGAATGAACGAGTTAATGAATGAGTATGTGATTGTGGTAGATTTCAGAGACATCAAAATTTGGGGCTTGAATAACCCACATGGGTTGTGACATTGAATCTATAGTCTGGCAGCTTACATTTCTTTATTTCTCTAGGAACCAAATTGTTGCAATGTAAAGATCTCTTGGTGTTTGCACAGAACCTTCTCAACCTATTTCTTTTTCATCGGACAGGTAAAGCAGAGAAAATAGCCTGCAAGTTAACCAGCTTTGTTGTGATGAAGTGGGGTGGGATGGAAGTGAAACATTGTTTTGAAATTGTCACATGAATTTCAACATTCTAGACAATGAAATGATTCAAGGTAAAAAGAGATCAATGAGATCTAGAGAGAAAGACCCACAAAGGATTTGGGACCAAAAGACAATCCACTGAGCCTTCAGCACCCTTCTGACACGTGCTTCACAGAAAGAAGGAACAGCCTGAAATTGTCAGATACAGAAGGAAAAGAGATAATACAGTCTTTACCTCCTTTATAAGTGGGCCCAAGACAAACCCTGCTTGGTAGCCCTTTGGGGGCCAGGAGGTCGGCCAGGTGACGGGAACTTGGCAGAGTGCCATCGCCACCCGTGGCTTCCCTACAGGGTCTTCTGCTTCCTTCAGTGGCCCGAATTGGGCAAAGTCTCCAACCTAGGAGACCCCAGACTGAGTCTTCAGCCCTCTGAGGAGCCTGTTACAGCAGCTTTTGGCCATGGGCCGTGATGGTGCCATATGCGTCACTGGGGCCAGAATCTGGCCCCCAAGCACTGTGGTTGGAGGCCCGGTGAGTGATGTGGTCTGAGGCCGTGGGTGCTCACTTGGGCTCTGCTTTGGTCTTGACCACAGCATCAGAGATGATTTGACGCACTGGGCTTGAACATGTTTTGAGTTACGCTGTATTGCATACACATGTAAAACAAATCTGGGAACCCACAAATGTGTGACCAATTATTTTGCTCCTTTGCAAAGTGTTTATTAAATTTTGAAAAATGAGATGATACAAAGAGGCAAACAACAGAAGCAATCACAAACCCCAAACAGTTCTCAAATCTATAAACAATTTTTGAAAAACATTCAAGTAACTTTCCAACTGTGTTGCCAATGCAGTGGAGAAAACAGATCTTTCTTAAGATTCGGGAAATTTTCAAGTATGTTCAGAATGACCCTGCACACGTCTGTTTGGCTGCTCTGAGTGGCAATGAATCACAGAGAACCCCTTGCTCTAGATATTCAGGATATAAAAACAGTAAAGGCAAAGCCCTAAAGCCTAATACCCGTCCGTGACTCTAAGTCTCTTGGGATTTTAGAGGCCTGGATACCTAGGTTCAGGGCCCAGTTCTACTCTTGTCTGGGGCAGAAGGACATTGGACAAGACACATTAGGTCTTACTTCTTTATCTGTAAAGAGAAATGCTTTGTCTACACCAGTGTTTTCACAGTATGAGCAGGGACCCATTGAGTTTTGAAAACAATTTATTGGGTCACAACCAACATTTAAAAGGAAAACAAAACAGAATCAAACCAAAGAGGAAATATTAGAGTGCATCGTGATAGTAAATACATCTTATTTCATGAAATTTCTGTTTTAAATATATATATATGGAAATCATTTTGCTCCTCTATGATATGCTTATTAAATTTAAAAAATGAAACAATATAAAGAGGCAAACATCAGAAGCTATCACAAATAAGCTCCAGTTCTTAGCCAATTTTGAAAAATGTTCAAATAATTCTGTTTTCCTGGCAAGTAATATTTTTTGTTTTCTGGGTTTTTTGGTATGAGGTTATACAATAAAATGCATTTCTTACTAGAGATTTCGGTCCAATGGTTTGAAAACCACTCCTTTCTGTCCAGCTCTAATATTCTGAGATTCCAAGAGATGGAAGGAGCATGCTCGCTAAGCCCATAATGATAATACTAAATGTAGCAACTTTTAGCACTTACTAGGCTTCCAGGCACCGTGTTAATTGCTTTCCATGCATCATCTCACTGAACACTCTCAACAACCCTATGTGTTAGATAATCTTGATGCCGTTTTACAAGGACTGAGGAAATTAAGCAATCTTAGAGAGGTTCAGAACATACAGTTGGCAAGAAACCCAAGACTTGAAACTTGTAGGCTGACTCGCAAGTCCTTCTTAATTTTTCTTATGATTTGCTGCCAGACACGTGAGACTCTGAGCATCAATCAGCAACTCAGCCCATGGTACAGAGAAGTGCAGGTCTTTTGCCTAGGTCCCCATGTGAAGGGTGATGCCCCCTTCCTCCTGACTGGGGAAGGTACACAGTACACTTCAAAGCCTGCTTGGCCTGGGAAGACAAGGAAGTCAGTCACTTTATCTCTGCATTTCATTTTACTCGTCTGGAAACTGAATTCCCTTCTCTGTCTCCCTGAGTCCCCACGACATCAGAGAAGGCGAAAGCTGTGGACGTGGTTTCACATGAAAATATCAAACCTCGTCATTTTCACAAGTGGCCCACCCTGCCTGAGGCTGTGAAGAGGGGTGTAACTATGCACGCTGCAGTGAGAAGAAAATTTTAGCCCACCTGGAGGGTGTAAAGGAACAAGTAAGGCTTTAGCTTTTTCTGCCTTTCCTACTCAAGACTTCCACAAATGCATGGATGCTGGCCTGGCTTTATAAGGATTCAGAGTAAGCCTGTGTGTGTAGCCTTGGCTAGAATAACAAATGTTTCTCCTCGAATGTTACTGAGTTCTAGCAATGTGTATGAAATTTCACCATGAGATAGTCATTCCTTTTGCTTTCAGGCATTATATCTACAGAAATTCCTGATTAAAAATGAAACTTTTCTATGATTCACATACATAGTAATTGATCACCTATGTCACAATTAGCTCATCCTGTAACCTAACAACATTCCAATGGTATACAAACAGTAAGTTCAACTGGGGATCAAGGGAGAGCTTGGTAAGTGCTGGGCACAATCTGGAGAGGCAGACTTAGGTAGGGATCTAAGTGCAGTATAAAACTCAAGAGCATGGCGCATTGAAGAAGGCTCTCAGCCAGCTTGGCAGTTTGGGAAGAAGCTACATTACTGTAGGATAACCACGGTGCTTTGAGACAGTGCTTTCCCAGTTACAAGGCGTTTTACACGTGAGCCCACGTAACACTCCCAGCCTCCCTTTGAGGTGTATTTCCTGAGGAGGAATAGAAGACTGAGAGAAAGGGGGTGACTTGCCCAAGGTTGCCCACCTGTGAAAGGCAGGTCTCACAACTCCTGGGCCCTTTCTAACCCCCCACTCCTCTCCCGGGGAGCAGGGACCCGCCCTCTGTGTCCACATCTGCGCTCAGCAATTCTCCCTCTGGGTAAAGGCACCTCACACCGGTTTTGACTTGTATCGGGAAACATGGAGATGAACCAAAGAAAATAGAATTCTGGCTTTGATCCCTGTCAGTGAAAGAAATGACTGGGGATGTGTGTGTGAGTGTGTGTGTGTGTCACACACACACACACACACACAGAGAGGGTCACCGGGAAGAGTATCTGTTCTCCATTCACAATGCTGCCCAGAGTTATCGGGGATTAAATCGTTTGAGCTTTGCTCCGATCTCTGATTTCGCCTCGACTTCCAGTGCTCTAATTCTTTCTCCTTTTCTCCCCGCCCACTTTTTAGTGGCCTTTGTTCTTCGTCGCTGAGCCATCTGGTTGCAAAGTATGGTAGGAGCGCAGTGCAGCGGGCACATGAAAAAGCAGTACAAAAAAAATAGGAGGAGTGAAAACAAAAGACATGAAGATCCTGAATTTTTTATTTCTCTTTTCAGATTGAAATATCACGGCTCCCAGTTCTGATGCAAAACTGAAAACGTGCCCTGGGTCTTCGAATAGGCGATTGACAGATGCAGAAAGAGGAAAGGGTGCCCCCAGGCCACCGTGTGGGTCAAGGCTGGGTTCGGGCAGGGCTGGGCAGGCCACACGAGTCGTCTCTGCTCCGGGGACGTGTGTCGGAGGAGGTATTAGAGGAACGCGTCCGCACACCTGCCTCAAACGGCCCCCCCGCCGCCATGCTGAGCCCCTCACACCACAGAGTTTATTTTTTCTGGAAGCCAAGGCTTTGAGTCTCTCCTGCCATATAGAGAGCGTGTGTGTTTATGTCCGTGTTCTCCACCATGTGAATGCATGCAGCCACTACCTCAAATATCATAAATCCTCTCTCTCTCCCCCTTTCTGTCTGCCTGTTTATCTACAATCTGTCTATTTAAATTCTTTTTAAACAAGAAGGGAATATCTTTATGCCTGTTTGTAGGAATATTCTACATCCATCTGTTATTTACATCATTCGTTTTCCTGAGGTGTCTCCAACAAATCCTGGCTGGATGCACTGTATGTGTTATTAATAAAACAGCTGTAAAAATATTAACTGTACGGCCTAATTGTCAGCCCTGATTAGGAGCCAAGTTTATCCCCGGACGGATGCGGAGACTCAGAATTTGGGCTTCAATCCAGATCTGACCCTTGCAGCTCACTTTACATTTGATTCTTTGACCATTTAAGCTGCTCTGGCTTCTTCTTCTTCTTCTTTTTTTTCCCTCCCAGGGATCTGTGCACATCCGGGCCACAGCCTCCCGGCCCCTTCAGGTGGCGCTGCCCCCAGCTTCCTGACCACTCATGGCTAGGCCTCTACCCCACTCTATCTGCCTCCCCTGCAGTTTTAGTTAAACTTAACAGCCATGTGCTAGATGATCACCTTTCAGTAACTTAAAAGATAAGTCAAAAAATTGTGAGCATTGCTTCTCCACGCACACTGGAAAGAAGCAGCATTTGGAAAGCCTGCACTGCAAAACACAGCCCTATTAAAAGCCATTGAGTTAAGATACCAGAAAATCCCGAGCAAAGTAATGCTCCCACAGTATCCGGAATTAGGTCAATCTTTCAGACAAACTTGGGTATGAAAGATAAATGAAAAGGTAATAGTATACTTTATTTTTTAATGACGTAGTCAAAATAAACCAAATGAGGGGAAAAGTTAGCAAATGAGAGACTTGTTGCTGTCCCCTCCTTAGTAGGGTTGGATTTTCCCAGACTGGCTAATACCTAAGTGCAGCCGAGCTGTTTACTGAATGACAAGACTGGGAGGAACGAACTGCATAGAAAAAAACTTGGTTCTGCCCGTGCCCAGAAAGCCTGGCAAGGCCTGTGCCATCTAGTTCTTAGCTGATGGGAAAGAAAGCAATGGGAGAAGACCCTTACGCAGGCTGGGCTGATGGTTTGCTTCACTACATTGAAAATACATAAAGTATCTGCCAGTGTTTCAGAGAGCAGAGGATTAATGACACGATTCAAGCTTCTAGTCCCAGTCATACTTGACATAGCCATGATTAATTGTCAAAAAGTTGGATAACATTTGATGTTTCATGTTACCCTTTTAATCAGTGATTTTTTTTTTTTTTTTTAATGATTGCAATACTCTAGTGAAGTGCTTTGGAAATATTATAGCAATGGCCTTTGATTTTGCTTATTTTTCCAGGAAGATTCCAAGCTGGCTTTCTTGCCATATAAGATTACGTCTTAAATTATCTCTAACCCCACAGGTTCCAGGCCACCCTTGCAAATGTTTCCAAAAAGACAGCATGTGCTGGGGTCACCATCCTGCTTCCAATTTTCATGACCATTAGGATTGACAATCTGGTAGGATGCTAATGGTTTGCTTGACTTTTACATTTTAAAATAATCACTTGTAAGGGGAAACTGTAATTTTTGTCTCTCACCGAGGTGTTGAAAATTTAAGAAAAGAAACCAAACACTTTTCATTACCATTTCTCCAAAGAAGTGGAGGCAAGACAGTAATGAAATCATCACATACGCTACTGGAGAGCTGACCCCGACAGAAAGTTCAGCACTCTACTGTCTTTGCTTTAAAATACAGATTTTTTTTTTTAAGACTTGGTCAATTGTCTACCAAAACTATCTGTGGTATAAAATGTTTTTGTCTAACAATTGGACTAGACTCAAATGACTTTGTGGAGACAACTGTTTTTAGCCTCGAAAGAATTAGTAATTGTGAGATGTTTTAACGGACGCTACTTCCTTTTTTTCCTTTTGTTTACCATAATGTTACCTGAGTTCAAATGTATTGGTATTTCATAGCTCTTAGCTTATAAATGTATGAAAAATTGGAGGCCTTTCCAATGGAGCAAAAGGAAAATAGCAATCTTAACCTTCATGAGAGCAACACCATGCCTTATCTTGTACATGTATCTGCCGCAGCTCCTACCAGACAACTGGATTCTGATAGCACCTGATAGTCATTGATTGATGACCAGGTTAATCAACTGCTCTGTGTGGCACAGCCGGGAGGACTAAATTTCACCCTTTATTCTGTTTCTGTATTTTACTCTCAAATGATAAAAAATGCTTTTAACAATTCTAGATGTTGCTTACATGTTAAATGACATTTTTTTAGTAGCTTCCATGGTGCTTAACACTATGCTAGGCATCAAGGTGAACTTATAAGAAACACGCTGTGTTGTTTATTATGCTTGTTTATCCATGTTTTCTGCCAGTAAAACATCATACGGTTTGTTTGGGGAACCAGGTTATCACATGTGAGAGGCATTGTATAAGCTGGAGTGGAATGGTCGTAACAGAATCAGGCAGATAGGACACTGGATTTTAGGGAGGAGTATTGTGGGATTAGTTATACTTTATATGAAAGAAATATGTAGTTTAAGATTGCAAATTTGGTAGGCCCACCATATACATTGTTAAGCTTCTTGTCCTAAAACCCTAAAGCTAATTTTTTTTTAACCAAGTAGAGAGTGGCTGGTGACAAGATAAACACTTCTTATAATCAATTTTTATGATGTGAAAAATATCTACACTCCTGTGTCTGGTATGCATTAATAACTTCCTGAATATATTCAAGACAGACCAAACCTCATGTCATTAACTTCCAGTGGAGCTCAGCATTCTGAGATGAGAACTTAATTTTCTGTGATGGCTTCTGGAGATGGATGGAAGAGTGGTCCTTGGGGTGTTTGATTACCAGAGAGAAGGCTCCAGAGAGAACAAGTTTACCTTACATCGTGCTGGGAATCTCAAGTGAAAGAACTTTTAAAATGACAAATTCAGGAAATATTTACTGTTTAAAACAGAACACTGACTTTCTTTCTTTTTTTTTTTTAAGGATTTTATTCATCCATTTGACAGAGAAAGAGAGAGAGAGAGAGGGAGCACAAGCAGGGGGAGTGGTAGGCAGAGGGAGAGGGAGAAGCAGGTTCCCCAGTGAGCAGGGAGCCCAATGTGGGGCTCGATCCCAGGATCCTGGGATCATGACCTGAGCCGAAGGCAGACGCTTAACCCACTGAGCCACCCAGGTGCCCCACAGAACACCGACTTTCCGTTACTTTTGCCTGGCAGAGAGGTGGAATCATTAATCTCAGAGGAGATAGCATTTTGTTTTGGGAAAATATCCTGATGAACCCCTTTTTGTATAAATGTTGCCTCCCCCATCTTAAAAGATAGGATGAAAACAAGAGAGAGCTAAACTGCACTACCAAAAAAATTAACTAGAATTTGGGGATTGGTCACAGAGGCCTCATTGTTGGTTAGAGGGGGCCAAGCAACTTGGCAAGAGGCTGGAGAGGAGCCCGAGAAGAAAAGACAACTAATGCGAAAGTTGAGGGGGAAAGCATGGCCAAGGCGCTTTCAAGAAGAGTGGTGATTAATAATCAACTGCCAATCATTCCCCATTCTGCACTGTGGTGAAACCACCTTTTCTCATCTTGAAAGCTTCAGTAAAGATCTATCTTAGTAGAGCTCTGTCTAGAAATGTATTAGGAAGTTGGAAGAGAATGGCAGAAGCAGAGCGACGTGCAGCCTGGGGCAAAGCAGTGAAGAAAGAGGATGTCGGCCATGGATACCGAGAGAGCTGGTGCGGAGGCAGGTCGCACGAGACTGACCCAGGAGAACGTAAGCCCCCCTCAGGAATCCTCAGAGGGTTCAGGGAACTTCCCACCGGATATCGGATGGAGGCTGGAGCCTTTCCTCTGGATAGTAAAGAAAAGGGAGCTATCAAGCTAATGACATCTAGGTTCCTCCTGACCAGGCTTATCTGATTGCACAGAACAATGATGATATCTACCCACTCACCCACCACCCATCTCTCCCTCCAAACAGTCATTCAGTAAGTACAAGAACCTACTATGTGTGGAGTACTACACTACAGGAGACAGGGTTTCTTTCTTCTAGATTTTAATTTCAAGAATTAATGTATACGCAAAGCCCATTAAAGAAATAAAAATCAAGTGTTTGAGTACTAGAGTGGGTAGTTAGAATGCAAAAAACAAAGAGATGGCTGTTGGCTGGACAGATTATGAAAAGCTTCACTGAGACAGGACTTTCTATGGGCCCTGGTCAGTGACTTGAATTTGGATAAGAATGAAGGGGGGGGATAATATTCATAATAATTCTTCATATTTAATATCACTTCATAGTTCATCATGCATTTTCATGTATAATATCTGATCTATCATTGCAATTGTGAAGCAGATATTACCAATCCCATCTCTCAGGTGAAGATGCCGAGGCTCACAGTTTTAAGTGGCATAATCAAAAACATAAAATGGAGCCGAGGGGTGATTTAATAAACAGAGTAGCTGCTATTATTGGATTTCCCCTCAGATTCAGGAATATTCTTTGACTTGCCTATCATTTTAACAGTTTGTGATGAGTCCAATATTAAAAGAATAGGATATATAATGAAATTAAACTCACAGAAGACATAAATTAGGAAAGATCACTGATGAAATTATTCATTATCCATCTGAATATCCAATTCCCCATTTTCTATGAAGCGATTTTCAAAAATGCTATAGATGTGTCACTTTTCTGGAATACATCATAGAGATTTACGATGGAAAGGTGCTTTGGAGAGTTCCCTGTCCAATGACTCACATTTTTGTGCTTTTTGGGATGACTGTGCTGCTTAAAAGGACCTGAGCAGAGTGCTGAAGTGCTGTCTAGTGTCCTAAGCTCAAGAAGGCTGTGATGTGTTCTATGGAGAAAGGCTACGCGGTAAAGAAATTTTATTCAGGTGTGAGTTATAGCGCTACTGGCCATGAGTTCAGTGCAACAAATCAACAATATATATTAAATAAGGTGTCTTTATTTTATTTTATTTTTTTTTAAGATTTTATTTATTTGCGAGAGAGAGAATGAGAGACAGAGAGCATGAGAGGGAGGAGGGTCAGAGGGAGAAGCAGACTCCCTGCTGAGCAGGGAGCCCGATGTGGGACTCGATCCCGGGACTCCAGGATCATGACCTGAGCTGAAGGCAGTCGCTTAACCAACTGAGCCACCCAGGCGCCCAATAAGGTGTCTTTAAAGAGAAATACACATAAAATGAGATTATGTATTGATCAGTTCACCAAAACATGGTGACCAGAGGCTCACAGGAACCTAACCCTATATTTCCTCTAGGGGCAATGGTTCAGGATTCACTCCATATTCCTGGTGACTTTATAGAACATAACTACCACGAACAATGAGAACTGACTGTATTTACATATTCTTTGACTCAACTTGGTATATGCAAAGCATTGTACTAGGCATCAGAACAAAGATAGGCATTCAGGTCTGAAATTTCCTCTAGATCCTTGTATGCAACCACACCGCATGCTACAGAGCAGAATTCAATACAGACTTCTCACTCAGGAAGTGTCTTGGGCCTCATCGGGTGGGGAGGGGGGTAATTTCTGGAAGTAAAGAAGACAATTATAAGGCAATCTCATTTATAAAAAAGGCCCCTAATAAGGACCCAGAGGACAGCTCTGAGGACATCTATAGTGTGGTTCCCATGTGTTTGGGATCACTGTTTCCTGTTATAAACACTACTCTAATTTTCCAGGAGGTTTTGTGAGTATCTGAACTTAGATGAGATTTGGCATGCTGCATCCCAGTGTGGGAGTTCATGTAAACAGATTGTAAAATAATCAGCTTGACCCTTTCCAAATGTAGGCAATGTTAAAAAACAAACAAGCAAACAAACAAAAATGCACACAGCCCTATGCCTATGAGAATGTCAGTTTTTGCACCTGTATAAATGAAAACTGACAAGTTTACAAAATGAAAGTGGCAAATGGTTAGTGATAATCGACTCACAAGAGATGAGCCAAAAAAAAAAAAGTCAGCCATTTGCTATTGGACAATCTTTAAGTCCTGGAGCATTTTAACTCGGATTTGTTTTTTTGTCACAGGAAATTATGCTGCCAAAGAGGTGATTGGCATCCTCAGGTAAGCCTTATGGGTGATTGGGTTTGAGTTCTAGAATATTTCCGGAGCATGGGCACAAAATAATTAGAAGGTGATAAAGAAGTCTAGAAGGTAGGCACCAGAAGGATGAGGACTTGGGGCTGTTTTGCCCACTGCTGAATCCCCGGATCCTAGAACAGTGCTTGGCATGGGCAAGGCGCTCTGAAAATACTTCGTGAATTAGGTCCGTTTAAAATTTTAATGGGCTATGATGCAGCCAGTGCTTATGTTTCTGGAAACAGGGCATCCTGCATCTAGGTCTTGTTTCCTATACTTGTGTTCTTTCATTCCCCAGTCTCCACCGTGTTCCCTGGGCAGCCAGTGATTTAGCCCCAGAGGAAACCCCTTAAGCAGATGCCCCGCTGCTCTGCAGGAGGGCACCAAGTGCCCACCTGCTCCATTACCTGGGCCTCCATTCCCAGTGGCCCTCGTCTTGACCACTTCTGGAGGAGTTTCTGCAACTTTGGGATTTTTGCCAATCTGATATGTGACGAAATAGTATCTCGGGGTGTTACAATTTGCATTTCTCTTATTAGGAGCAAGGCTGCACATATTTTCATATGGTTAAGAGCCATTTGCCTTTCTTTTTTTAGGGAACAGTCTGTTCATTTCCCCAGTCCATTTATCTACCAACTTATAGTCTTTTTCTTCTCTATTTTAAGAAGCTCTTTATATATTTAACCTGTTAACCTTTTGTGATAAAAGTTGCAAATTTTCCCCATTTTTCATTATTTTTACATTGCTTATAGCATTTTTTCCTTGCAAAAGTTTTTTTTTAATGCTATCAAATCTGACTATATTTTTCCTTAATGCTTCTGGACTTTGTCAAATAGTTGAGACCGTTTTCTTCATCCCAGTTATTGGAGGAAAATACCCATCTTCTCTTCAAATATGTATAGTTTCATTCATTTCACATTTAGATCTCTGAGCCTTTTGGAATTTATCCTGGTGTACAATGTGAGAAATGGATCCAATTTTATCTTTTTCCATATGGCTATCCACTTATCCCAACACCACTTATTTAAAAGTCCATCTTTTGCCACCAATTTGAAATGCCATCTTTATTGTGTATTAAATTTCCATATGCAATTAGGTCTATTTCCGGATTTTCTATTCATTGATCTATCTATTCATGTGCCTATACCATTCTTCATTAATTATAGAGGCTTTATAATAGTTTTAATATCTGGTACAGCCAGTCACCATCCTCTCTGCTTTACTTTTGCAAGGACTTCTGACTACTCTAGCTTAGTTTTTTCTTCCAAGTGGTATTTTTTGGATGATATTAAATTTATCAATTAACTGAGGGAGAACCGACTCCTGACTATCCAAGAAACTGACATGTCTTTCCATTTCTTTATG
This sequence comes from Halichoerus grypus, assembly GCF_964656455.1. Classification (NCBI taxonomy): domain Eukaryota; kingdom Metazoa; phylum Chordata; class Mammalia; order Carnivora; family Phocidae; genus Halichoerus; species Halichoerus grypus. The sequence continues at coordinate 18,994,977 of NC_135724.1, forward strand.
TCTCCTTCTGCATCCACTAGGAGCATTTTTAGTTTTCTTTGTACAGCTTTTATACAATGACTGGGTTTTTCTCACGCCTAAGTCTGTCATCATTATTGCTATCTCAAACGTATCTGCCATATATTTTCTAATTACTTTTAGTTGGTATAGATGAAGTCTGTTTATGTTGATTTCTTTTCCTATCTGCTCCTTTACTAAATTATCTTATTGCTTGTGGTGCTTTTCCCACTGAGTCTTTGAATTTTGCAGTTACATACTCATGTCTTCTGCTCTTAGAGATAGTCTTGCTCTCCCTTTCTATGTCTTATGCAATGGCAGATGTTATCCTGTTTGTTTTTTACTAAACATTATATTATGAGCATTGTGCTATATCATTAAACGGTCTGTAGGGCATAATTTTAATGGCAGCATATATTTTATCTTACCCATCTGCCATAATTTAGTTAGCTATTTTCAACGTGAAATTCAGGTTTTCTCCTTTTTCTTTTGTACATAATGTTGCGATGAATAATTTTTTGTTTGTGTATACTTATGCACCTTTCTGAATATGTCTTTTGTATAAATTCCTAGGAGTGGAATCACTAGGTCAAAGAGCATGCCAGTTTTTAGGCTTTTTAAAGACATAATTGGCAAAATGCCCACCAGAAAAGATGAACCAATGCACACCCACAGCAACAAGTTTGTCTTCCTTCCTTCACTGTACCTAACCCACCTGTCATTAAAGAGTTATGGCAACTCAACAGGCAAACAAAATCACATCGTTATGGGACTGGTTTGTTGAGCCATCTCAATTCACTGTCGGTACATCTATGAAACAATTTTATTATCTTTGTACTGCTATGGACTCAATGGCAATATTCATTCTTTGGGAGTATGACTTAGACTAACCGGATATTGAGATCTCTATGTAGTAGCTATTTGGGGGCCTGGCTCTTCCAAGGGGTGAATGTCAGGTCTTTGGGGTTTTGGATTCTCTGGAGGGCTTTTTAGGATCCCCTCTGCACATTCTCTGACACGAGAGATCTGACTCTCTCTCTCTCTCTGTCTCCTCTCGGTTCCCAACGCACGAATGGCCTCGCCCATCAGGCAGACTTGCTGGGTGTCTCAATGCTAGCTAGCTATGGTCTCTGGTGCCCATATCACACACCAGAAACTTGTGCATCCGTGGGGTCCAGTTGGCATAAGGGCAAGCCGCTCCTCTGTCATCTCCTCTTGTGACTGCCTCATAGCTCTCTTCCCAGATGAGACAGGTGTAGGTGCACATTAGAAAGCCTGTCTACTCCCAAAGCAGCGTCCCAGGTAGGGAAGTGAACTTCAGTCTGCTTATCTGCTGGCACCTTCATTCTCAATGGACGTTCTTCTGGGAAGTTCCTCTGCTATTTAGGTTGAGGAGAACTGGGGGAGCAAAGGCAACGCCCTCCCTTATCCGTGGGAGAGAGAAAGTAACCTCCGAGGAGCAACATGGCCCTGCTGCCTGACCACTCCCAACTTTGATTCTCGTTCCCTCCTGCCCCCCTCCTGTCCTCTGCTTAGATAATGGGGACGTGGGGCTGGGGGCTGGTTGCTCTTGCACACGTCAAGTGCTTGGCACCTGTCGTTTGTGGCCGGGGGCCTGCTGCAGATTCCAGAGCACCAGTGGAAGCCCCACTCCACATCCTGGTATGCTTGCTTTTATTTGTGCTTCTTGGCTCAGTAGTGAGACTGGACAGTTTTCATATGTTTACTAATAATCTTAGTTCTCTTGTTATGAATTGCCCTGTTTATGGCTTGCTCTTTATTCTTCTGCGTTTCCCTCTTTATCTACTGACGCTTTCTCCTTGGGAAGTGAACTGACCCGAGGTCTCCAGCCTGCCCCACTGGTTCTGAATTTAACACAACTGCTTTCCAATTGTAGTTTCTGCCTTGAGGGTGTCCATATTAACATTCGAGATACAATGAACTAAGAAACAGGATACGCAGATCCACTGTTTGATATTCAGCAGCTGGTTTATAAATTTATGCTAAATATGCACAAACAGTGATATACATATTTACATGTATGCATGAATACCTATTGTATAAAGATATGACATGATGTTCAAAATCAGTTTTTGCCTCCCATTTAATTTTTCTGTAGTCTCTCAGTCATTCATTCAACCCAGTAACAGCAATGTTAATCAGAGACTCAATTTATAACCCTACCAGGTGGCAAAAGGCTTCTCCAAATGACCTCTTGGGGACTCCTTCTGGCTATCTTCTGGAACATAGGAGATTAAAAACATGTGTGTTCCCACAATGCTGCATTCCGAAGACGCTTTCTCCCCTGGTCCTGCCCCCGTGTAGGTTATGTAAGACGAATGAAATCAACAAAGAACAATTCATGCCTTGATGGGGATTATTGTTGTTGTCATTTTTAAGGACGGACCCACAATCGCAAGAGCAGCTCAAGTGCAAGCAGTTTGTGCATGCTGTCAGCCTCACAGAAAATCCACTTCTGACTTCTCCGCAAAGGACTTCAGTGGAGAAGAATTCTTGGTATTTCATGAGTCTATTAACCCTTTGGAATGGAAATAAAATGGATTTAATTTAATATCCTAAAATCTCAAGCCGTCAGAGCTGAAATCTGGGATGCAGAACCTGGACCGTGGGGAGGGCTGGGCGGAGGCTTCCCCAGTGTTTGAAGAATGAATGTGCGTGGCATTTTGATGTTACTATGGGGATTGCTATAGTAACAATTCTACTCACCCTTCATTTATTAAGTTATTTTGTTGCTGAACCAAAAGGTAAACCAAACATTCAAAGAAACAATGGCTTTAAAGGGATTTTGTTGTTCCTGCAGCCCATGCCCAATGCTTCAATAACAGGACTTTGAGTGGAAAGGACAGCATTGGCAGATAATTTCATACAGTTGGAGGAATGAGATTCCTTCAAGGTTTCCTCTGAGACTGGAAAAATAACACCTGATCTATGTCATAATGCGGTGTCGAATTTGAGAATTTACCAGGCCTGATACACAACCCTCTGGGGCAACGATGGAATTATCCCCACACCTCCACATCCCCACAGCCACCCTCTCTCTTACTCTTCCTTCTCCTCACCAGAAAACAGCTCCCTGCCCCCCAAACAGAATGGGAAAATTAAGCTGACCAGGAAAATGACCTTAATTTTGAAGGGTTGAAAGATTTTAAGTGCAGCATCCCACCCACTGGGGCCTTAGCAGGCCCACAGTCTGCACTGCAAACAAGAAACCAGGAACAGCTAGAAGGAGGAGGAGAAGGAGGAGACCTTGGGAATGATCTTGAGGTAGAATTTCCTGCCCTCTCTCCTCTCCTCGGACCCTTTCTTCTTGGTCCCTTGGGGATCTCTGCCGGGGCAGGTGAATTATCTTGGAAAATGTTCACAGACTCCCTGGAGGCCCAAAGGGGGGCTGGGAGAAAGCACATGTATTTTGGGGTCTGCCCTCTTGTAATGGAACATGAGTAAGAAACTCCTTGCGGGGCAAGGTTGTATAAAGGAGGGGAAATGAAAACAGAGTAGCTAGGAAAGGCAACTCTGAAAAACCAACGGGCTTTCATAGGAAATAATGGATGACGTGAAAAATTTCAAGCAAATAACCACTTGGCTTGACTCACCACCCCTACCTAATTCTAGGAGGAAGAATTCCACTGCCTTTATGCTTGTCATTATTATGATTTAATCAATCAATAGATTGTTTTGTAGTGAAGTCAAGGCTTGTGAACAGATGCAGTGACCAAGATGAAAACTGACGGCTAAGCGGAGATAAGACACGTTAAGTTGCAAAGAGCCAAAGTTAGTCTAAAAAGAGATTTCAGGAAATGGTAAGAAGGAGCAGTGTTCTGAGTCTTTCACACATGTTAAGTCAACTAATTCATGCAACAGCCCTGGAAGGTAGTGCCTCTCAGTAGTCTCCATTTTCAGACCGGAAACTAAGGCAGAGATGGTAAGTGTCTACAATAAAGCATTCTATAAAAAGAAAAACCAGGTTTTGAACCCGAGCAGCTGATTTCAGGGTCCACGTTCTGCTCCACGACCCTGTCCTGCTCCTCTAAGCCAGCTCATGCAAAATGGATGAGGGAAACTCCAAAGCTGCTTTCTATCAAGTTGAAGGAAAAGCAGCGTAAAGGAGCATAGAGGCTTAGATGGTGACTGTGTGGATGAGCAGAAGCAAACGGCCTCCCAGGGCCTGGAAATCTGGCTGGATAGAAGCCCTTGAACCTCAGATGAGGAAAAGCAGGCACAAGATGGCACCCATAGGAAGCTCAAAATACAGTGAGGTCTAAAGCTCCTTTCTCCTAAAACCAAACTAAATCCTCTGGGTTCCTCTTACACACTTTGCTGATAGGGACAGGAGAAGACATTCTTCCCTTTCTTTCCTCCTTCACAGGCCAGAAAAGTCAAGTCCTACCGAAAGAAAGAATCAAGCACTTGGGTTTTATATTGCAACCATCAGAACCAGCATGAACAGCTCAGAAATCTCCTCCTGCGAGTCAGTAATAGAAGCACATTTAAAACCTCACATGTGAATTCCTGGCACCTTCAAAGAGAAACAGAAAAACATTAAAAAAATCTCAGCCTCTGTTATACTTCAATAAAAAGTGGAAACAGCTCCTGGCCTCATGTTTAGCAACCTCTCAGTTATTTTATTTGGATCATTTTGTTGTATTTGGGCTTGAAAGGTGCAAGGCTTTCTCCACCAAAGGCTTAAAAAATTAAAGCGAACTCCGAGGAGGCTTGTTTGGGGAGCTGAAGATGGAAACGCCACCGTTAGGGGCCTTCCTGTCAGGGGAGAGGAGCACAGGAGCGACCAAAAAGAATTCACGTATGGATGGTGCATGAAGGCGTGCGTGTGCTTGCGTGTGCTTGCGTGCGTGCACATGTGTGCACACGTGTGTGCGTGCACGTGGGCAGCGGCAGCTGCTGCTGAGGAAGGAATAGTCTCCCTTGACTATAATTAAGCTTCCTCTAGGCTGGGGCGTTCGCTCACAAGGCACGTCTCCCCAGATCTCAGGGCTCTACTAATCATGCGAAGTCTTCCGTGCCTCAGAGACCCCAGCTCTCCTTCCCACACGGCCAGAGCCCGGGAAGCCCCGCATCATACTAAGTAGGAAGTTACTGATCTCCAAGGATGAGTTAATACGAAAAAAAATTACAGCACTTGGGAAGTCTCTAGAAGCCACATATCAAAATGCCGGCGGGGGTGGGGGGGCGCGGGTTGGTGGCGGGCATGGAGCCTTAGGGAAAGGGAGAGGCCAGGGAGAGAAGGAAGACAACAGAGAATTAAAACATGCTCAATGTCCTTACATTTTATAAGGTGCAAACACGAAGCCAGCTAGACTTTGCCACCACATAGTAAATAAAAGATTACTAGGCAATTATATTTAAACATTACAGAACCTCCAAAATAATTGCCATGTTCAGGGCAGTTTTTCAATCCCTTGATAACAGTATAGTTTAATGGATAGAAACAACTATATCATTTATTCCTCTTACATAAAACGCTGCCAACCATGTAAGTACATGATCAATAATAGGGGTTTACGGTGGGTGTGCAGTCGTCCCAAGAGCTGCAGCTTCATGTGAAGTAATAAGAGGTAAAATGAGAAGCAAAAAATATAAAAAGGAAGTGCTTCAGCAGAGCAAGGACCCCAAAGGCTTCTCAATGCATTTATTTTTATGGTGCATAAGGAAGAATGTCAGAGCTAAATTTGGCACTTTTAAGGGATTTGTAAATCAGCTGTAAAATGTTACCCCTGGATTGGATTTTTCCACTTGGATATAATGGAAACGAGGATTGGAGTTGTAGGAGACGTTTGGGTGTGAATGGAGAGAGTGAGCATGCTGGAGATGAGAACATTTGTCTTTTGACGACTGACAATTTTCCACATACCTGGGTATTAGGAAGAGAATTTAAGTATTGGCTTGCAGGCAGGCCTGGACCCTTTGCAAGTATTAATTTTACTGAAAAAGATATTCCCAGGTCAGCCATTGTGTGCCCTGAGCAGCATAGCTAAAATTGATTCAATAATTGACGGCTGGTCTAAAAAAAAAAGACTGCAGAGCTATGAGTGGGGGGTCCGAGGGTGGGGTGCCCTAAAAGGGGCTAAGAAAGCAGAGGGGAAGAAGGTGACCCACTCCCCCAATGTGCGTCTTTCCTTTCTAGAGAGACATGAAATCTCTTCAGAGAACATCAGTCCCCACTGCCACCCTATCTCATGAGCAGACAGCCTTTCCCTCCTTAATAATTGCTAACCTTCTTGTGTACCAGGCACTGAACTAGCCACTTGACCAGCATGACCTCATTAAACCTTCACAATAATCCCAGGAGGTATATAGTATCATTATTCCAGATTATAACAAAGAGGGAATTGACGTTTCAAGAGGCTCCACTCTGTGGCCAAGGTTATACAATGCTTTAGTGGGAGGCTGGGATCCAGCTTAGCCCTCCGAACTCACAGCTTCCACTCTCAACCACCACGGCAGCCCTCTGAGCCAATGCAATAATTGATTCCAGTTAGGTCAAAAGGAGGCCAAGAGGGACCATAATGTCCATGGATCTACCAGGGACTGTCCTACCACAGTGCTTGCCACTGAATATTTGGGAGCTTATTTAGGAGTTGGAAATAGCTTGGGGAATATTAATTACCCTTACTGTCTAGAAGAGGAAACTAAAGCTCAGAGAGGTTAAGCCTCACATCTAATAGATTGTTCTAAGCCAACTCAGCTTGATTCCCAACCTCTCCTATTGCGGCTCTTACAAGCTAAAGTAGCCAGCTCAGCTAACCACTGAAAGCCAATTTGCCTGAACTCAGATTTCCATTAAAGAGAATGAAAATTTGCCTTTTTAACTTGTATTTTGGGGTGTCAGTTGAGATACCCGATATTTCAGAGTTCTCAGTTAGGGAGGGAAGGTTGATGTGCCTCTTGGCTCTGCACCTGGTCAGGCTAATGTCTTCATTGCTATTCATAAAGAGCTTCTTTGCTCTTAACATCCCCTCTGTCTTCCCACTGATCTGAATTCTACTCATGCGTTAAAGCGCAGCATACATCTGCCTTGGTCCATGAAGCTTTCTAGGATTTTCCTTGCCGTGTTTCCCATATAATTCCCATTATTCCCTTGACCTCTTGAAGCATGCAATGCAGCATATTGGCTGTTGTAATGCTCTGGATTCTGACTCCTGACTCTTTCAAGAGCAATGTCATATACTTTTTTAAAAAGCCCACATATTATTTATGACAAGGTTGTGTTCACACATGGACAGTTGTTGAATTGGGGTTGAATTAAGTTGTCATCCTCAGGGCCCTGAACATACAAGGTATGGGAAAAAATAAGCAGAAGGAAAACAAGAAATTGGTTAATAGAATATATGCAGAAGAGAGTACTAGAGCAGTAAAGAATGTGACTGGGGTTCACTAGAGGAGAAGGGGTCAGAGAGGGTGCTAGTAGAGTTGCCCAATATCTTGACACAGAGTCAATCTGTATTCCTCTAGCTCAGCAGTTCTCAAACGTGAGTATGCATCATAATCACCTGCAAGACTTCTTAAAACATATCATTGCCCTCTCCCCACACCCTTCCAGAGTTCCTTACTCAGTAGGTCCGGGGTAGGGTCCAGAAATTTGCTATGAGAACCATCAGGATTAAGTTGGTCCCAATTCTTGTAAGCTCTGGATAGTATTTGGATATGTATCTTCCTCTGGAAGCTCACTGAAGACAGGTCCCTAAGTTCTGAAATTCTCTCTGCTCCATTGGGATATGTCTCTTCAACCATGATTATTCCTTTTTTTTTCATGATTACTTCCCAAATACATTCCATTCATTTTCCTCAAATCATTAGGATATTTTTCATAAAGATCTGCACCTTCAAAAGTGAATATTTTCTTTGATCCAGAACAGTAAATAATGTCTACCTAATTGATAGTCCTGCTTGGATATTTAACTTAAAATTGCTTCTATAAAATCTGCAACATATTTCTTTTATTGGGTTCTATACTGACTGCTTTTGGCTAGATTCACACCCTAAAATTCCAATGGGTGTGAGCCAAAGCTGCATAGTTTTGTGGCTAATAATAACAATAATAATGAGCACATTTCAAAAGTGCTAATTACAGATTCAGTTGGATTGTGTTCTCGTTATAAATGCTACAGGTTTTCTGCCAGGTTGGTACTTCATGACAGTATGTTTTCAAACACCTGTTTACCTTTATTATCACTAGATATATTCAAAAAGAGAAACTTTTAGCATATTAAATTTCATGTGTCTTTGTAAAATTTATAATCTTTTACCCAGAGTCCCTTACTGCATAAATTGAAACAAAATGAACAATTATCTATACCTTATGTAGACAAAGAACATGGAAATTTCAAGAATTCTTCATTTATCCAATAGAATTCAATAGGATTGGTTGGTGGGGAAGGGGGGGGAGGTGAAAGAGAAAAAAGAATTATCCTGGTAATTTTCTTTTCTTTTTTTTTTTTTTAAAGATTTTATTTATTTATTAGAGAGAGACATAGCAAGAGAGGGAACACAAGCAGGGGGAGTGGGAGAGGGAGAAGCAGTCTTCTAGCTGAGCAGGGAACCGGATGCGGGGCTCGATCCCAGGACCCTGGGATCATGACCTGAGCCGAAGGCAGACACTTAACGACTGAGCCACCCAGACGCCCCCATCCTGGTAATTTTCTTGCACCAATCAAAACTTTACTAAATGTCACTTATATTTAATTCTCTGCTCCGTATGGGAAAGTAAGACTACAAGGTCAACAGGACACAGCCCCTGCATACAACAAATTGAGGGAGGTTTCCCTGTAGAAAATGTCGTAAGGTGATAAATTCTGGAGAAGGAAGGTAAAACCAGGAGAGAAAGGCTGAATATGGACTTAAAATATCAAACAGAGGCATTAGTGTTAGGGAGGACGGTAATTTTTGCTTTTTAAATTCAGTTCTGGTGATGTGGTTAATGACAGAATCTTCCTTGGATCAGAAGGCACGAAAACACATTGATGATGAGCAGCCTTTCAACCTGTGTGGTCAATATGAGAGATTCTTAGTCGCAGGGCTTATTTTGTGAAAAACCCATCTCAGAAATACGATAGATACATTAGACGGTGGTTCTCAGTCCTGATTACACATTAGAATCACCTGGGGACCTTTTACAGACTATGAATCCCCTCCCCTTCCCCAGGGGAGGGAATCAGCGCCTCTGGGGGTGGAGACCAAGCAGGAGTATTTTTCACAAGTTCCCCAGGTGATCCTGCTGTGAAGTAAGAGTTGAGAGTTAGTATATTAAGAGATGGAGAGGTTAGATTTATTAAGTGTCTTCCCAGTTCTTCATTTTTGCCAATGTTTTGAAAAAGACATTTTTGGACTGTGGGTGTGTGTGACCCACACAAAGGAGACTAGGATGTAGGTCAATGTTGCAGCACCAGCTATTACCCTTCAAATTGGGGTACCCCCTCTTTCCTTGGTTGCCAGGGCTATTTTTGGTTTTTAAAAAGCTTGGAAGGGCTCCCCTGACTTAAAGATGGGACAGTTTGAGGATCATAAATAATAATTACTGTAATGAATTGAAACTTATCAAATATATAAAAGCCTGAGTTCATAGTATTCTCTCCTGCCTTTCCCTTCTTGGACTAGAACTCAGGCTAATCAAAAAGTTGATGAGGAAAACATTTCTTCTTTATAGAAAGGAATCACGTGTACTAAATGGAGAAGAAAACGACAGACTTAGAAAATTGCTATTTTCCACTCCTAAATGAAACAATGGATCTAGGCAACATAATCCATGGCAGCTAAAATTTATTATTGGGAAAATTGACGGGGAACTTTATAAACAATGGATCAAGCAGATCACATTTGTACTAGTTTCCTAGGGCTGCTGTAACGACTGACCACAAACTCGGTGGTTTGAGACAACAGGAATTTATTCTCTCCCTGTTCTGGAGGCCGGAAGTCCAAAATCAGTTTCATTGGGTGGAAATTAAGGTGTTGGTAACGCTATGCTCTCTTTGGAGGCTCTAGGGGAGAATTTGCTCCTTGCTTCTTCTATTTTTTTTTTAAAGATTTTATTACTATTTATTTGCCAGAGAGAGAGAGAGAGAGCACAAGCAGGGGGGAGCGGCAGGCAGAGGGAGAAGCAGGCTGCCTGCAGAGCAAGGAGCCCGATGTAGGACTCGATCCCAGGACCCTGGGATCATGACTTGAGCTGAAGGCAGACGCTTAATGACTGAGCCACCCAGACGCCCCAGTTCTATTTTTTGGTGGTTGCTGGCACCCCTCGGTTTGTGGCCGTGTCACTTTAATCTCTTTAGTCACATTGCTTCCCTCTTATAGGACACATAATCGCGTTTGGATCCCAAGCATATAATCTGGGATAATATAGCTATGTCAAGATTCTTAATGGAGTCATATCTGCAAGGACCTTCCTCTGTGTGTGTGTGTGTGTGTGTGTGTGTGTGTGTGTATGTATGTGTAGGTGTAGGCATGTATGTATGCCATATAATATAACATTCATAGGTCCTAGGGATTAAGACATAGATATTTTTTAGGGAATAATTTTTCAGCCTACCAGAACACAGAACCATTGATCAATGTAAATATTAAGGAAAATGGGATACATTGTTCAATGTATACAAATACACTGTTCCTGCCCTCTCCCCAAATCAACTAAATGTAATCAAGCCTCTAGCTCCAACTACTGATTTCTGGGGGGATGGAGGAACATATTCAAGGACACCAAAAAGATATAACCAGACAAATTGAGCAATTCTTCAAGACAAAACACCCAATTCTCAATTTCTATAATAAATGCACCAAACAAAGAAGGGAAATAATTACACATCAAAAGAGATATAAGAGCATATTAACCATATGCGAAATTCACAGAATCTTGTTTGGATTCTGAATTGAGCAAAACAAGTATAAAAAAGGTACATTTGAGACAATCAGGAGAAATTGAACACAAATTGATGATATTGACTAACTTTGGGTTGGGGAGGCTGATAATACTGTAGCTATGTTAAAAAAGAAAAGTTAGATATGCCTACTGAAATGTGAGTGAAATGATAGTATGTCTGGAATTAGCTGAGAAAATATCTCAGCAACAAATAAATAAGAACAAGTAAAAAACAAATAAGCAATAAAAAAAAGTGACAGCAGGGGAATAAATAAAAGAGCAGCAGATGTTAATTGTTGAAGCTAGGTGATGGGCATGTGAGAGTCTATTAACGTAGCCTTCCTACTTTTATGCATGTTTGAAATTTTCCAGAATAAAACATTTATATATGATAGTCTGGCAGGTCTCTTCAGGCCAGGTTTAACCGACCATCCTCATGCCTAGCCTCACTCCCTGGAGGGAAAGTCTATGGAATGAATGGTAATAATCACTTCACCTCTTGGGACCATTATGCAGTAGCATAAAAACAATAAGAATCAAGTATACGCAGAAGTTATTCTTGAACCCCCAACTCTTTAGCTTGGCTTTTACAGAAAGGTACCAGCCTGGAAACACATCGCTAAGCACTAAAGTTTTGAGGTCTGTTCAAAGATAGCATTCACCACCTCCCAGATTCTTCCAGAATTTGGCTCACTTAGGTAACTCCAAGTTAGAATGGGAAAGCATAGAATGGGTAAAGACAAAAGGTGCATAATAGCCAAAAGGGGGAAGCAATCCAAATATCCATCCAGGGATGAAAGGCTAAACAAAATGTGATATATCCACACAATGGAATATTACTCAGCTATGGCAAGAAATGAAGTGCTGATATATGCTATGATGTGGACAAACCTTGTAAACATTATGCCAAGTGAAAGAAACCAGATACAAAATGTTGCAGAGTATATGCTTTCATTTATATGAAATATCCAGATTAGGTAAATCCATGGAGACAGAGAGCAGATTAGCAGTTGCCAGGAGCTGAGCAGCGTGACTGTTTAACGCATTGGGGTTTCCTTTTAGAAAATGAAAGAGCTTTGGAACTGGAAGGAGGTGATGGTTGTACAACACCGTGAATGTGCTGAATGTCACTGAACTGTTCACATTAAAATGGCTTATTTTATATTAGTCCAATAAGAAGTTATCTAAAAAATGTAAGCAGGAAAATTACACGACTAGGTTTGTTTTTAAAAAGAGTAACTCTGAAAGCTATGTAAAAATAGATTAAAGATGGACAAGACTAAAGCAGAGGAAATACAGAAAAAAAAAAAAAATGAAGTGTTGGGCGGTTTCAGCTTTCCTCCCTGAAGCCCTACATCCTGAAGCAAGCCCAAAGCAGTTAGCCTCAGTGTTTCAACTCTGAACCCATCTTGTCCTCTCTCAGTGCCCGATACCCCCAAGAATCCCACAAGCTCCCAAGCTTCTGGAAAAGTTCCATGACTAGACGTGCTAATGTCCAACTTATTGCTCCAAAATGCAAAGATATTTCAGCAAGCATGGAAGATGTGGTCTTACTATCTCCCTGCCTCCCAATCCTTTGAGAGCCTCACCCGGGAAGAAGAAGAGGCTATCCACAAAGTGTAAAGACAGTGCGTAGGCTTCTGGGTCCTTGCAATCTGAATTTGAATGTGAGCATTCTGTGATGTTCTCCTGAAAAACTGGTCACGTGAGGACTACATGAAATGGCAAGTGTCCAGCACAGAGTAGGCCTGCATGAGTATTTACATTAGTGTTTTGAAGTCTTCCCTTGAACCTAAACTGGGATTCAGTTATGATTGTACATATATGGTAAAATGTTGAGCGAGATTACCCTCATGGGAGACTGAAGGTCTCCATGGAAATCATTGATTCTAAGGTAAGAATGAGATCAGAACAATACACTAGACTCCACTAAAAATTAAAATGTTTCATAACTGCAGGAAGAAATGATTTTAAGTCACTCACAGCTACTTTAGAATCAATCCCATAGACTCACCCCTTGGTCTTGGAGTGAGAGAAGGCTATAAAAAAAAATGAAATAGCTGCTTTGTTAAAAATCAAAAACAAGCAATCATATTGCACCGATACCCTGCAATCCAGGAATGATTTTGTAAAACATTTATAAAACCAGGCAAGCGTATCACCGGAGCAGAACACGACACCTGCCAGCCATGAACAGCCAAGAACCGTGACGAGCTGAAGGTCATTATTACCAAAAGATAGTAAGGTGAAAGGGTGAAAAAAAGCCATCCTTCCACTTTGCTAACAACCACAAGCACCCTCGACACAATGGACGCTCACTTCACTACGAGCCCCTTTGCAGCCACAGTGGGAGGTATCTTTGCGTTTCCATTGGCTGTCTCAATGCGCGCCTCCATTGCTTGTTGAACCCCTCTTTGAGTCACTTGGGAGACCCACCCTGCGAACTAGTTCAAATTACTCCAGCTGAAGGCCAAGATTTGAGATTTAGGGTTAAGGATTTTAAAATTGTTGTTTTGAAACTGCATGGAAGGCGTTTTTGCTTTTCATGAAACAAAGTGATTAAAGTGGATGCACGGAATAGATGTAGTCTCAGGCAGTGTAATTAATTAGGATGCTTAACCCTGCAGTGGTTGAGCTGCTTTTAAAGGTAAATCCAGAAGTGAATACTGAATTTTAAAAAAAAATCAACTGTTTGTTTTCACTGACAATTTTAAATCAGGATGCTGGACAAAGTTACCCATCTATCAGTCAAAGACAATTCTCAAGAAGACAGACAAAAGACTTTCTACTCCTGGTATAATCTCTTTCCTAACCCTGAGCCCTGAGACACTCATATGGGTTGGCACTGAATTTAAGCTCCAAATCACTCAAATCAAAAAGAGCTACTCTCAGTCTGTCATCAGAAAGCAAGCTCTCCAAGGTGTATTTTTATCCCAGCCTCATCTAAGTTATGACAACTCACCTGGTTGGTTTCTGCCATTTGAGTAGAGAGATGCATCAAAGTGACAGGACATCACTCTCTGTGTTCCTTGTGAGGTGTGATGGAGAAGAAAAACAAACCTGGGAGAACAGATTTCAAAGTATTTCCAAGACGTCTCCAGATTGGAGAGATATAGGGCGCCGTTTATACTTGTTCCTACCCGAGGCTCTTCTGAAGTTGAAACTCCTGCCTCTTCTACAGACACTTATTTACTTATTTCTCTATTTATTTTACTGCTTTGATTTTGACTCATCTCCCTATCCTTACGGTTCTTAAAACATGCAGCCCTAAGATGCTGTACTGCTGGTCACTGCCTCAAATCCTGGATTTTATACTGAGCACCCTCGACTTTGCTGAGCCCCTTCCCTACTGGGCTCGTTTGCCTTTCTGTTGACCAATACCCTTAGGCCACGTTTATTTCCCACACTGGGAAATGGAATCTAGTGCTTGCTTAAGTGAAATATAATAGATAGATGAATAGACAGGTAGGTATAGATACAAGTATGAATATAATATGTATTCATAACATCTATAAATTTATATATAAAAAATCAGAATCTATATGGAAATACGTGTATCTATGTATCTATTATACCACCATAATAGCTATATCTGTACATCTATTATATCTAATCACAGATGTTACAGCTGTCAGGGACCTTCTAATTCATACATGAGGTGACTATTGAATCTAGCTGTCGCCTTAATTTTACAGATGAGTTATATTTTTGCTACCACCGCTGGTACCATTTTAGTCAGTTTAGATTTATTATAATTGCACAGGTATTTCAATTTTTTCCATCTGATTTTTGCTTTCTTACCACACTTGTTCTAAGATTCTTTTTTTTTTCCTCCCTTTCCAATTTTTCTTGAAGTGACTTAGTTTCCCTTATTCTCACGTTTTCCTCTACTGGTTTGGAAGACATATATTCTATTTCTATTATTTTAGTTATTATCTTAAATTTTTAATATGGGTCCCGATCTAATAGGGTCTAAAGTTAACTGATCTTTCTATTCTGCTCTAATATGGCTAGAGCCTTAGAACACTTTACTTCTGATCACCTGTCCCACCTTACCTGTTATTTTGTCCAATATTTAGTTTCACCTTATTTTTATCTCCTACCAAATTATTCATAATTATTATTATTGTTGTTGTTTTCTTTTATTAATGATGCATGCTTTGTGTATTATATAGTGTTGCTGTTTTACACTGGTTGTTTATATAAACTCACATATTTATATCACCCTTAAGATTTTTTGTTAGTCTTTGGCATTTTTAAAAGATGGGTTGATGTATTTGTCTAATCCCGCTTGGACCCCCCCTGAGCCCGACGTTTCATATCTTCCATCAAATCTGGAAGATTCTGGGCCTTACTTCTTCACATGCTTCATCTGCCCCCATTCTGTTCTCTCCCTCTGCTACTCTAATCATTAGAGGACTCTTTCTCTCCTTAGTGTGTCTGAGCCTCTTTTAAACATTTTCTTTGTCTTAATCTCTCTGTGCTACATTTTAGCAATCTCTTGGCTCAACTATTTGGTGTGTTTTTCACTTCAATATTTACATGTTTCAACTTTAGAAATTTACATTAGTTTTTTTCAAAGCTTGCCATTCCTTACTCATACTGTTTTATGCTTTTCTGACGTGTTCATTTCTTTCCTTAATTGTTTTTAGCATATTATTTTATAGTCTCCCTCTATAATCTATTACTTGAAGTTCTTCAGGTTTAATCCTTTGGTTTATGTGTCTGCTAGCTACCATTCGTCATGGATCATCTCTTCCAGTTTCCATAATCGTGGGTGGGGCGCTCACTTGCAACTCCCCCCCACCCCAGGACAATGATGATGTCAAGCTCACTTCTTTAGTGCTTCTTGTTTGGACTGAGAATGCTCTCCCTCTCCTGACTACTGTCAGGACCCAGCTGTGTATTTAGAGACATGTTTATAAATATTCTGTCTATCTTTCTGAATAACTTGGTAGGATATAAAAAGAAGGTGAAACTAAATATTGGACAAGAACTTCTTCAGATTATCTAATCTAAATTACTGCCAGAAGCTGATGTCACATCCGCAGGAATTAAAACGACAAGGACAAGAAGACATGACTGGAGATAAATTAACTAACTCAATAAGTAGAATAAACACATTGTTGCCCCTTCTTGGGACTCTCTGTCTTCTCTCTACTCATCCTTCAGTCCTCAACTAATAGCGCTTTCTTAAGAAAACCACAAAGTTCTTGCTATAGTCACTGCTCTCTCTGCTTGTCCTATCATAACCCCACCACGCTTTACTGGAATTGTTTCCCATCTGTCTTTCCAGGGAGGGGCAGAGAGAGAAAATGAACAATATCCAGTGTGAATGAGACACACAAGTGATGACATATGCTATGCAGAAAAATATAGCCTGGTGAGGAGATGGTGAATGATACAAGGATTAGCACTTGAAGGAAATAGGGTGGGCTGTCAACCTGGCCAGAGAGCTGAGTGAGATGAGGAAACAAGCCATGGGTGTATGGTCAGCGATGCATGCTTTGTGTCTGTGTCCATTAAAAAATAATACGCTAATTAATTAAAATTTTAATGCTTTGTGTTTGGGGAGAAATGAGTGATGGGGGAGAGCAGGCAATGGGGTCAGAGAAGAAGCCAGGCAAGACAAAATTTTGGGGCCATTGAAAAGACTCTGGGAATTATTATGAGTGAGGTTTGATGCCACTGGAAGGTTTTGAATGATCTTGCTTACATTTCAGAAGACTACAGCTGATGGCTTTGTTGTAACAGAAACAGGGAGGCTAATCAAGAAGCTAATGCAATTGTTTAAGTGGAAAAAAGGATAGTGGTTTCAGTAGAATATCCACTTCAGAGGTGGTGAGAAGTGAATGGATTCTGGACTTACTTTGAGCGTAGAGTCAGATGGGTTTGCTGACTATATCACTCTATTTTATGACTCTGGCCAACTCTTTAATAGAGAGACTAGCTTTGTATTTGTTGGCTGAACAAATGAATAAGTGGAAGAATGCATAACTTTCAGGCCCTCTTTGACATCATTTTCATTGATAAATAAAACTAATCAAAACACTATGAAAAACTGTGCCTGTTTTTCTATTGCAGTTAAAGTGGGTCTAACGTAAATACTGTTAACCACACCTTCTGGCATGGTTAGATACTAGATCTCCTGCTTTCTGGCCAGTGCTAGAGCCAGTGCTTTTTATGTTTTTTACAAATTTTAGACTTAACGTCCATCTTCTGCTAGAATTTGTGATTGTTCTACGTCAACTGTATGACAACCACTCAATTAGGCCATCAGTAAAATTGCCTCGGACATACATTTTATTTTCTGAAATCCTTACTTATGTTTTCAAAAAAATGAACAACATTTTGGTTTCAGAATGAACATGGATAGTTCACATCTTTCTGTCAATTTGTTTCAGGATAATGTTCAATGGAGTTGACTGATAAAGGCCACTCTTCAATGAAAGATAGTAAGATACACCTTAGAAACTATTTGCCTCTTGAAATAACATGGTGACTATTTAAATGTTACTGTGGACATACCTACTCTAACTTTTAACAGATTTCAATGAAATTTAAAAGTGACAGAGATAAATGTCTCAAATGAATCTGTAAATTCATTGATAATTTTCTAATCAATCCTACTTTTATTAAATTATCTTTTGAAAATTTAATTAAAATTTTAATTAATTCCGTTTATGAACTGCAATAATGTCTTCTAATTACGTGATTACACCAAGTGAAGTCTGCTGTTCACAGGACTACTGGTTAAGATGTCTAAAAGCACCAAGAGTACATTATCTTTACTCTGTAATATATGTAACTGTAGAAAGTGGCCCTGATGATTAGGATTCTTTATGCTTCATATAGTACATTAACAGAATCTAAGGTACCGATCCTCTAACAAGTGTACTGATATATAAGCCGTGCCAAGCAAATTGGTGCCAAATGTGTATGGCTTTCATGGTGGCAACTTCACAGAAGACACAACATAGCTAAAGAACGTTTATTGAGAGGGAAGACTTCAAAAAACACAACATCTTGGGTTGGAAGGAACTTGAAAGACTCTCTCTCCAGCCCTCCATCCATCTTCGACTTCCCCTGATTTGCTGCACGAATCCCGACAACACATTTCAATTCCTGCAGTAGGCTACACTCTGCACTGAGGTAGTTCTAGGAAAGGATAAGCAGGCTTCCTGCCCTTGGTGACCTCAGAATCTACCAGTTTCTAAGTTTTCCATGAGGCTGCATGCATTTAGTGGTTTGCTCCCCCACGGATGTCAAACAAGAGCTAGAAGATTTCACCTCACTTAAGAAAAAGAACATTAAGGACAGGGTCCAGGTTTGGGGCTGCACTCACTCTAGGTTGAAGAGATAGAGCAGAGGATTTCAAGACCATCTCCAGAATACATTAGCAGAACCACCCTCCCGGGATAACACCATATGAAAGCAAATCAGTTTTCTCTTCTGTCCTTCAGAGAAATGGAGTGGCCTCTGTCAGAGTACATCTTCTTCCCTGTGCAAAACACTCTCCTGCTCCACTACTGTGAACAGAGCTCTGACACTCGTCTTCTCTCTCCCTCCTCCGCCCACCCATCACTACAGTGATGTTACCCACAGTTTCACAGCATTTAACTTTGTACCGAGAGATTGCCCTAAACCAGTCTTTCATTAATGACAATAATCACAACATCAGCCTTTTGCTAATGACAATAATAGCTAACATTTTCCCACGCTAATCATAACATAATACTCTGTCACAGAATTTCACAGGATCCCCAGGAAGGAGGTAGCACTGATATCTCCTTTCTGCAGAGGAAGGAGCGGAGATTCAGAGAGGTGAAGAGACTTGTCCAAGTGCCTACGATGAGTCAGCTCTGGAGCCAGAATTCACATCTCATTGTCTCCTCCCTAAACCAGGCATTTAAGCTCTACTGTAGCTGCATTTGATTGTAGCGGGGGTGGGGGGGTTGGAGTGGGGAGGCTAGAATGGAAGCCCAGGCACCTGCCCGCACACCTGGCCCAAGTTCTTGGAATTCCAGACACCCCTTAAAGCACAGGCTTATGTCAACAAGAGTTTTCTAGAGGAGCTGAAGTTATCTGGGAATCTGGCTGCCCGCGTCCGTCCTCGGATCTGCCCCTGCTCCATCCAACGACATAGACCCGATTCTCTTGCCAGCAACCAGCAGCGCAGGGCGGCCAAGACTAACAAGTGTAGGCACTGTGCAGGGTACGGGGTGCGTGAATAGCACCATTCTTTGCTGGCCAACACTGGCCCCATTGTCTCAGGCAATGAATAGAGCTGTGTGGACAAAAATTCACATACGAAGCAAAAGCAGCAAAATTTGTCTCTTTGTGATGGTTTCGAGACTGGGTGAAAAAGTCGTCCTTCACCTGGTGCTATTTTACATATTCTTTCACCGACAGAAAGTCCTCCCTCGCAAGGGAGGAACTTTTCTCTAAAAATTAAAAAGGTGCAGGTCACAGTGCAGGTGGGAGAGCCGGGCGCTGACCTCGACGTCGAACCGCACCCATTCAGTACAACATCGGGGACACGGAGAGCGAGGGCGCATTGTCCCGACTCTGTGTGGCTGAGCCCCAGCCCCTCATCACCTCGATCTGTCTGAGACACGCAGCTCTTGCCTGCAATCCCACAGATAATAGAGGGAAAGTTAAGCACACAGCACCAACCACTATACGTTTGGGCTGTCCTTTTGAGGCAAATAACTGGCCAACTTCCGTCTCCCTCCCAGAGGGTTAGGCTCAAACAGCCCCAGAACCATCTCGGGGGTGCCTTGCTCAGCTGCGGTAAGTGACACCTGGGCCATCTATCCCAATCTTTGTCCTGCGTGCACCATGAGCTGAAGTCAGAGTCCACAAACCGCTACAGTCGTTTAACTTCCAGGGGTGGAAAATTTATTCCTCTGGGAAGAGCAGGCACTAACATAATTCTGTACAGCCTTGTGTCCTCTACACAGGATCTCCTTCTCATTCTCCAATCACTTGTGAAATCACCATTGGAAGCAGGTGTCCTGGGATACAAATAATCCTATGAGTACTAAATGAATTAGCATTTTGTATACGCTGGTGTCCTGCAGTTTGCTGAACCCCATTTCTCCAACACTGATATCCTGATTTTTGTAAAACTTTCAGAGGCAGCCTAAACAGTCACAGGAGCATGCCTGGGCATCGGATACACGTCGATTTAAATCCTGGCCTACAAAGAGGATCTGCCGGGTGACCCCATGTGTTGCGCTGTCCTGGAAAGACCCTCGTTTATACTGGATGTCCTGGTGTAACTGGACTTTAAAGGGTGTCCTGTTGAAATGACAGATGATTAGGTCACCCTAGGGCCATGCCACATTAGGCAAGCAACTTCACTGCCATCAGCCTTGCCTCCCTCATTTAATAAACCAGCACAACCCTGTCTACCTCTTAACGATCAGTGTTAGTGTTAGAATATATGTGCAACTCCCTGAATACTGTTTGAGGCAGAGCAGGGACTCAATAAAGGCTGACCATCATTAACATTTCCTCTAGAGACAGTGCCATAGAGCACTGTTTCCAAGGGATTGAGAAATCGTGGACCACTGAAATAAAAAATAAAGAAGAAAAATTTGACAGAATGACACTGAGTCACTGAGGTTTTATTTGGTTAACCAAATAAAAAAAATGCCACTGGTTACAGACATCTTTTCATGAAAGAAAGGTTATTTTAAAAGCTGAAAATGAGGAAAGAAAATCTTAGAATAAAAGTCAGCCTATGTAATTAAGGAATTTTTCCAATAGTCTTAAAAACACAACGTTACCTTTTGAAGGAGATCAGAATATGCCACCCCATAATATGCCACTTTGGCATAAGGATTATTTTGAGCTGAAGGCAATTGAGGAAAAATTCTCTGCCTTCCCCTTCTCCCTCCTAAATGCAGGGTATGAATTTCCCTTTGAGGACGATGCCCCCACACCCCAAGCACCAAAGGGAAAAGAGAGACTCACCACTGAAGATGGGGAGTCGGCACCAAGATGAGTTTGCATGAACAGACCTCACTAAAATAGCCCTTACCTTCCATTAGCTCCCCTAGATAGTTCCTAGTCACTTCCCCGAAATTTGTTAGCCCTTGAACCCGAACCCCTAGTCCTTTGTGAAGAAGGATTCATAAGCCCCTGAGTCTAAATCATTACTTTCCGTGAACTCCCAGGCACAGAAATATTAATAGAAATTTGGTGCCTTTTCTCCTAATAATCTTTTGTTAGTTTAATTCACAGGCCCCCAGATATAACCTAAGAGGGTCGAGGAAAGGTTTTCCTCCCTGACACTTTCTTTTGTCTCTTTCAGCAGCAGCCTAGTGGGTGCTCAGAGACTAACAGTGGTCCGAAGTGCCACAGCTGGGGAAACACCGGAACCACAGGATTCCATCTACTCTCTTGTGTGTCTGTCCCATTTTCCACCTGTCATTTCAGTCTCATATTTCTCAACCATTATTTTTACTTTGATCATTTGCTAATAACTTCATGATATTAAGCATTCTTCACTCTCGAAGCTCTGTGCTCAGTAGGCTACAGGTACTTTAAAAGTAAGAGGCTGATAAGTGGCTGACACTTCATGTCTTCTTAGGTAAAACATTTAATTTGGCCGCTTCAACAAGACTGTTACTCTAATTGGCCTGTGTATTTTTTTTTTTGTAGGGTTTACACACTATTGGTGATTCCAACCAATGTAGGAAAAATTTAGGTCATTCGATAAAGAAATAAAGAGAGGTTTTGCGGGGCGCCTGGGTG
Source organism: Halichoerus grypus (assembly GCF_964656455.1). Taxonomy (NCBI): domain Eukaryota; kingdom Metazoa; phylum Chordata; class Mammalia; order Carnivora; family Phocidae; genus Halichoerus; species Halichoerus grypus. The sequence goes on from NC_135724.1 coordinate 19,016,629, forward strand.
GCTCAGACAGTTAAGCGTCTGCCTTCGGCTCAGGTTATGATCCCAGGGTCCCGGGATCGAGCCCCACAGGGGCGGGGGAGGTCCCTGCTCGGTGGGGAGTCTGCTGCTTCTTCTCCCTCTACAACTCACCCCCACCCCCGTGTCTCTCTCAAATAAATAAATAAAATCTTAAAAAAATAAAGAGGTTTTGCATCATGTCTGGAAAAAAGTACCTGCATGCTTCATGGATTCATTTTTAGCAGTTCCAGCATCATGTGGACTTAGTTTGGCTTCCACTCTGTACATAATGCAGGAGAAAAAGTCCTTCTTTCCCCAGCTTTCTACAAGACTCACCTTTGATCAAACTTTGGGAAAACCTGATCCAGGTAGATGGCTTTAAGAAAGGCATGAGAAACCTCTCCAAGGGGCCTTCCTACCTCAGCTCCATTTTTTCTCTGAATGCCATTTAATACCTACAATGACTTTCCTAGCATTTAACCTAATAATGCTTTCAAAGATTTAATATTACCCTCTTTTCCCTCAAATGATATTTGCATAAGCCATAATTAAGTTTTTGGAGTCTTATAAAAAAAAAAAACCTATTGAGAGAAATAAAGCAGTGAGGCAAACATTGTAAATTGGAGTAGCTAATCACACAAAAAAAATGATAATAGCTTCCAAACTGTAAAGTCAAAATTTACTTATATTTCCTGAATATTATGACTATTCATATTTTAAGATCTATTTATACTGAGATATATCTTTGCTTTCTAACTTGCTCTTTTATTCAAAATGATCTTTAACAATGAAAATCTTGCAACCCAATATCATAATCAAGCTATTGCACTTTTAAATTGAAGCTCCGTTCTTTTGAAGCACCTCATTTTCCAACATCAGGAGATGAAAAAGCATTTCTTCTAAGATGCAAATTTTTAATTGTTTAGGAAAGCACAAGCTTCTTTGGCCCTGAAATACCAATATGAAATGTCCTTTAACAAATATGAATCTTTGAAAAGATGCAAATTCATCATTATTACTTTCCCTCTCTCATTAATTTTCTATTTAACAGAAAATATTACATTTCATTGTATTACCATCTTGTCTTTTGCTTTATTACAGTCCTCAGCAACTCTACAAATTCTTTACGAAACGGAAATGTGTAATTCGATCTGTGCCTGCGACAGAACTCACACAGTTTATAATCACAGAGTTCATATCACATGAGGTTGATAAGCAAATGGCAAGAAACAGTGTACATTTCTGCAACATTTGCTTCGATCAGTCCTCTGTGTCTGGAATGTTTTTTGCAGGGCTTACCAAAGGTCATTAGCTGATTGAAATAAGAAGGCGAGGCAGGTGGGCATGTGACCAGGAAAGGCGTGAAACACGCAAATAATGAAGGAAGCCACAGAGGTTGAGGCAAGACAGTTGCCCTGCGAGTTGGTCTTATTAAAGTCCTCCCAACACAATATTTTCTCAGAACTTGGGACAAAAATTGCATTAGTGGCTTCTTTTTGAAGGTGACAGTTGTTTTCAATATTTTATACAACGGAGTGATAAAACGACAGGAACTTTAAATTAAACCTTAGCGTGCTACCCAACTAAGCTTTGTGTGCAAAGCTAGGTTGGGAATAGCCCTGCAGACATTTCTTTTTTTTTTTTTTTAATCAACTTAACAAATGTTTGTTTTCAATTCGTTTTTGACAATGGACTTAATAAACCCTTTTACCTAGTTAAGATTTATGAAAAGTGTTTCTCCCCCCACTTATCTCATTTAGAGAATGGGTAATTTGCATAATGGTAAGACAGGGGCATTTTCATTCTTGTCTTTCAAGCACATGCATTCTAATTTTCATGGTAATAGTCGGTGCACTTAACAACAATGGTCCATTGATCCAGTGTGTCTCCTACCTGCCCTGGAGCAAACTGGGCAATTGTTAACGGGAGAAGCCACAGAACAGATAACGGAATCGACCATTAGTGGAGAAGCACTGTCTATAACGGTTTCAATAATAATTAATATGCAGGATAGCTAGTCCTGCCACACACCATTTCAGACTAGAATTGCATCTGTCAGTCCAAATCCTGACTCCGTTCGAGGCACCCAGCACCGAATCTAGTTAGACAGCTAACTGAATTAAAACAAAAATCTACAGATGCATGATAAATGCACAGGATGCTAGGTCACACATGAATGACTCCTGTACAGGCCAAATGACAGATGTATTTCCGCGACTCCAGGCCAGGCTCCAGCACAAACCACTCTTCATTTATCAATAATTGGGCCTTAATTTCATTTGGCAGTGGTGGAGCGGCTTGCTCAGCTTCCTCTCCAATAGACGAACACTAATTAGACTTTTTTTTCGGGGGGGGGGTTGGGCACCGATCTTTTGCTTTTATTTCAAATAGTCAACCATAAGCAAAGTTAGAGCTTGTCCTTTGGAAGAGAAGGGTCTGTTTTACCCACAGCTCATTATTACTGATAATATCTTGCAATGGGAACTCTTCAATTATTAATGTTCCATTTTGATACAGATGAGAAACATCGAAGAGGCAAGTAAAAAAAAGAAATATGAGAATGGATTGAACTTATCCAGCAGGTCTCTTAGAGTACTTGCTGCTAACTCTTCTTACTCTTTGCTGAGCTTTACTTTGATTTTTAGGTCACCGTGTCTTTGTGTCTGTGTGTGAGTGCGGGTGTTTGTGTGACAGAGAGAGAGGGAGAGAGAAACAGAGAAAGATTCACAAACATCATAGACAGATGGACTGGCAATGTAAACAGGGAAATTGTAGAACAATTCTTAAAATTGTAATTATAAAAGGAGAAAACTATTAGGATGATTTTCGGAGGCTATCATGTGACTTTTCACACCAATTTTAATGGAGTGGTTCTATCTGAGGTGAATTTATGATAAGGATTAGAAAAATGCCCGAGACTTCCTAATAGGTCAGTGTTCCCCACTACCATCCTGCCATCCAAGTAGGAAAAGCCTCCCACCAAAGGATTTCCAATCCTGTATTCAAGAGAACACACCAAGTCTTTACTTCATATCATATAAACAGGCCCCAGAATGACAAAAGGTACATGGAAATAACTGTATATTGGTCATGTCCCCCTTATATCTACATTATGGGGATTAACATTCCGTCCCGCGGTGCCCACAGAGTCCAAGTGTTCATTTGTTCCCCTTTTAAGCGAGAGGCAAATTGGCATATGGCAGATCATGGACTATGGCTTCCCCCCGGGGACACATTTCTCCATTTAAGGAGTTGTTGCTAGTTGCTCATTTGTACTCAGAACTGGCTGTGCTTTTCAGGTTCTTTTGAGCTTCTTGCCTCTCCTTCCAAATACCACCCTACAATGAGTGACAAATGGGTACCCTGCTTCTCCATCAACTTCCAAACAGGAGCTAAATGTCAACAGGGAGTCCTATTGATCCACTCTTGAGATTTTGCTGTTCCCTGTCACTCAGACACTCTTCAATATCACATTTATTATTCTTCATTGGCATAGGCGACGGCAGTGATGTTGTCCTGAGGACTGACTGCTATGCCCAGATGATCTGTTGAAGTTGGCTGCCTGATCCAACATACAGCATAATTGAAGAGGACAAGGAACAGAATCCATTCCCGTTTCACCCCAGTAACTATGCCAAATTCAACAGAGAGCTCTCCATATGGTCTAACACAAGTGAGGTAATGTGTATATTATGCCATAATAAATGAAGTCTCATAGGTTTCAATGGCTCATAGTAGCTATCAGGAATCTTTCCTAGCAACTCATGGGAAACTGAGCAGCATGTCATAAATGGTAAAGCCATAAATAATTTTGCAACTCAGCCACCAGGGTTGTTGTGAAATGCTGTGCTTGCATTATCCACTCTAAACACTGACAGATATGTGAGCATGCCTGCCATTTTGTAAGCAGGCTCCCCTGCAGAACACAGGAGCCCTGAAGGATTGGCATTTTAACTGGGAAAGATCTGAAATCTTAAGGAGTTCTGAAGACTCTGGTCTCTATATTGTGTTCTTTTTTAATTCCAGAGAAACAGGATTTTTAAAGACTGTTGGCACTTGTACTTCTCAGGAGGTATCTAATGAGAAAGGTAAAATAGAGTACTCACGGGGGATATTGTATTATTACCTAAAACATTCATTGACCCTTCCTGTGGGAGGATTCTGCTTCCCTATTCACTGACATTGTTTTGCCATGTGACCTGCCCGTGAAATGTGAGTGAAAATGTCTCACATCCATTCTCAGCATGAGCTTTAAGAGGCATCATATGATTCTGCCATGTTGTCTTTCCCTCTGCCACGAGGCCAGTACTATCCCACGTAGGGGCTGCTCCATGAGTCCAAGCACTGGAGTGAGGACCTGTGGAGCAGAGCCACGGCCAACCTGTGATAAACACGGACCATGAGCAGAAGCAAACCACTGCTGTTGTCAGCCACAGAGATTTGGGGATAATTTATTACTGCAGAATAATTTACTTTAAGATGGCTGATATAGATCATAGCACATGTTTAAGATAATATGGACTATTTAATTCTAATTGCTTTAACATTAACATTTAACATTGGCAACCCATGAACCTGAACAAATGATGATAAGAGGATTGGTTTTCAGTAATATATATATATATATACTAGTTTCTGCTGCCGTTGACCCTTCTCTTCTACTTGTACATGATTCCTTGGGTTGACCTACAGCAGTGCGCAACCAGCATGAGTCTGCCATTACTCTTGCATGCAAAGCTGCTGGTGCATCCTGTTCTCTTACTTGTCTGACCTCCTACTGCCTAGCAATTTTTCTCCCTTCTGACCACCTTAAGAAAAGAATTCAGAGACCATATGCCGTATTTCAAGGTTTGCTGATCTACGCTAGCATACAGCAGTGCATGGTAGTGCATGGTGATAACATGGTCATATTGAGCTCACTATCTGTCACTCCCAAAAGGGATCAAAGTAGTTGTATCAAATACCTCCTGGAAAAGGCAGGCCTGGGGATACTATATGTGGGCAGAGGTTCCTGGAACTCAGATTGAAGTCAAGGGTGGGACAGACGTGGCTAGAGGTCTACCAGGGGTAGGTAGGTAGGGCCATGGTCCCTGGGGGTAGAGCCAGGGAGTCAACACCTGAGTGGCCATATAGAGCAGAGAGGTGGAGTTCAGGCATAAAAAAGAAATGAGACCAGAGTCTGGGAGGAGGCTGGGAAAGGGAGGGAATTGTGAGAGAGGTTCTCAAGGGCTCTCCAGCTGGGCCCCAGGGTATTGTAACGTGCTTTTGGTTTTGCCTTTGGGTATGGAGGTTTCTGTTAACGACACAAAACCAGTTCAGGCCCTCATCAGCTCAGTGTGTTTATATGTATACATGAACAAAATTGGGCTCAGCCATTGTCCCAGTGAGTGTTTTTTTTTTTTTTTTTAAGATTTTATTTATTTATTTGACAGAGAGAGACAGAGTGAGAGAGGGAACACAAGCAAGGGGAGTGGGGAAGGGAGAAGCAGGCTTCCTGCGAAGCAGGGAACCCTATGCGGGGCTCAATCCCAGGACCCTGGGATCATGACTTGAGCCAAAGGCAGACGCTTAATGACTGAGCCACCCAGGTGCCCCAGCAGTGAGTGTATTTGTGATCAGCCTCCAGAAAGGTGAGCCTGGAAAGCAGAACCCCAGAGCTGGGTAGATCCTCCAACTCTCCACAAGGGGTCTAACCTCTTCCTCCAGGAGCTCCTCAGAAGCCTATCACTATTTGCCATTTCTGGACCAGGGCCTATTTTTCACACAGCCAACTGAGGAAAATAAGGACAATATAAACTGGGTTTTTCCTAAAACTCACCTAATTGCTTTTGTGTGTGTGTAAATGCACTGCTTTTTGGTCTTTAAATTTATCTTTTTTTTTAAGTATCAGTGGTAATAATATTTGGTCATTTTTTTTCTACTTTAATATCAAAAAAGTAACAACCCTAAGTCAGTCTGATGTTTTCTTAAAAGTTTACTGGCATGTGAAATCGAAAGTCCAGGAGTTACTGATCTACACTCACAAGTTTTTAGCTGGGTCATCTTCCTGGCCACAGGACAGCGAAGGTACAAATCCGATGACATTGGGAGAACACGGAAATGGGAAGATTAAGTCTTTTGTTCCATCCCCTTCCTGCCACTAGACTTCCATAGTTGGGAAATTCTGAACAAAGGCTGAACCTCATTTTATCTGGGGCTTTCAAGGACTCTGAGAAAACATATAGTTTCCCTGGTAGACTTTGCAAATGGTTTTAGAATTTATAGAGGGCACTGAACTCTGTGAAAAGCAGAAGTCTAAGTTTTGGGGGCCACTTTCCTTTATCAAAAGTGGACTAGTCTGTACAAAGCTGAAGGTTGTATTTGTCTGTCGTTAGCCTCCTCGTTGTGTGCCCGTGCCCCTTTCTGGATAGAGCTTATTCCAAGGCTCCCAGGGACCCTCACTTTCTACATCTCCTTAGGAATATCTGTGCTGGTTAGGAATCTTTGTTGCTAGTGTGGGGGAGGAAGCATAATTTTCCTTCTACCCTTCTGAGTTCTAAGCTGAAGCCCCTATAACAAAAGACAGATTAACAAGAGAAAAAGTTTATTAATATGTACACCTCATGTACACATGGGAGATACCCAGGGAAAAATAAGTAACTTCAAGGTGGCTTAGAATTCAGACTTAAACACAGCCTTAATAAGGAAAGAAGAGGGGAGATGTAGGCCTCTTAGTGGGGGAGTGAATGATTTTTAGGGAGGATGGATGGGCCCTTAGAAGAATAGATGGGAGGTATGATAGTTTGTGATGAAGGTGTGTGTGGGTGTGGTGTCCATTTCTAGTCTCCTCTCCTGCAATGAGTCAGTCTTCCCTGGTTCGTGAAACTCCTAGGGAAGGGATTGCGACAACTGAGTTCCTTTTGGAGGATCTATCTTTAAGGAGATAAAGGGAGTTCAGAGAAAGCCTCTCACTGCATTTGCTGGTTTTCATTTCAAGTGCCTACAGGTCAAAATAATCAATATACCAAAGCAGCATATTTTGGGTTGGCATGTCCTGCTGCTACCCTTTCTAGCAGCAGAAACAACTGTGGCTACTTTTAATGAAAACAATTTATTGGAAGGATATCCTATCCTTGGAAGAGTAGGACACCCTTCCAACAACTACCTTTAGGGTAGCAACTAAAACCAAAAGGTATGTAGAGAAAATAGGCCTTGGAAAGCTATGAGTAGCTCTAGGAATCTAAATGGCAGGAACTCATGTCTTTTCAGCATGCCAGCACTGGGATGAATCAATCCCCAATCATTTATTATTCTTATTATCACAGTTACCACCATCATCATTGTCATGGTCTCAATATTTGAATTCCAAGACAGCCTATTATCCTGGCTAGTGTCCTATGGCCATCCTGGACCCGAGGAGGGTGAGATATCCTGCTGGGCACTTCCATCAGGACCACAGGCGATGGAAGAGGGCAAATCCTCAAAAGGGAGGCTGGGGGGCTGTGACCAGAAGGTAAATGGTGGATTCTGGATGCAGAACAACAGATGTCCACTTTAGTCTCCAAAGAGACCTTTCTTCTCTGCATTCCACGCTTAGACCTCAGACATCCCCCCAAATCAAAAACTGATCAATGTTAGCTAGAAACTGATAAACTTTTAAACTCACAGGCCTGAGGGGCACTTCTATTTTAGCAAGAATAACATCTTAACTTAAAATCATTTCATAGTAGCAAAAATTGACTCTGCCTAAGAATAAGGCCAATACTGCATGTCAGGTAGATTTGCCTTGGGTTTTACCATCAGGGAATTTAATAAATCAGATCGATGACCCTAATGCTAAACTTTGAATGTTAATAGGAAAAAAAAAAATGCTGGCTTCTAATCATATTACCACTCCCAAATCATTCACCAAGCTAAGCATTTTAACTAGCCAAATAACTGTGGCTGAGGCTCATTAGGGCTTTTACCGCTTGAGTTAGAGACACCAAAGAAGAAAAATGTTCTTTTGAAGACTCTCTAGTGATAGTTAACTGTTTAAGACAATATTCTGAATGTCATAAGTCTTTCACGAGAGATAACATAGTTTTATATTTCTTATGACTGAACATTCTACAAATTATCCTCTATATCCTAGATCAACTTATGCCAGCAAATCTGGTTATAAATATAACTTTAACAGAGGATTTCTGGAAGACACATAACTCTGGTACCGAAAGAGTCTATTCCATCTCATTTAGTTTTTGATTATTTAAGAATATTTGGATTTCACATTATTTTATAATATTTTGTGCACTGCCACTGAAAAAAAATCTTAATGAGTTTTTAGTGCCATAGGCCTTTATTGTCTTTTTTTTTTGTACACATGGCCAATTTAATTTTCAGCATACTAGAAAAAAATTTTTTTCACATTGTAAGGGGGAAAACAGCTTGCTAGAATTGGATGCATGGCTTTTACAAAGGGAGTAGGTGCCTTGTTCAAATGTATTAGAATAGAATATGGTAATAGATTAATTAGTTCTGCACTTCACAGCAAATTTTTTCATACTCACCATTTTTCATACAGGTCCCATGAAAGTTAAATAGAAGTTAAACACATAGTGATAACCTTTGCCTTCTACACCCCTGATAATCATCTGCTGTCTCTTCTATTGATTATCTTGCCAACCTGTCAGCTCTTGGATGCCTTGTGCAAAAGAAGAACATTCTGACAGCCAGAAAGCAGGTAGGAAGGTAGAGGATATGGGATGTTAGCAGGATGTTAGCATGTCCCCTAATAACCAACTAAATTCCTCTTGGCACTGATCTCAGAGTGTGTGGTTTGAGCTTGGAATGAGTTACTTATAGTCTTATCAGAAATATGGAATGATATGGAAAAACAGACACATATTGGATGAACCCAAAGATTTCCAATGTACTCTATCTTGGAATTACAAAGGAATGGGGGAGAAGGGGTATTGAATTTTTGCAAAGTTGAAGGCCTACAGACTTCCACTACCTTCTCTTCCTACCCCATTCCCCTAGCCATTACGGTGTTTCAAAAAATAGTACATTTACCTGAGATTTAAGAAGGCAAACTCAGGTCAGTCCCAGCTCTTTTATGACCTGGCCCTGGGAGAGGCACTAAGTGAACAACCCAAATTCTCTCAGTCTGAGCTTCCTTGCAGTGGAACTATAGGGAAATAATATATCAGAAGTGCTACCATCTAATGAGAACCTATATGTCTCAGGCACTTTATATGTACCCAATCCAGATATAATCTAAAAAAGCTATCATCATCACCATTTAGTGTTGGGGATATTACAATTCAGAGAGGTTGAATAATTTGGAAATGAGCTCAAATCTTAAACTCTAAAACCTATATATTTCTTTATTGAATTACAGGTCATGTGTGCTTATAAAGATTTAGAACTAGTCTGTTTGTTCAAGTCCTGTGAACTCATACCAAAATCTACAAAAAAGTGTTCAAATTCAATGTTGTATGATGAGAAGAAAATCATGACGGGGGTACACATACACCATGTTACATTATGAATTACATTTGTAGACTCTGCATTCACAGGGGCTCTGTCATGAAGCTATTGGAGGGGCCATGCTACCTTTTCCATACCTAACACCATTACTGTATTCAATCATGAGACTATATATCACTTAATAGTTATACAATAATTTAATAATAAAATTTGAGACTCTAAAATGTAAATCATGAAAACAAATTAGAATCCCAGAAAATTAGATCACCTTTAAGCATTTCAGAAATATTTTCTATTTACTACTTCTACCAGCAGTACTAATATAACTTTAGTATTAGGTATATTCTAAGATGCTTTGGAGTACCCTGGGATATTATTCAAGAGAAACAGGCTGATATACCAGGAAGTCTGTTGAACTTGAACTCAGGAGATCCAGGGGTCCAGTCCCCGCTCTCTCATGACTGAGTTATCTGGCTTCAGATAAGTCAAAACTTCTCTGGACCTTTGTGTCCTTATTTGTAAAGTGGATCCAGTCATTGCTAAGGTCTCTTCTAGCTCTGAGACTCTACAACCTGCAGTAGCTAAGGGGCATGATAAGGTAGATCACGTGGTTGTTTTTCCAACTGCATGGGCAAAAATGTACCTCATTCTTAGCCATCAAAGACAAATATGGAGGGAGAGAAGCATTTTCTCTGCTACCCATTTGCAAACACTTGGTTGTCCACTGCCCCTATAACCTTTCACAGGGCCCAGCACATATCCAGCACCCCATAAATGGTCATCGAGAGCTGCGGCTGCTCCTGAACACAAGGATGATAAGGGTGATGATCATGATGGTGACGATTATGATGATGAGGGACTGGTGCCGTGAGGCAAGGAAGCCTAACGAGAATGTTGCAGGGGCAGCTTCTTGCATGTCATACTTCTCCCCTTTATTTCCTCTAAGTTCATTTTCCCTGGCTAATAAGGATCCAAAGCAATGGAAGTCATCAAGTGATTCTGTCCAGACTCCAGAAAGGCAGGCATAAACTTGAAAGGTTTTATCTTTCTTCTATAACTCTGAAATTTGGCTCCTTGGGTTGGAGGAGGTGAGTGCCGTGGGTTAAATGGTGTCATTCTGAATTATCTTAGTAAAATATAGTTTTTGTTTGTTTTGTGGGCAAAACTGCATCTCGAGAAATCATAATCCTTTGTGAAAAGTTTCTTTTCTAAGAATTTAGTTTCATTCTTGGGAGACTTGGATGTATTCTTTTCCAAACATTCAGTTTTCAGTAGATAATGAAAGGCTGCAGGTTGGACCTTAAGCATACCTTCACCATTTTGTGTTATGGTGTTATGGTGGGGGCGCTGTCCATGCCAAGACACAACCTGAACACAACCCTTATTGTTCTGCTGAAGTCCTGGTATAGTGTTCTGGAAACCTGAATAGCCTAAATTTGGGGTTATATAGTGATGTAATATATTGTCACATTCCAATGGGTTGTGCTAAAGGAAAATGCAGAAGGCCAAAATTAATTAATTAGTTAGTAAATAAATTAATTTAAAAAACCCAAACAGTAAAAAACCAGAATACTGAAAGCATTTCCTGGGGATACTTAGAAACACATGGATCAGTGATCCTAGACACCCTTCAGTAAAGTACGTTGGAAATTCAGTCTAATCTGATTTGGGGCATTAAAAGAAGTATGACCTCACAAGACACATGCAATAGGTAGGTAATATTTGGAATCAGTTATTTTCTCGTAATTCCATGTTAGGAAATGTTGTATTAATTTTTATTTTTTTGAAACTTGTGTTTAAACTATTCCTATATATTTTGGGCTCCAAAAAATTGTGTCTCTTCACATTAAAGATCGTATCTTCTCTTTCCTTTGTGTCCCTCACCCAGTGAGTAGTTAATGACTGCCTTTTAAACACATCATCAGGGAAATACAAATCAAAACTACGGTGAGATACCACCTACACCTGTCGGAATGGGTAAAATTAACAACACAGGAAACAACAGATGTTGGCAAGGATGTGGATAAAGGGGAACCCTCTTGCACTGCTGCTGGGAGTGCAAACTGGTACAGCCACTCTGGAAAACAGTATGGAGGTTCCTCAAAAAGTTAATAGAACTACCCTATGACCCAGCAATTGCACTACTAGGTATTTGCCCCAAAGATACTAAAAATACTGACTTGAAAGGGTACATGCACCCCAATGTTTATAGTAGCATTATCAACAACAGCCAAATTATGGGAAGAACCCAAATGTCCATCAACTGATGAGTGGATAAAGAAGATGTGTATATGTATACAATGCAATGTTACTCAGCCATAAAAAAGAATGAAATCTTACCATTTTCAGTGTCATGGACATGTAGAGTATACTATGCTAAGCAAAATAAGTCAGTCAGAGAAAGACAAATACCATATGATTTCATTCATATGTGGAATCTGAGAAACAAAACAGATGAACATAGGGGAAGGAAGGAAAAAAAGAGAGAGGGAGGCAAATCATAAGAGACTATTAACTAAAGAGAACAAATTGAAGGTTACCATAAGGGAGGTGGGTGGAGGATGGACTAAATGGGTGATGAGTATTAAGGGGGGTACTTGTTGTGATGAGCACTGGGTGTCATATGTAAGTGATGAATCACTAAATTCTACTCCTGAAACCAATATTACACTATATGTTAGCTAACTAGAATTTAAATAAAAACACATAACTGAAAAAAAAAAATCTCCCCCCAGATTTTTAGGTTGAGATGAAAAGGTTTGAGACCCTGTTTTGTATTTCAAATAAATCAATTTAAGAATTAGAAAACATTTCTTAACTCACTTAAATCCCACCCTATTTGTTCCTTGCTTCCATTTATCAACTCCGGGAAATATTTATCATAAGTCTTGTCATCTATTTGCTGCCAAATTGCTTTGCCTTATTACCTAGGGCAATGATTGTGATCAGTCTCTGTGTTTTTGAAGTAAACTACATTTATAGTAAAAATAATATGCTTTTTTTGCATAATTATCTCTTAAGTCATTGTTGGGCCAATTTTCAATGTTCTCATAGATATTAAGACAGAGGACATGGCATAATTTTCAACACTGAACTATATTTTATTAGCAAGTTTCCACTCTCTCAAACATTTGTAAAATAATAAGATTATAACCAATTGACCAAATAATTAGTGAAAAGGCTGAGTCTGAAAACCAAGTCTCCTGCATTTCCAGTCCTGAGGCAGGCTTCCACTTATGTAATATATTCATAATAAATACATTAAAGACATAAATTAGAAAATGCTCATTAGAATTGGTGGTGACAACAATATTGCCTGGAATACAAATTGTTTAATCTCTTGCCCTATAAACCCTAGCCCTCACTTCTGGTTGGGAAAAAAGTCCTTACCTGTGTTCTTATTGGTTTATATTTGCTTATTAATGCTGAGAGGATGTTCACTCCCTACATAACCATTAGGTCACGTGCTTAGTGAAAGAGCATTTGTAAATTCTCCTTTATTCACAGGTTTTCCTCCCCATACCTAATTTTCCAAAGTGATTACAAATGAAAACCATTTTAAGACATTCATTCTCTCCATGCCTTAAGAGTGTTTAAAGAAAAGAGGAATCAACATTTCTGGGGGAACTTATGATGTACCAGGTATATGATCTACAAATATCATTTCAAATAATTATGCTCCTTGAATGAAAGAACAATGGCAGCAGGCAGCATCTGTGATGTGTGATTATTGCAATGCTCTTATTCTCAGTGGTTTCTCCTTTGCAGTACCTCAAGACAACCAGATTCAAGACTCTTTTCAACTTATATTCGGTTAAAGTAAGAGCAAAAGATAAACTTCAACTTACAAACCAAAGGTTTTAGTCCTAAGCCCAAATATGTTATAGCAAATTTACCTTGAAGGAAGAGTGTCTGAAAAAGGATTTTCTCCTCAAAATGGGAAAATGGGTTTTTGTATCTAGACACATTCAAAGCTGATGGTTCTTATACCGAAGTGGAAGGATTTCAACTTAGAACCTGGAGTTGCTACCATGATTTTGTGGTGTTTTTGAGAGGGTTTTAGAAGACACTCATCAAGTTTCTTTGATAACAACAATGTGGTTTAGACAGAGTTTTGAAGAATTCCATGTAAATTGATCAAACCCATATGGAATAAATCATGTGAAAATACAATTCAATATTAAATAATCGGTTTGAACCAAGTTAAAAATGTTTGGAAAAACATCCAGAGTAATTTCTTCAAGTTCTCAGTCCAGCTTTGAGAATTTAAAATCACATTTGAAATTTTATAAAAGTCCTTAAAATTGGTTCATAGTCCTCCCCCAAATTCTATAAGTTTCATTTAGCCCAATTTTAGCCCTCCATCATCTTGAACAGAATTCTACTCAAGAAATAATCAATAAAGTCAGCTTTGCCACAGAAGTTGCTTTTATAATGTGGGCTTCCAGGAAAGTGACAGATTTCTGCGTTCACATTTTAAACTGATACACATCAGGGGAGAGTGCTTGACAAAATCCTCTCAACCTTCCTCACACTATATGCAAAAATAAACTAAAAAATGAATCTTCTACCTACATGTAGAATTCTCAGAAAAGAATATAGAAGCAATCCTTTCTGACCCCGGAGCAAGTAGTAGTGTCTTAGGTACAACAGCCAAAGCATAAGCAACAACAACAAAAATAGATAAATTGAACTTTGCAAAAACTAAAAATATTTTTGCTTCAAAAGACACATATCTAGGAAGTGAAAAGACAGCACACAGAATATGGGGAAAGAGTTGCAAATCATGACTTGTAAGAGTCTTATATCCAGAATATATAAACACTCAATAGTAAAAAAAAAAAAAAACAAAAAACCTAATTTTAAAAAATAGGCCAAGGATTTAAATAGATATTTCTCCAAAGAAGATATACAAATGGCCAAGAAGCAGATGGAAAGATGCTCAACATCATTAGTCACTTGATTAGGGAAATGCACATCAGAATCACAATAAGATACCACGTCAACCCTACCAGAATGTCTACCATCAGAAAGACAGATAATAAGTGTTGGTGAGGATGTGGGGAAATTGGAACCCTCACACACTGCCTGTGGGCATGTAAAATGGTGCAGCCACTTTGGAAAATAACCTGGCAGTTTCTTAAAATGTTAAACATCGAATTACCATATGCTCCAGCAATTCCACTCCTAAGTATATACCCAAGAGAACTGAAAACTATGTCCACACAAAAACCTGTACGTGAATACTCACAGTAACATTATTCATAATAGCCAAAAATTGGAAACAACCCAAATGTGTGTCAATTGTGAGTGGATAAACAAAATGCTATAGATCTCTATAATGTAATATTACTTACCAATAAAATGGAATTGATACCTGCTACAACATGGATGGACTCTGAATGTATCATGCTAAGTGAAGGAAGTCTGTCATATATTGAATGTTTCAATTCCATGTATTTGAAATACTCAGAATAGACAAATCCACAGAAACAGAAAGTACATTAATGGTGGTGGGGAGGTAGGGTACTGAACACATTTTGAAATTAGACAGTGATGATAACTGTTTAATATATATTATATATTTAATATGGTATCATATTAAATATACAAAAAATAATGAATTACATACCTTAAAAGGGTAAATTTTATGGCATTTGAGTTTCATTTCAAAAAAGCTATTATTTCTTAAAAGACCCTTTTGAAATAAACAGTTCTTTCTGATTGTACATAATTGAGGGTAGTGGGTCCACAGTTCTATGCAGATAGCAGCTTTTTACAACATTACCTCCTAGGACAATAAATTGGTTAATTCAGGGCAGAGGGAAGGTGTTTAATCAGTCAAGCATGATGCATGACATTAAAATCATCAACTCATGGACCAAATGTTCATCTTCTAATTGGTTGTCATTGCACTGTAGAGACATCGTCTTTATTTTAAAGTCTACAGAAAGCCTCTATTATTAACATCTGTGGGACGCTAGTGAATGCCTCTGGTACAGCTATTTCCAAGTAGCCCCCAGAGAAGCCAAATCAGATAAAGATCAACTTAAATTAGACTGCACTGGATATAGCTTACCCCCCTCTCAGCTTTAGTTCTCTTTACATCATTCTACCATGCAATCACTGAATTAAAAAGTGAGACATATATTTAATCAGAGCAATAATTTATATAGTTTTGGGAAAAACTTTTGTAATTATAATCAGCCTTGAATGAAAATGGCTATTTTTATTTTGGACATTATTTTAGACATTTCATAAAATATTTATGTCAAACTTTGAGGAAAACATAAAGAAAATGAATTTTCATCCAACCCTATCATTCTAAGACTCTGTAACTTTATATATATATAAATATATAAATACATATATATATAAATATATATATATATATATATATACTCAGCCACGTGGAGAATATAGATATATCTGGATATGTGGACTCTCTAATCAAGGAACTTAATATACAGCTCCAAAAACAAGACTACAGCATGTGAAACCATAGGACACTGTGTAACTAGATGCTGAAATGACCAATTTCATCCAAACTTCTTTGCAAACATTAGCCAGCAATCGGTAATGGAATAAATCAAGTCCATCATTATCCATGAAGACATCATCCTTTGAATAAGTCTCCAGAATATGAAGTTATTGGGTGACTTTTCACTCATCAAAATAGGGATGTGAGTGTTAAAGAAAGCCATAGGCACTCTTAAGTCATCTACATGAGTCAGGAATGCAGATGGATAGTAAAATTGATTGGGTTATTAACACAATGCACCTGCCTTTCTGCTTAATAACCTGTTGTTTGATCTCATGATGACCTAATGATGACCTATATAGCCCCAAAAGGACCAAAGACGTTTTCTAAGGCTCAACCACAGGAAATGGGAAACATTGGGAAAGATTGTTCAAAGAGAAGTGCCCAATAATGAGGAATCCTACATTTTTCCCAGCAGCAACATGTTAAAGGCTCTCACTTCCTACTGATGATTGCTGCTCAAATGTTTCCTTGAGGTAATTCCTTGAAAGTGTGTGCACGCGGCCAATCTCCATGGCTAACACATACACATGATTGGAACTGGGAAGCATACGGAACAAATCTGAGGTCATTAGAAGCTAAAAATACTGAACCCTCACACTTGCCCTGGAGCCAGTGTTCTCTAACAGAAGTGTCAAAGGGATTGTAATAAAATGAGCCAAACAGCGCGTCTACTCATTAGTGCCGTGTACTTTATAGATACCAAAAAACATAATGATGGCTTCATGCACCATACTTTCATAAAGGAAGGGGCTTCATTTATTTAGTCTTTTGTTTATTCCACAAATATTTATCGAGTTCCTTCTGTGTGCCAGAATCTATGCTAGGCAATAGGGATGTAAAGATGAATGAGACATTTCTAGTCTCTGGAGGTTCACAGATGAGCAAGGAAGACAGACATGGGAATAATAATTAGTTATAGTACATTGTCAGAAGGGCTCTAATAAAGATATGTGGAAGTGGTTTGGAGGACACAGTGTCTTACACTACTGGAGGTTAGGGTGGTTTTCCCAGAAGCAATAGTGCTCTGATGCAGTTTTGAAGGAGAATCTGGAGATTGCCAGGCAGAACAATGGGAGGAGGGGACTCCAGGTTCATGTACAAAAGCATGTAGGCAAGAAACGGCATGAATAGAAACCAAAGGTACCATGGGGGGGTGCATAATGCAGATTAGACTGGGAAAGGCAAAAGAGAGTCGTATTGAAAAGTGCTTTGACTTTGCCCAAAGAACTGAAACTTTGCTTTGAAATCAGTGGAGTACTATTCAAGGACATTTAACAAGAGAAGGACACAATGAGGGATTTTTGCCTTTCATTTAGCATCATTTTGTTTTTAAAGTCTACCCAGATGACATGTGTGATGGGTGAGGATAACATCAGAGGTGGGCGAAAATGATGATAAGAGATATAATGAAGAGGGTTCTGGACATCAGGGGGAGGATAATGAGAACAATAATGAGGTCATGAGAAACGGAATGGAAATAATTGGATATGTTCAAGGGATATTTAGAAGTGAATAGACAAGGCCATAGAAATAAAGGAGAGGAAGGAAGCGAGTATGATTCCCAGAGTTTCCCTAATGAAGAGGGTGAGTAAAGGAAAATGTTTTGGGGAGAAAATCAGTTCCGTTGTTGATACATTTGAGGTATACAATAAGCAATCAGAAACATGATTCTAGACTTAAGAAAGGTTATCTCACTAGAAATATGTGCTTGAGACCTGTTGGCATATTTAAGATATTGGAGTAAATGAAGAATCCCAGGGACTGTTAAGAATAGACAAGCACTGGGGAATATCAAAGTGTAAGGAGAAGACAGGGAGAGAGGAGCCAGTGAAGGAGGTTGAAAAGATAGTTTCAACAGAAGCAGGAAAGAGGGGCGCCTGGGTGGCTCAGTTGGTTGGGCAACTGCCTTCGGCTCAGGTCATGATCCTGGAATCCCGGGATCAAGTCCTGCATCGGGCTCCCTGCTCAGCGGGGAGTCTGCTTCTCCCTCTGACCTTCCCCCCTCTCATGTTCTCTCTCTATCTCATTCTCTCTCTCAAATAAGTAAATAAAATCTTTAAAAAAAAAAGAAGAAGCAGGAAAGAGCATTGAATAGAAGCAAGAGAGAGTAGTGCCCTCAAAGCCAAGAGAATAGAGTGCCAACTAGTACCAATGAGTGCTACCTACTCTTTTAGATCATGGGAAACTCAGCCAGGTAAGGAGACACAAAGGTAAGGGAATGGTTTTGTTTGGTTGGTTTGTTATATGAAGAGAATTTTGTGTTTATAAACTGGGAGGAAGAGGCCAAAGGAAATGGGAGAGGTTGAAGACACCATGTGGTTGAGAAGAAAAGGTACACAAATCACATATTCTTGGAGAGCACTACAAAGTAAGTCAATATAATGGGTGTCATATGAATTGTATAGATGAAGGAGAAGATTACCACGGCCTATAGTCCTCAGACAAGGTTTCAGGAAAGACCTGAAGCAGAGACAACCCTACTTAGGATGGACTCTGTCCCCTCTTCTCTCTCCAAATTAAGTGGCTTTGAAGGTAATCATGCTTTGTCTTCCAAGCATTGGTCCTCCCTTCTTATTTATTATTGTATATACTGATAATAGTATTGCCTATGATGACTTATTGTTAGGATGAAATGATCAAAACCAAGAAGAACTGTGCCAGTTAGAATTTAAAGCCTGCTGTTTTTATTGCTAAGTCTCTAATCAAGGCCTGTTTTGTAAACCAGTCAAGTTCACAGCAAGACTACTACCATTCACCTTACATTCTCTGAGAATTTCTATGATGTATTGTATGTGTTGGGAAATGTAGAGATGCTCTCCTCAAGGCTATTTTAAGAATTGTTCTTATAACATGGTTCATCAGGTATTAAACTAGGTAGAATAAATATAAGGAATTTTTTCTCACATGGAGTTTCTCTTCCACTGGCTGTCAACTTGGTAAAGAACATCATAAATCACCCTGACAGCTATAGTGGGTGGGCCAGAGTTGTTCTGCCAAAATGGAGAGTTAGAAATTTGTTTATAATTCACAAAATATTATCTCTGTTCTACTCCTTATGGTAATTGTACCCAGATTTACTAATGACACATACATCCAAGGAATGGGGAAGTAAACCAGAAGGTGGTTATGTGGGCAAGGATATATAATCCTTTTCTGAATGTTCATGGGGCTAGCTACGTTAATAGGAGGTGTCAATGAGGTTATAAACAGTCCCCGCTAAATAGTACTGATACTGCAATTATTGATAGTAACTGATACTATGGTGCAGTTTTGATATTACATTACAGAACATTCATACACATGACAAATCTTATAATTCCCATATCAAATGCGTATTAGGTATTTTTCCCTGTGATACAAAAGTAGATACCCAGAGTTTGGGAAGATTCCATAGCCAAGCAGTGGACCTGGACTTGGACCCCAGCCTTCTGACTCAAGCCCATCTCTACTCTTTGGACCATATCACAACTATTGCTTCCTTGATCGGTGTGCATAAAGAATACTCTCCTCTCTCATTGTTGCTGCTAGAGCATGTATGTTGTAGCCCTCACTGTATTCAGATACTAATAATAGCTTGCAATGACTGAGAACTTAAGATGTACCAGGCTCTGCTCTAAGCTCTTTATGGTAAATCTGTGTGGTAAAAACTACTATAATCCCCATATTAGGGATGATAAATCTAGGCATTGAAAGGTTAAGGAACTTTCCCAAGGTCACATACCTAGTAAGTGGTGGGGGTAATGGATGCCAGGCTTTGTGCCAAATGCCTCTACATGGATTATTTCATTCAATTTTCAACATAATCCATATTAGTACCCTATTAGGTATTAACATCCTCCAATTTTTTATACATGCAAAAGATGGAGTTTAAAGATAAATAACAGAGCCCAAATCAAGTCAGTTTAAAATAAGATTCTGTACACATGAAATTAATAAAAATACCCAAACAGGTAGCTGATACAATATAATTAGGACATTGGAGGCATTTCTACATAATGAATGCATTAGCTCATTGAATCTTACACAATTAATTTCTCAAACATTTCTCTGAAATTTAACTTATTTTAGAAGTGATCTTTCTGTGAAGTATAAGTAATTCCTTTATTGTTAACACACTATATGGATTATTCTTGATATAGGAGTTAGTTTTATAAACTTCAGTTGCATTGTTAAAACACAAGATGTCTGGTCCTGGCTTTTTGCTGCTGTATCCAGCAGATTCTTCTGTTTACTCTCTACCTTTCAGATGCAGACTGCTAGTTATTGTTCATAGTCTGCTATGGAGTTGAAAACCATGCAGATATTTCAGGATTGTGATTACAGTATAAACAAATGCCTAATAAAGCTTGGGAACATACACATAAATAGAATATTTTTTAAAACCCACAATTAACTACTAGTAAAATTATAAACAAGATGTCTACAGAAGATAAGAGGAAATTTTTAAATGTTTATACTGAAAGAGAGAAAGCCGTGAAACCTGAATATCATAAATTGTTCATGCATTTAACATATATTTGTTGAGTGCCCTCAAAGACAGACATTCTTACAGTGGCAAACATACAAATAAAGTCAACACTTGGAAATGTTGGACCTGGATTGAATTTCCTTATTAAAGACATAATATTCATACTGTAATATAAAAAAAAACCCTCAATGATATTCTCTCCACCAAAGACACATACAAAGGAAGGTACCTTGGAAACTTTGAAAATTAAAGGAAAGTTGAGATATATCAAGCAAAGGCTAAGAAAAAGGAAGTCACAGAGAAATGTCGGTATTAGATAAAGTAGAACAGTCAACTAATAGAAATAAGAGGGTAACTTTATATTGGTAGCAATTATAATTTACATAGCAGGAATAAGAGTTATAAATTATTATGTATCAGATAATACTGTATCAGGAAGCATGAGTGAAATACAGCTGTCTTCCACCTTTTACCCCTTTGCAGCATTTGTACATAGCAGTAACATGGAAATCTGCCTTGAGGCAAGATCAGTGAATGTGGCAGCTTGTGTTAGAGAATGAGGGCAGTGTCCCATGTGAGTGGCAAAGCACAGGAAGACCTGCTATATCCATCCTCCTTTAACTCAGGCTTCCTATCTTGATGTCACTTTAAACAAGCAGTAGTACAAAGAATCCTAGCCCATTCCTACAAAGGCTGCTTAAAGGAACACACATCTAAAAATCACCAAACATTTGGGAAAGGTAACACAAAGAAAGATACACTAAACACAATGCATAGAAGAATTTACAATGGGGGCACCTGGGTGGTTCAGTCGGTTAAGCATCCGACTCTTGATTTTGGTTCAGGCAATCTCAGGGTCGTGGGATCGAGCCCCACATTGGGCCCCACACTCAGCTGGGAGTCTGCTTGAGATTCTCTCTCCTCTCCCTCTGCCCCTCCCCCTGCTCATGCATGCTCTCTCTCTCTAAAATAAATAAATTAATAAAAATTTTAAAAAAGAATTTATAATGGAGAAAATAAAATTAAGAAAAGAACCAGTCCTTGACTTTTATTTTTTATTTCTTTTTTATTTTTATTTTTTAAGATTTTATTTACTTATTTGACAGAGAGAGAGACAGCAAGAGCAGGAACACAAGCAGGGGAGTGGGAGAGGGAGAAGCAGGCTTCCCGCCGAGCAGGGAGCTCAATGCAGGGCTCAATCCCAGGACCCCAGGATCATGACCTGAGCCAAAGACAGATGCTTAATGCCCGAGCCACCCAGTGCTCCAGTACTGGACTTTTATATGTATTATCTTCAGAATGGCAAAAAAAGTATTGTGTCTATAAGAAAGAATCATCTAGATATCATGGGAATTAAAAACTTGATTGTTGAAATTTAAATTCAATTCATGGGCAAAACAGAACAAGGTATACTGCTGAAGAATTAATGAGAGAGTTAGAAAATTGAATGAAGATTTCCCTAAATATAGTACAAGAGGGAAAAAATAAAGGACAGAAAGAATAATTAAGAGACATACATAATATATCTTCTACATATTAGAAGTTTAACATTTATCTAGTAGGAAATCCAGAAAGAGAGATGAGCAAGAATGAAAAGAACATTATTAAGTAAATAAAAAAGATAACTTTCCAGAATGTAAGAAAGATTTGAGTTCTTAAATTGAAAGTCTCTACCAAATGTTTAGCAGAATGAATTAAAAGCAAACAAAACTTGCAAATCTAGTCACAATGTAGTGAATTCAGAACAGTCAAGAGAAAGTCTAAAAAGCTTCCCAAAAGAAAAAAAAAAAACCATATCCACAGCACAACAAAAATCTGATTTTCATTTGCAATACCAGATGCCAGAAGGAAATGGGGGAAAGCTCTTCCAGAATGGCAGAGTAAAGACGTCTAAAAATCCACCCCTTTATAAAGGCAATGAAAACACTGGAAAAAAACTGTCAAAATCAACTTTTTCAGAAATCTGGATATTGACCAAATGCTTACAACATTGAGGAGTGTTAATTTTTTTTAAATGGCTGAATCTCAGTAATAACAGTACATTTGTTTTTCTATGCTGATGTAACAAATTACCATAAATTTAGAGGCTTAAAACAACAAAAATTTATTATTTTACACTTTTGTAGGTTAGAAGGCTGATACAGGTCTCAGTGGGCTAAAATCAAAGGTGTCAATGGGGCTGCATTCCTTTCTGGAGGCTCTAAAGGAGTACCTGTTTCTTTGCTTTTTCCAACCCACATTCCTTGGCTCATGGCCCCCATTCTTTCTTTAAAACCAGCCACACTGCGTCTTTCTGATCCTCCTTTCATGGTCCTATCTCCCTCTGATGACAGGTGGGAAAAATTCTTTGCTATTAAGAACTCATGTAATTAGATTGGGACCAACTAGATAACCCAGGATAATCTCCCCATCTCAGGGTCCATTATCTTAATCCCATCTGCAAAGTCCCTTTTGCCATATAAGGTAACATATTCACAAGATTCAGGAATTGGAACACGAACTTTTTGTGAGGGACCTTACTCTGCTTAGCACAAACTGCATTTTGTGATGTTTTAACTTGCCCTACTCCCATCCCCTTCTATCCAGATCCAAGGTAGACTTGAGAATGACCAACTATTATGGCTGTAACAGCCAGCACCTTAGTAGTCACTGAAGGTGGGCAGAATGAGTTTGGAGCTTCCCAAAAAGCTCATCCCCCAATATTTGTCACTACTTGGTCTGGCAGCTCCCTAGAAAAACCCTGTTCTGAGGGCTTGTCTGTATTTGACCTAATTCTGATCTCCCTTAGTGAGAACAACTCTGTCCCTAGGGTATTTGTCAAAAACAAGCAGCTGCCTCAGGCACATAACAGCTGGGGAAAATAAGAGGCTGACCAAAAAAAATATGAAAGGAAAATATGGGGAATAAGATGTTCTTACAGAACCTTGAAAATTTCCAATATATTCCTGAGAATCTAGAAAGCCCCACATAGGTGCAGGGCTGTGCAAATGCTCAAGAAAGACTTGAGAGGACTTTAATCTCTCCTTTTGGGCTAATCTTGATGCTCTACACAAGCAGGAAGTGAAGGCTAAGGCAGAGTTGTAAACTGTCAGAGTACTGAAGGTGTGCCCCAACACACAGAATCCATTGGCAAAGGCAGGGGGAATTCTTGGCTGAAGACATTTTAAAAAAATTCTGTCTCATCTTTAGCTGACCACTAAACTAACTAATCATTAGCTGACCACTAAATCTCTAGCAGTGAATTCAGTGGCCCCACATAAAAAAGAATACAGACTTGACAGAATTAGTCCAGGAAACGGACTAAAAACCAAGAGCAGTTACAACAACAACAATACACCTGGGGTGGGGTTCAGGGGGAGGAGATGGGGGGTGGATTTTCAGAAGACCTACTTTAAATTACTTAAAGTGTCCATTTCCCAACAACAACAAAAAAACCCACAAGACACACAAAAATAAGAAAGTGTGACCCTTACACAGGAAAAAATATAGTCAATAGACATGTGTGGGTAAGTTCCCTGAGGAAACCCAGCTGTTGGAACTTATCAAAGAGTTTAAATCAGATATTATAAATATGTTCAAAGAACTAAGGAGACCGTGTCTAAAGAAAAGGATGAGTATGATCATGAGGTCTCACCAAGCAGAGGCTATGAACAGTGAGAAACTATAAAAGAAGACCCAAAATGAAATCACAGAGTGGAAAAGCACAATACCTGAAGCAGAAACTTCATTGAAGGGCTCAGTAGCAGAACTGAACTGGCAGATGACACAGCCAACAAACCCAATGATGAGGCAATGGAGATTCTTCGGTCTAAGGAACAGAAAAAAAAAAAAGAATGAACAACAATAAACAGAATCTCAGAGACCTGTGGGCTATCAGCTAGCATACCAACATACACATTGGGGAGTCTTAGAAGGACAAAAAAAAAAAGGGCAAAAAATTATATTTGAAAAAATAATTGCCCCAAAATTCCCAGTTGGAAGAAACACATTAATCTACACATTTGAGGAACCCAACAAATGTAAAGTAGGATAAATCCAAAGAGTCACACCTACACAGCTCACAATCAAACTGTTAACAGACAAAGACAAAGAAAATATCTTGAAAGAAGCATGAGAAAAGCAATTCATCAGAAACAAGGGATCCTTAATGGGAATCACACTGGAACCCTGAGCAAAATTTTACATACTATTGAAAAAAAGTATTAATCCAACCTATATTAAGTTAAAATGTTAATTGTAATCTCCAGGACATCCACTAAGAAAATAAGTAAAAAAATATATAGCAAAAGAAACAACAAGGTAATTAAATGGTACACTTGAAAATACCCATTTAACCAAAAGAAGGCAGTAATAAAGGAATAGATGAACAGAAAAGATAGAAAACAAATAGATGGAACTGGAGGGTATTATGCTGAGCGAAATAAGTCAAACAGAGAAAGACATGTATCATATGACCTCACTGATATGAAGAATTCTTAATCTCAGGAAACAAACTGAGGGTTGCTGGAGTGGGGGGTGGGGTGGGAGGGATGGGGTGACTGGGTGATGGACACTGGGGAGGGTATGTGTTCTGGTAAGCGCTGTGAATTGTGCAAGACTGTTGAATCTCAGATCTGTACCTCTGAAACAAATAATGCAATATATGTTAAGAAAGAAAAAAAGAAGAAGAAGAATGTAGCAGGAGGGGAAGAATGAAGGGGGGGAAATCGGAGGGGGAGAAGAACCATGAGAGACGATGGACTCTGAAAAACAAACTGAGGGTTCTAGAGGGGAGGGGGTTGGGAGGATGGGTTGGCCTGGTGATGGGTATTGAGGAGGGCACATTCTACATGGAGCACTGGGTGTTATGCACAAACAATGAATCATGGAACATTATATCTAAAACTAATGATGTAATGTATGGGGATTAACATAACAATAAAAAAAGAAAACAAATAGAAAGATGGTAGACGTAAAACCTACCTTATCAATAATTATAGTAAATGTAATCCACTTAAATGTGCGTTAAAATGCCAATGAAGATAATCACATGACTAAACATTAAGGTTAAGTAGTCAATATTTTTGAGAAGAATTCTCACCATCCTAACAAGGCCTATGGACCTGAGAAACAATGAGCGACAAAACATACTTTTCCTCCTGAAGCAGAACAACCCATTTGGGAAGGAAGAGGTTCTGGCCTTTCCCACAGGGTTTGTTCAAAACAGAACGTAGGTTGCCATTCCCTTTCCAACAGACGGTGCTCTTTGAAGCCACCAAAGTTTCTTTATCAATGTCTTTTATGCTATGTGAGCGTTTTATCCATGTGAGGGTTGCAGCTCTGAGTAGATAGTAGAGCAGGAAGTAAAGGAGGACTGGCACATTGGGACATGACCTCAAGGGAGGTGTGGCCCTAACATGTGAAGGTCTGTGGTTTCAGCTGAAGATGGGGTCCATAAGAACAGTGCATCCTGAGACTGTAACATGGTAGACAATTGTTGAATTTGGCAACTGTACCCCTGTTTCCTTTTGGAGAATCACCCCATTATGTGGCATCTTTGACAGTCAATGGAAGTTCCCTACTTTCCCCCGGTCAAGGATTCCAGTCTCTTTCTCGAAGTTTATCCATCCCATTGGCAGCCAATATAAAGCTGTCATTGGAAGCTGCTACTGTGGTTTCCACATTTGCCTGGCTCCTGGCTTTTCTAGAGCCTGCTTCTCCATACTGATCCTAACTTTATATAAATTTTTGGTATTTTGTCCATCATGGATTTAAAAAAATATATATTTTCTTAAAAATTGCATGAAAGTGTTATTTATCTCAACTACTGAGATTTTTAGCACCACCCTAAATTTGGCTTCTGAGGAAACTGCTTCACTCACCTCAGCCTTGTTCTGGCCTCGGGTCCAGCCTGTGAGTGAATGTTTCTGCTTAAAATAACAGAATCTGGAAGCCAAAGAACCTTGGCTTATCCAAGGAAATAGAAAAATAAAAAACTAATAAGATACATCAAAAAAATTGCTGCATACCTGGACATGTCAGGAGGAAAACTATGAAAACTAATAATTGTCATTATATTCGAATGTCTATCAAAAATTTAGAAAGAATCAACTGTGAAACTATTTGAAGTCCCTCCCCAAATATAATGAAAGGTCCATAAGCAATAAGCAATGTTTATGTGCAATGGAAAAACAATATATAATTTATTATCACAATAGAACTTTAAAATACCTGAAAATAAATCTAACAAGAAGTATGCAGAGCTATATGAAGAGAAATATAAGCACTTATTGCAGGAACTTGAAAACGGCCTGAGTGAGGGAGTAGTCACTCTCTGAGCCTTGACTATAAGACACAATATTATAAAGAGATCAATTCTCCCCATACTAACATGAAAGTACAAAACAACCCCAATCAAAATCCCCCCCAAAAAATAGTTGTAAAGAAGCTCTACAATCTAATTTGGGGGAGAAAATACAAGATTGGCTGTGAAATTTTTGAGAAATAATGGTTAAAAGAGATATTTCCTATAAGTTGTCAGAATATTATATACAGTAATTAATGTGACTTTGCAGTTTTAAATTACACTTATGTTTATAATAATTATTTTAATTATTACAAATAACTATTTTAATCATTAATTTGGTAATAAATACAATGTCACATTAATATAGGAATAAACAAACAGATCTTGGAGGAAATAAAGTCTAAAACTATATGTGTGTTACACACACACACACGCACACACAATTTTAGCACATCGTAATGGAGACACTTCCTGAGGGGGACACACTCCTCACTTTTGGAACCGAGACAAGTGGCTACTCAGAAAGAATAAACAAACCTAGAATTTCTTCTCACACCACATAGAAAAGTTAGGTTATACATAGCTTACATGTTGAAACATTTTTAACCTATAAAATTAGGAAATAGAAAACTGGAGGAAAATCAGAAGACAAAAATTAAAATTATGACAGATTTTACCATATGAAAATGAGTTAACTGCTTTACTGGGAAAGATGGCAAAACAATATTAAAAGACAAGGAAGAGATTAAGAGACAATATCTGCAAAATATATAACAGATGAAGGCTTAATATATGCAATGTATAAAGAGATAAATAAAATAAGCCCCACTTAAAATTAAGAAATGAAAAAGAGGCAATTCAAAGAAAAAGAAGTGCAAATGGTCACATACATCAGAAAATATGTTCCACTTCCCTAGTAATTAAGGAAATATGAATTAAAACAACATTGAGATTGTATTTTTTCACCAGACTGGCAAATATTTTAAATTTCCATAACATCTAGTGTGAGAAAACAGAATTTCTTATTCACTGTTAATAGGAGTGTAAGTTGGCACAGTCTTATTCAAGGACAATTTGGCAGAAACTATCAAAATTAAAATTATGAATTCTCTTTCACCCACATTCTAGGAGCTTATCCCAGAGAAATACTTGCAAATAAGCACAAAGATATCTTCACAGATTTATTCTGGCATCATTTTTTTTATCATAGTAAAATTTTTTAATTGACCCAAGTAACCTTTCAGAGTAGAATTTACCAGCATGAAGTTTTTCCCATTTCTTTCCACTTTTAAAAATGAGAATACATAGTCATGCACCTATGCATTTAAAAACACTAAGTAATACAAGGTGATAATGTTAATGAAAAAATGAGTATGTGCTGTGCCCTACCATGTTTTTTGATGAGGAAATTAATCCACATGAAAGTCTTCAGTTGAATGAGGTCATAATTTAAGAAATAATTAAAATAATAATAAAAATCAGGAATTTTAGGAACTTAAAATAATTCCTAAGTTTACCTGGCATAGCAACAGCAATAACAGTTAAGAAATTTTTGACAAAGCTAAGAACTTACCCCACCAGAGTCTGAAATATATTACAAAATTATGTAAGTATAGAACATAGCATTTAAAAGAATTTACAAGCACATTAACAAAACAAAGTAGAAAGCTGGGTAAAAACCTTGATGGAGCACCGGCTCCATAAGGACAATGGGTGCATCCAGAGTAAAAGGGATGTATTAAATTGACAAGTAATATGGAATTTGTTAGATATTTGTAGGATGGGTTACGTGAGATCTAGTTTAGATATTTGTACTGCCCATGATTCATTAAAATAAATTTCAGATAGATTAAAGAGATGAAAATTTTCAAATTGTAGAAAATCTAAAAGAAAATAGAGACGAATATCTATAAAGTTTCTAGAGGGTAAGAAGTTTCTAAGCATTTGATCAGTAGAAAAAAAATCACCAATGAAAAGATCAATAATATGATTACTATAAAATCACATTTCTATATCTCAAAACATAACTAAAATGGACAGAAAAGCAATAAAGTAGAAAAATTATTTGCAGCAAACATGTTGAACCAAAGGTTGATCTTTTATGTAAATAAAAAGAGCTCATATAAATTGATAAGAAAACAGATCCTAAAATAAAAATAAGCAAAGAACTAAAAGAGATCATTTACAAAGCTGGATTGCAACTGGTAAAAAAGGAAAAAAAAAATCAAAGGAATGCAAAGTAAATCAACATTTCAATTATAGTTTTGCCTATCCTATTAGATGAAAGTCATTGGGTTATTTATTAATTAAAGAACTACCTCATTCCAGATAGCAGTGAAAATTTTAGAAATCAATTTGGCATTTTGCATCAGAAGCTAATATGAGTTCCCACATTGGAATTTCCTTCTGGGAATCCTTCCTAAGGAAATAATTCTTAATACAGATATCAAAGCTGTATGCACAATGAGTTCACGGCAGCATTATTTATGAAAGCAAAATTTTGAGATAATTTTGGAAAATTTGGAATAATTCCACAATAATGGAATAATTAAGCAAATTATAACACCTGTACTCGGTGCAATATGCAGATACTGACAGTGATTTTTGTGAAGTTTGTACTGAAGGATAAAATGCTGAATATAAAATATTAAATAAAAAAGCCAGAACTTCTATAGATGATATAGTCTCCACTATGTATAAAATACAAAATGTAAAACATATATAAAGACTGAAAAGAAATACACCAAAGATTGAATGACTTGATATGAGTGATGAGTTTTGGATATTGCAGCTTTTTAAATTTGTCCTATACTTTCCAAACTTTCTGAAATAAATGTTTATAAAAACAAAACTTTATTTTATGAAACTGTTTGGAAAAATTTGATGGCACATTCTGCAACATAAGCTGCCCATGCACAGGGCTCTGGGGATGCTAATTAGAAAATGATGAGTTAATTAAAGTTGTATGCTTAGTCTCCATGGCAAGGATTTCCTTTAATCCAACAGTGGTTTTCTCTCCATTTGCAGAATGTGGTTTCTGGATGAAAAACAGAACAGACTGACCCTCTGGCCGCAGCTATTCACGTCGGAGACGTAGAGTCGCAGGTGCGTGCTGTTTGGTTTGGTTTGCCAAGTCAAAATAGCTGTGCTTCCCACTGTGGTGAGAGTTTCCAACTTCAGACGGGGCAGGAGAAACTCTAAACTGTTTGCCCTTTGCAGATGTATTGAAATATTACTGAAATTTACTGATTTTCCCTGATGTTTTTTCCATGCTTTTATCACTACCCTGAAAATAAACAAGGAGGAGAAGGCTAGCATACCAAATGTGCTCTCGGTTACTAGGCAAAACGATCTTTCCCTGAGTAGCACTGGTGCTCCAGTGCTCCTGGCTTGACATGACAGCAAATAGAGAGAACTATAAAAGCCACGTTTTTCCCTTCCAGAACCTGATTATAGACTTGAATGAGTAGGACTTGCACCAAAGCCACCATACAGGAAGCAGGAACACTGGTTCACAGGGAGCAGCAGGAAGCCAGGGAAAACTTGGGACATAATCCCATCCCAACTCTTCCAGGGCTGGAGATGTGGGGAGCGGGGCTCGACAACCATTTTGTTCTCCAGTTTCTTTTCTCCCAATTCCCACCAAGGTGGTTGAGCATCAATTACTTATTGCTAATTAGACCACGAAACTGAAGAAGCACCACACCTGTGGTAGTAGAGAGAGGAAAAAAATCCCTTCATGATCTCTTACAGAGTTTTCCACGAGGATCACAGAACACATCCTGGGACCTCACTGACACAGTTTTCTCTAAGTCAGTACCTCCCACACCCCCACAATCATGCACACCCTAGTCAGTCTCTATGCCCTGTGGCAATATTCACCCATAGAGAATCCAAAGTCCAGGACACAGAGGTAAGCAAGAGTATCTCCAACGCATCCCAAAATAATATGAAGAAAAAAATTCTAAATGCATACATCTGGTGGTCCTGGATTTAACCCTTAAGATAACTTTCTGAATAGCTGTCTGCTCTTAGGAGTGGGGGCATTTGGGCCACTTTTGGAGTAGAAAGGGGCTGGGGGTGCCGCCAGTCTTAGGACTCACCAAGATGTTGAAGAGCTATCACAAGATACCTGATCGTGGTATTTCCCAAGTACCTCAGAACCCATGTTCTACAATAAACAGGAAATAGCAACTGACTTGATTTTGATAATAAAATGAGCAGGGAGAAAAAGATTAACAAGCACACTACCCTAATGAAGAAAACAGAGTTAGGAAACCACGGAAGTCTCTTGGAATGCAATTAAAACCCATGAGTTTGTCTTTTAGGAAGCAGTCACCTTTCCTTTAAAGCCTGTCTTGATGGTTAAAGCGTATCTTGGTCAAGAGACTGAAGGAAGGACAGCTGTTTTAAGTTGAGTCTCCCGGACCACCCATCAATGAGGGACAGCTGTGTGCGCACATGCATGCGAGGTTCACGGTCTTGCTTAGACTTTTCTCTTGGAAGACTTTTGCCCAATACAGGGCTTGTTACTGTCCAGGTTACATTATTGTTCCCAGCTGTGGGCCTTGGTGACACTGAAGAAACTTCAGCTCCCAAATAATAACTAATGTAGCCAGTTTGAGGATCCACAGTCTCTAGGCACCTTCAAGTAGCTCTTTGAACCCAGAACAATGTAAAAACTTCAACTTTAGTACCTTGGGGTCACAATTCTCAACACGTGGCTACATTAGTTATTATTCCTGTAATTCATTCCACAGTCAGATTGGCATTCTTTCCGAGGTCCGTGGTGGGACCATAATAGTAGTCCTGGCACAAGCTAGCCGGTGACCCAGACCCTGGGGAAACAGCTAGCCAGTACCTGTGAGGTGCTGACCATGAGCCGGTGCTGGCTGGATGCCGGGGAATGTAAAACAAGTGGAAAGGATGAAGGATGGATGTAGGTTCCTGCTTTCAAATAATCTGTAACGGCGTTACATGGCTCATAAATTAAATAAAAGAAATATTTTATCAGATTATTATTTAATTATTCATTTTATTTATTATGTGATTCTTTTTTTTTAAAGATTTTATTTATTTATTTATTTGACAGAGAGAGACACAGCAAGAGAGGGAACACAAGCAGGGGGAGTGGGAGAGGGAGAAGCAGGCTTCCCGTGGAGCAGGGAGCCCGATACGGGGCTCGATCCCAGGACCCTGGGATCAGGACCTGAGCCGAAGGCAGATGCTTAACGACTGAGCCACCCAGGTGCCCCTATTATGTGATTCCTAAATAAAATTAAATCTGTATCATCAATTATGTGTGATCAAGAAACAGATGCTGATTGTATAATCGAGGTTGCGAGCACTCTAGAAAATAGGTCACTACATTGTGTCCACGGTGACATTCGAGATGACGGGGATAGACAAAACTACACTATTCACGTATTAGCTAACTTAATTGTCATGGTAACAGCGCCAGTGTGTTCCGATTAGAATCTTCATCTTGCAGTCAAGGGAGCTGAAGTACAAGGAAGTTAAGGCTCACATAGCTGGCAAGTAGCAGGTTCCAGGATTTGAACCCAAGCAATCTGGCTTCAGAGATTGTGTTCGTAACATCAGTGCTACATTGTCTCATTGAGGGATGAGGTTGGATGATACAAATCCCAAGCATGGGCTGTGCTTCCTTGTGGCTCATAGACTGTATGGTCCATGCAAATCTCTATGATGTGGGTGATACTGTTTTTTCTTCCCAAACTATTTAAAAATGGAAATATTATTCACCTACCATAAAATTTACCCTTTTGAAAGTGCACATTTCAGTAGCTTTTTAATATATTCACAGATTGTCCAACCATCACCACACCACTGTTTAATTCTGGAACATATGTATCACCCTAAAAAGAAAGCCTGGACCCATCAGCTGTCACTCCCATCCCCTCCAGACCCAGGCAACCACTAATCTACTATCTAGTTCTATAGATTTGTCAATTCTGGATATTTCATATTAATGAAATCATACAATACATGGCCTTTTGTGTCCGGCTTGTTTCACTTAGCATAATGTTTTCAAGGTTCATTCACGCAGAGCATTTATCAGTACATTATTATTTTTTTATTACTGAATAATAGTCTATTGTACGGACATATCACATTTTGTTTATCCATTCATCTGTTATGGACATTTGGGCTATGTCCACTCCGGGGCTTTTGCAAATAATACTGCTATGACTATTTGTGCACAAGTTTTTGGGTGAGCATATGTTTTCACTGCTCTCGGGTATGTACCTCTGAGTGGAATTGCTGGGTTATAGGGTAACTTAGTTTAAGTTTTTTGAGAGAGAGTGCTATTTTATTTTTTATTTTTTTAAAGATTTTATTTATTTATTTGACAGAGAGAGAGAGAGAGAGCACAAGCAGGGGGAGTGGCAGGTAGAGGGAGAGGGAGAAACAGTCTCCCCGAGGAGCAGGGAGCCCGATGCAGGACTCGATCCCAGGACTCCGGGATCATGACCGGAGCCGAAGGCAGACGCTTAACCAACTGAGCCACCCAGGCGCCCCGAGAGCGTGCTATTTTATTTTATTTTATTTTTTTTTTTTTTGAGAGTGCTATTTTAAAATAAATAACTATTTTATTTTAAAATAAAAACTTAGAATATGTTCAAATCCACTTTTTGCAAGTAAATTAGACACAACCTTTGATGCTTTAGAATCGGTTTTTAGATGACTTGCTAAACACTACACAAGTGCTTCTAGGGCACTGGTTCAAAGAAGAAATTTCCAAGAGGAGAACAGACTAGTCAAGGAGAGGTGTTCTTATGATGCCTGCTAATGTCTCAGCAGAAGAGTTAGCATGGAGCTCCAACAGAATCTAGCAAAACCAGCTGCCTGTTCTGGACTTTCCTTGGCAAGGAATACCAAAGAGGTCGAAATGTCTGAACTCAATGCTGGTTAGACAGCTTCATTAAAAGGTGCTACGGATTCTATCCACTCGGAGGAGTTGTGCTTCCCATCTTTTTACCTTGACCTAAATTAAAGAAAACAGAGGGGCAAAAGGATTGTAGGGGCCTGGAGTTTTTCTGTTGTCAGGAAAGGTTTTCCCATTGTTTACGTTCAAAGGTAATTTCCTTTGCCTAGGCTAGCTTGGATATTTTCTTGTCGGAAGTTTTATAAAAATATAATAGTGGCCTGTCTACCCTCATACAGATGGTAGGGATGATCATCTATCTTTCCAAAACAATCTCAAGTGATTCCATCAAGTGAACAATCTGAGCATGGAGGGAGGGTTGTGGTATCTGATGAACTCACATGTTTCCGAAGAAGGCGGTCACTGTTTTCATGCCCCCACTCTGCCATTTTTCCTTCAATAGGCTCAGTTCTCAAAAGGATAAACTCCTGAATCCCTGGGTGTATTTATCCCACTGGGATGAGAGGGGCAGAATTTACCTATTGTCAGATTATTATTTGTTTTCAGCAAACTCTGCTGCTCCCAGAAATCTGTACCATGTGATTTGAGAGAAGAGAAGATTCCTTCTGCAATATGTTTCCCTTATTAGCTGTCTGCCAGGGCTATTATAGGGAGAGAAAACGGAAAACTTCAATCTGTGACCATATGTCCAATGCATGTCCCTCTCTTTGGCTCCCAGGGAATAGTCTCTGTTTAATTCCCAAACTGGGTGACTTAGGTAAATTTTCTTTTCTTGACCGCAGTTTCTTAATTGACAAATTCTTATAAAGTACCTGCTTTGAAACTGAGAGACTGTGTGGCATAATGGGTAAGGTTTTGGCTTTGAAGTCGGGGAGAACTGGTTTTGAAACCTGACTGCCATTCAATGGTAACGTGCTCGCACACCCACACACTTACTTATTATATCTTTGGGAAAGTCACTTAACCTCTCTGAGTCCGGACTGAATGAAATGATGTGTGTTAAACTCCCGTAACAGTGGAGGCTGCACAGAGTAAAAGCTCAATACATGAGAGAGACTCTTTTTTTACGAGCTTATCACCATGTGATAAGGGCTAGAACCACAATACAGACAAGCCGCTGAGGTAACGCAGATGAGCCATCCGCCGACCAACTTCCTTCCTTCTCTCGTGGCCTTTTTCCTCTCTTTCCACTTCTTCTCCTGACATAAAGCTTTTGTGCCTGCTCAGCCACACACGCTGGTCTAAGTATTGTCACTCATCTCCTTTAACATGTCTGGTCTGACTGTAACAGCTCTCCAGCTCCACAATTAGCACCCCCAGCTCGCCCAGCGGTGAGGAGAATGAAACCGCAGCTGTTGAAGGCCCTGCTCACTCTGGGGCTATTTGCAGAGTTAAAGAAGAGCCCCTTTTG
Source organism: Halichoerus grypus (assembly GCF_964656455.1). Taxonomy (NCBI): domain Eukaryota; kingdom Metazoa; phylum Chordata; class Mammalia; order Carnivora; family Phocidae; genus Halichoerus; species Halichoerus grypus. Next base: position 19,051,692 of record NC_135724.1, read on the forward strand.
TCTCTCCCTCCTGGCACCAGGCATCCGGCGTCTGCCAGGCCGGCTCTCCCCCTCTCCCACGGCCGCTGCAGGGCCCGTGCTGCTGGCTTGCTGGGGTAGAGCCCACATTAGCTCATGGTCCGTAGCTGAGCGGCAGCCTCACTTCATCTGACGGCCTCGCTCCTGGGCACTAGAAAGCTCAGCTAGCTCAGCAGCTCCTTATGACATCTGGCACATACAGCAAATTCCTTCCAGCTCAGCTCGCGGAGCTGGGCTCTGTCCTGCCTTAAAACCAGCCCCGGCTCCTCAATTACCTTCTGCCCTTCTTCATGCCCTGCCAACTCCTCTTTGCTGGAATCTGGATGAGGCCGCTGCCTATGCCAAGGCTGAGGATCGTTTGCGAGGACTTCTGGGACTTTTCCTTGTAAAGATGGCACTTGGATCTTGGCCGATGGAAGAAGCAGTCAGATACTGCTCATTCCAAGTGAGGGGAAGAAGATGGTAATCTTTGGAGGAAATCTCCCTGTGAGTCTGACGTGTCTGGAAAAGGGGACAGAGCTGTCCCCTCTCTGACTTCAGGGGAGCCAGTGCCCAGATGAAGAGGACACAGGGCACGGGTGTGAAGGAAGGCTGTCCTCCCAGGGAGAACTGGGGAAGTGCACCCACCCTCCAGGCACTGAGGCCTGTGGGCATTGTCTCAGTCAGGAAAGGGCATTCTCTGTCTTTCATTCCTGAACTCGGAGAACTGGGCTCCTTGGGAAAGCCACTCCTAGAGGACAACTTACTTCCCCTTCTCTGTAGCAGAGGGAACCGCCACAAGTCGAATGCAGTGAAAAATAAACTGTGAAACTGCAGAAGGAGGAGGGTGGGTGGAGATGTTTACCTCAAGCTTGAGAGAAGTTCTGCAGACGGCGTTTTTGAGTTTGCTCAGCTTTATTTCTTTAATCCCTTGTTTCTCTGTGGTTTTGCTGCATGCTTGCCCAGACATGTCACACACAACAGCCTTATAACTAGAAAAGTCTCTGGCCTCACAGGAAGAGAGAGATCTCCCTGAAAATAATCTCCAAAGGGTTGGCCGGGAGCAGGAAATGGGAGTCAAAGGGCACATCTGTAGGAGTAATTCCTCTTGCTCACACTTAGACTGTCTTCTCCCTCGCTTCTTCTCTTTGATGATAGGAAGTGCACGCGTTCCAGGCTCCATTCCCTCACACTCTGAGGTGAAATTATCCAGATGAGTAGTATCCTTGTGGAAGGGGGTAAACTTAATCATTAAAATATGCATGGTTGTTTTGACATTCCAAACAGTATTCAGCTCAAACAAGTCTCGGGACACCTGAGCTAGAATAGACCACGGGATTGGGAAGAAGATGGGAAAGAGTAATATCCAAAGAACAGCCATCACCACAAATTCCACAGGTCTGAATAACCCTCAATAGTGTGTCTTCACTGATTCCCCCGCTTAGAGCCACTCTACTGGAAAATAACCCCCATCCAAGTTCTGCTTTAGAAATTAAAACATCTTGAATTATGTCATAGGTATTTTGGCTGGATCATCAGCAGAAGTCCTTGTATATTCATTAGCATTAGACACAGGATGGTCTGTTGAGTATTATTAGATGGGACCGAAGTTGAATACCAGGACCAGAAGCATTTTGCTGGTCTCCTGGTCTAGGATAGATGGGATCCCTAGTGTGTTACTCCATCAGTTTTCCTCAAGTGGTTTTAGATGCAGACAGATGTCACGGGTGGGTTTGAGGATGAAAGGAATTTCCACACATGGAAGATTCAAGGGAAAGTCAGGGAACAGTTGTGGAAATTTAGGTCAACAGGTATTCTAGGGACAGGAAACCCAAAGACAGCTATGAACCAGCCCCTGATCTAGAGACAGTAACAATGTAGACGATGGCACAGACAGATTAACAGACAATTACAATAAGGTGTGACACATATGGGTCTGAACAAAGTAGGTAAGTACTCACATGAAGGGGAGGATAATTCTTTCCTGAGGTGACAGGGTCAGGGGGGACATCCCAGAAGAGATGAATTTTGAGGCAGTAAAAATTGTCACTCTCATCTAAAAATGTGGAAACCCTGGCTCATCAGGATTAAATGATTTCCCTAAGGTAACCCAGCTGTTAAAGGAAGACCAAGGTCTCCTCCCTCCCAGCCTGGTTCCCCTTCCATTAATTCAGAGCTGCTCTGGGTGTGGGACTGGGTGGTGGTAGGAGGAAGAGTTAAGTGGGGGTTCTCAGGGTGGGGGGCCAGAGCTAGTCAGAGGAGGAACAAACCAGCCTTTCTGTCCTGATCACAGCAGGAGAAAGCTGAACCATCTTAAAAAGGGCAGCCTGCATGCAAGCAGTGGGGGAAGTCACCTTCATGGCACGAAAGTATGCATCAATTTTCCTGGTTTAGAATTGCTATACAAGGGGCTATGGTCTTTATTCTACTACCAGTGGTAAAAATTTTAAGAGGTAGTAAACGTTCAGTAACTGGTAGCCATCCGCAGCAGCAGCATTATGATGATGACGACTGTAAAGATACCAGATGATTTCCTGAGAAAGAAAACACCGAGCTTTCAAAGGATCAGAGATCAGAGGAAGACACATGCCACGCTGTGGAATCAAAGAGCTCACAAGAAGAAAGCTGGAAGTGGGAAAGGGACCTGACACCAGCCTAACCCTTTTGCCTCCTTCAAGAGGTACCAATGGGCTGGAAGAGTCAGGAGCTTCTTCCCAAACTCCCCATCGTCATCTTAACTTTCATAAGCCAGACATTTATCAACCAGAGAAGCCATCCAACAACATGGACAAAAACGTGGCCTCCGGAGTCAGACCACCTGAGTTCAAATCCTTGCTCTGTTATTTAGTGGCTGTGTAACTTGGGAAACTTTTTAAGCATTCTGTGCCTCTATAAATACATCAAAAATGAGAATACTAATAATGATAGCTCACCTGATGTGGTGGGTATGAGAGTTAAACTGAAAACATAAGAAGCAGTTATGTGGCCATTACTTTCGTGTTGTAAGTAATCTGTCATCATTAAAATTAGCATTATTAGTAGTGCGTGCCAGGCAATAAAGCATAATCCCTGCTCACAGTCTAAGAGGAGACAAAGACAGTTATGGTGATAAGTGGTGTGGAGGCACAGATGAGAGCAAGGTGTGAAATACATTCTAGAAAAGGTAATGTCCACGCTAAGTTTTTAAACAATAAGGAAAAGGAGTTGGGTAAGGGCATTCTAGAAAGAAGTCCAAAGCAAGGACACATGACATGACGTGGTGCATTTGGTAGTTGCTGGTAATTAAAGATGGCAGGAGGACAGAATGGGAAGGTCAACTGGAAGGGTGCATAATTCCTTAAATGCCAAATGAGGATCCCGATCACATGCTGGACACAGAGAAGGCTCAATTATGGTTTCAAGAAGGCAGAGACATGACAGGACCTGTATTCTTATAAGATTACTGAAAGAAGTGTGGGAGGTGGGATGAAGGGGGCTGAGATTGTCAGCAAGGAGACCTGTTAGGACACTGTTCTAGGAATTCAGAAGAGAGAATGAGTGGATAAGATGAGGTACGGTGCATGTGGTAAAAAAGAAAAAAAAAGTTAAATGAAATGGAAGCATGGGGACTTGGAAATGGATGGAACTGAGGATATGAAGGGGATGTCAAGTTGCAGGTGTGGGCACCTAAATGGGAGGGGCGTGTTCACAGAGGGGCAATAAGGATGTAGGGTGGTGGTGCAGAGAGAATATGTTCAACACTGAAGTCCTTTTTTTCAACCCAATTTACTTTAGGATCAGTAAGACACAATCAAGAGGTAATACTTTAAATTTAGCCACCTTATTTAGCACAAATTAAATGCATATACCCCATCAATAAATGTGTACACACACCCACACACATGCAGATGCTTCTGACATTGCACACAATCTCCACTGAGGTTCTGGTGAAACTGGTAAATCAACACATTGCTGACAGAAGAGCTGGTGCAACCCTTTGGAAATTAATTGCACAGTATGACTCCTGGAAGAGTCCTCTTGGAAGGTTTCAGTTCCTCTTAGTAAAAAAACCCTAACTCAATTGCCTTAAAGAAAATCAAACAAACCAAAAACAAAAAAACACAAAAAACCCTGTAATTTCATATGACAGGGATTCCAGAGGAGAGGGGTTTAAGGGTGGGTTTATTTAGTGATTCAAATAAGGACTGAGTTTCTTTCTGTCTTTCTGCTCTGCCATCTCTGTGTCTACTGGTTTTCTTCATCATCACATGATAACTGCTGTAGCTCCGTACATCACATCCTCATCCACTAATAACCAGAAAAAAAAAAAAAAAAAAAAGACTATCTCTTCCTCAAATCTGATTTTAAAATCTAAGAAGCCGTAAGATCACGGCTGCAGACTTCCCCTCACCTACACTGAAAAGCTAGATGGTATTTCCACATTTCTTAGGTTAAAAAAGTACCCTTCTACTGGTGACTTTTTAAATTGGATTTGTACATGACCCTATCAGATAAAAGGCTTTTTTGTCCTTTTTTTTTCCTTCTGACTTCTACTAAGCCTTGTGATATCTTTGGCACATTTGTTTTCCTTGATTTCTTTGGGGAAAGGAGTCAACTAATCCAGCTTTTTATGCCTGAGGTCCAGAAGACATACACCTGAGAAAGACCATGGAACTTTAATTAGTCTTTCCTGTTTCTGAGTCTGTCTGTACAACAGTCTCCCTCCTGTGTATGACCTTGTTGTCAACTGTCATCCTGAAATGTTTATAAATAAAATGTGGAAAAAAGTATGAGGTCATAGCCCAGGATAAGCCTTAAGCCATGTCTTTAGGACTGCTGCCATAGCAGAAATGTATCCAGGATCAAAACCCACTCTTGAATCAGGACTCCTATACGGTCTATAAGCTGCAGAAGAGCCGGCATGTGGAATGCATACATCACAGTGCGTGGAGACCATGCTCAGTCAGGGGCCCCTGAGAAGTGGGGCAGCTTCTTTTCTGCGTGATGGCCCTATTTACTACGTCACGCACCTAGCCCTCAGGGAAGAACCAGGGGTATCGAGGGCAGACAGATTTGGTGAAGAGACAAAGAGACAGCAGAATTGTAAAGATATAACACTCATAATATTTGTTTTTAAAAATGGTAGGACGTTAATGCCTTGGTGTAGAACAGAATGGGATTGTTGAGGTTCTTTCTTCTTTTCACCCCTGCTTTGCAAATGGTGTCTAAAGACATCTTGAAGAGTTGGACTGGCTTTTGGAGGGATGGGGGGGGGCATTCCAGGGAAGAGGGAGTGGGCTTCAGGCTTTTGTGCCTTTTTGCCCCTCCTATCCTCTCTCATCTGGATCTGAGTGTAACGCTAGCTGAAATTTCACTGGCTCCAGAGCAGTGGTCTTTACTTTAGGAAGACAGAGAGTTCTGACAATCTGGTGAGAGGATGGGACTCCTCGCCAGATAAATGCCCATATTCCTATGAACACACAATTTTCTATGTGTTTTTAAGATAACTGAATGGGCTCCTTACACCTATAAATTGGAGTGTCCATGGAATCCCAGGTTGAGCTCCAATCCCTCGAAAAGGAGTGGGGAGTGAGGCCCTCAGTTGAGGAAACAACAAACAAGCTGGTTAGGATTTGTTCTTGGCTCAAAGAACAGATAAAGAACACTTGAGGTTCCCTTCTATAGTGTCCCTACCCTGCCCCCCCCCAAAAAAAAACAACTCAATCCTAGACACTCTGGCATTTTTCCATTCTAGCCATTGTCCAGAATGTACAGAAATTCTTTTCTTATTCTCTTGGGCTTAAGAATGTACACACTATTCATATGTACAGATGTGTGATATTTTCCCATTTCCATTGATTCTAAGTCACATTTTCATATCCCCGAAATTGGGATAAATCTTATACTAGAAATAAATTAATCCATAAATACAGTGGAAAATTTTAATATATCTTTCTCAGTAACAAAAACAAGCAGCCTGGATAAAGAATATGTATATAGAACATGAAAACCATAAAGACTGTGACCCAGAAGGCTGGAGGGCTCAGAGACAATTTGCAGCTATAACTCGTTTTTGTTTACTTTTGCTTCATGTATCAATCTCATTTCTCTAAGTAGGTTTTTAGCTCCTAAAGGAAAACTAGGTTTGCCCCATATGTATGTATGTGGCATATACACATACACATACATATACACATGTATATATAAAACATGTATCTATATAGATGTATGTACATACCTATATAGATACATATGTATATATGTGTGTGTGTTACTTATATATGCACACTTGCATGCATGTGCCTATATGTACGTATACACATATGTATGCAAACACACATACATATCTATCTATAGCTTTTTAAAGGTTCTATTCCTAATTAATGCATCTTGCACATGGAAGGCCCTCTCTGCTATTTCGCTAAATAGCTCAGAAAGGAAAGCTTCAGCAATGGCTACTTTTGTGCCTGTTTTGTTTCACATTACTTCTTTGTTGTTGGGAGGCAGATCTTTTCAGTTTTTGTAGCCAGTTTTTGCCATGTTATGATTTCTAAATGGAGAGCTCCAATCACTATGACTGTCCTCCACAGCTTATATTTTAGGTATAATTTCTGTTTAAGCACATATATAGATCTCCTTTCAAATGTGGTATCTATGTAGCCTTTAAGTAGGTGTGATATACTTCTTGATTTAAAAAAAATGGTGGGTTTTTGTGGGGGTTTTTGTTTTTGTTTCTGTTTTTTTGGCAAGCAGATTGAGAGCTTTTCTGTCAGCCTTTCCACAGCACGTGGTCTTCATGCTCACAATTGAGATAATGTGTATGTCAAATAAGAGTCTGATGCTTCATCAAAACTGGCATTCATGTAACTATCTAGGTTATGCTGATAATTAATGTCACCTCTAACCTCTATACAATGTCACCATAATTGTCAATTTCCAAAGCAAACTGAAAAAAAAATTATTATATCGAAATACAGTAAGAAGTACTGTTTGCCAAATATAATCAACTGTTATTTACTTCCCAAAACATTATGTAAAGACAAAAGAATAAGTACAAAGATTCTTGGGCTTCAGTGACAAGAGAGAAAGAAAGGATTCTTAGTCCCAAAGACCAGGAACTAAACATGTAAGGAGCTCTTCTACTGCCCTGAGGAATGGGCTGGAATAAGGAACTTCATTTTTCTCTGCCTCAATTATAAGTTTTTGTCATATTAATGAGGCAGCTTTGTTGAAATCTTCCAGAAAGCTCCCCCCCCCACACCCCGGTTACTAATGAACTCCTGGCAGTTATGTCCCATCTTAGTGTTCATTACACGGGTAATGTTTAGAGACCTTTTGCAGAAAAAAGTTGGGAACCTCAGTGCTATCCTAAATGAGATGTACTGATAATTTTCCGTAAACAGGTACTAAAATAAAACTTCCATAAATTACCATAAAATAATAATAGTTAACCTTTATTGAATGCTTCTCATATGCTAGGGACTGCACCAAGCTCTTCATGTGCATTAGCATATTTATACTTGTGGTTTTAGTATTAACGAAATTATGTCACTGAAACCACCTAGCTAATAAAATACAATTTGACAATATGAATTCAAATGTGATGGATTATGTTGTTTTGCTGACGCTAGACCTCTGATGTTGGGTTTAATCATGGGGAAAAATGAAGCCTTAGTTTTAACTTGAAACTGCTTTTGTGTTTTCACTTTAGTAATACTGATACAGAGAATGTCCATTTAACTCTGAACAACTAAAGTGGCATCACTAACATCAAGGCTTTATTTGATAATTGAAGATAATCAAGTCTCATACTTAACCAAAACTCTGATGATCAGCAAGCTTCAAACACCAATTTTAATGGAATGTCCCTTGATCTATCTGTAAAACCGACTCGTTCACTTGGAAAAAAGGTTGAGGTGATGGTGTTATGGAAATTTGCATTAAACGGGTGCTTAATCCAATGATTACTGGAGTCAGAAATGGAAGAATTCCTCCTTGTCTGCTTAAGGCTCAGTGAAGATGAAATTCTGCTATGGTTCAAAGTCTTTTAGAGTCCTCATGATGATATGGTACATTTCATGACTCAATTCCGCCATTAGTTTTCTCCATACGGACTTCTATGAAACGTGCATTTATGCAGTGAGCTGTGCTGTCAGTTGACCCTCACCTGGAAGAAATGCATTTGTAAACAGAAGTAAACTCAAGTATTGGAACGGCTAAATTAAATCCTAAATTTCTCAAAGAAATTGTGGATGCTCAAGGTTCCTTAGACATCAGTTTGAGAAACCTGGTCTACACCATTTACTTGGCATTCTGTCATATTCTCTCTGGTGCTGTGATTTAACCCTTGGCATATATTTCCATCTCTTATTTTACCTAGAGTTAATTTACACATTTTTAAAATAATGCAAAAAGGCATTTGAAACCTTTTAAAATATATTTATACTTATTTTGGAATAACGTGGCTACCAACTTTAGAAGGTCTTGCATTAACATATTCTTCAGAATGCTATGGTGGAAAGAGGGGCAGCTAATTGCTTACAGCAGGATGCTAGGTTATTTGCAAGACGACATCCTTGTGCCAATATTGATGATGAGAGGACCTGTTGATGCCATATAGTCCTTACTTGCCATAAAATCATATTTTTGGTCTTGAGATATATGCCTGTAATAGTAATTTTTTAAACTGATATTTGGTGAAGCCACAATGATTAAATGCTAATTTTGTGATGGCCATCAGTTAAAGAAGTAGGGAAGGTTGATGAAATTGAATCATATATTATACATTATTTTATCATTCTTCTCATGATTTTTTACATTTTCCTATCCTCATCTGCTCTCTACTCAAGAAATCAGACCTTTTTAAAAAAAGATTTATTTATTTATTTTAAAAAGAAGGGGGTCGGAGAGGGAGAGTTAGAGGGAGGGAGAGAGAATCTCAAGCAGACTCCCCACTGAGTGCAGAGCCCAATGCAGGGCTTGATCCCACAACCCTGAGATCATGACCTGAGCTGAAACCAAGAGTCAGATGCTCAACTGACTGAGCCACCCAGGCATCCCAAAATCAGGCTTTTTAGTTCTCATTATCTTGAGATAGAATGAGATAGATGAAAAGGCAAAGAAAAAAAAAAGATGTACATTCTGGCTTTGTGTTTTAGAGCAGTGGGAAATGGTGAGGCACAGAGAACATCTGAGAACAGCTATACTGTATCTCAATGCACAGTGCACACACACACACACACACACGCACTTTTCTCTGTCTCTCTCTCCCTCTCTCAAAAGAAAAAAAAAGTCCCCAGGTAGGAAAAGTCTTCTAGAAGATAGAGAGAAGAGTATGAGAGTCATGGGTGAGCCCTATTTGGGTGGCTTCCCATGCAAAACCTTGGAGAGGTGTGTGATTTCTGAAAGCTGTGGTACTTGCTCTCTACTTCCATGACAGGCCTCTAAGGAAGCACCAAGTCAGAAGGAGGATATGGTTACATGGTGGGTTTAGGTCAACAGGGCCATAGGGCCATAGACAAACCCATTTTTGTCCAACTGCTTGCTTCAAAGTGCTATAATTCCTGTGCCCCTAAGGATGGCACAGAAGCGGTGTCAATAAATCCTTTGTTAAGGCAAATAAGAAAGTGGGATCCTCTGCTCAAAAAGCAACCTGCTTGGACAGAGCACTGGGCACCATATAAGGTAATAGGCTCCTAGGTGGATAGATAATATTGAAGGTTAGCCGACCTAAACCCACACTTATTGGTACTCCGTAAGTACTGACAACTTAGATACAATACCAGGAAACGGGAGACCTCAAGTTGACAAGAGACTACTCCGTCAAATAATATATAGATTGCTATGACTTCTTGAGGAATTGGTCCTTTAAAAAAAAAATTTTTTTTTACATGCTTGAGTTGGGGGAGGGGCAAAGGGAGAGGGAGAATCTCAAGCAAACTCCACACTGAGTGCCCATGCCCAGCCCGCTGCGGGGCTCTACCCCATAACCCTGAGATCATGACCTGAGCCAAAATCAAGAGTTGGACACCTAGCTGATTGAGCCACCCAGGCACCCCGGAATTGGCCCTTTTATTACAACAAAATAACCATCTTTATCCCTTGTGTATTTGCTTTGAAATCTACTTTGTCTTTTGATAAGTAAATTCCAGCTTTTTTTCTGATAAGTCATAGAGGGGCATATCATTTTTATCCTTTTACTATTATCTTATTTGTGACTTTACATTTAAAGTGCCATCTTTAATTATTAAAATGTCCATACTACCCAGAGCAATCTATGATTCAATGTAATCCCTATCAAAATACCAATAGCATTTTTCACAAAAAAAAGAGCAAATAATACTAAAATGTGTATGGAAATGCAAAAAACTCTGATTGAATCAATCTTAAGAAGAACAAGCCTGAAGGTATCACAATTCCAGATTTTAAGATACACTACACAAAGCTGTAATCATCAAAATAGTATGGTACTGGCACAAAAATAGATGCATAGATCAATAGAACAGAATAGAGAGCCCAGAAATAAATCCACACTTATATGGTCAATTAATCTATGATGAAGGAGGCAAAAATAAATAATGGGGAAAAGACAATCTCTTTATTAAATGGTGCCAGGAAAGCTGGACAGCTACAAGCCAAAGAATGAAACTGAACCACTTTCTCAAACACTTCTTGTATGGGTTACCATACACAAAAATAAACTCAAAATGGATTAAAGACCTAAATATGAGACCTGAAACTATAAAAATCCTAGAAGAGAACATAGGCAGTAATCTCTCTGACATTGGCTATAGCAACCCTTTTCTAGATATGTCTCCTGAAGCAAAGGCAACATACTGAATGGGAGAAGATATTTGTAAATGATATATCTAATAAGGGGTTAATATCCAAATAAATAATTTATACAACACAACACCAAAAAAACAAATAATCCAATTTTTAATTGTATTAAATGGGCAGATGACTTGAATAGCCATCTCTCCAAAGAAGACATACAGATGGCCAACAGACACATGAAAAGATGCTCAACAACACTAATCATCAGGGAAATGCAAATATAAACCACATTGAGATATCATCTTACACCTGTCAGAATGACTAAAATTAAAAAGACAAGAAATAGCAGGTATTAGCAAGGATGTGGTGAAAAAGAAACCAACATACACAGTTAGTGGGAATATAAATTGGTACAATCACTAGGAAAACAGTATGGAGGTTCCTCAAAAAATTAAAAATAGAAATAAAGATGATTCAATAATTCCACTACTGGGTATTTACCCAAAGAAAACAAAAACACTAATTCAAAAAGATAAATGCACCCTTGTATTTATTGCAGAATTATTTACAATAACCAAGATATGGAAGCAACCTAAGTGTCCATTTATAGATGTATAGATAAGAAAGATGTGATACATATATACATATATATGTGTGTGTATATGTGTGTATGTATTATATATATGTGTGTGTGTGTGTATTATATATATAATGGAACAATATGCAACCATAAAAAAAAAAGGATGAGATTTTGCCACTTGAAATAATGCAGATGGATCTAGAGGGTATTATGCTAAGTGAAATAAGCGAGACTGAGAAAGAGAAATACCATATGATTTTACTCATATGTGGAATCTAAAAAAAAAACACCCAAAACAAATGAATAAACAAAAAGCAAAATCAGACCTATAAATACAGAATGAACTAATGGATGCCAGAGGGAAAAGGGGTGAGGGGATGGGCAAAATGGATGAAGGGGAGAGGGAGATACAGGCTTCCAATCATGGATTGAATAAGTCACAGGAATAAAAGGCACAGCATAGGGAATACAGACGATGATACTGCAATAGCGTTGTATGGTAACAAATACAAGCTACACTTGTGAGCATAGCATATCATACAGATTTGTTAAATCACTATGTTGTACAAATGAAACTATGTAGCGTGTGTATCAGCAATACTTAAAAAATAATAAATAAATAAATAAATAAATAAATAAATAAATAATGCTGTCTTTATAGACAACATAAAGTAGGGTCTTGATTTTTTATCTAATTATACAACATCTGCATTTTAGCTGAGGCATTTAGACCACTGAAATTTAATATGCCTATTCATATGGTTGGATTTAAATCTATCAACTTGTCATTTGTTTTCAATTTATCTCATTTGTTTTTTGTTCCCTTTCCCTCTTTTTTCTTTTTTTTGACTTCCTGTGGATTAACAATATTTTTTTATAACTTTGTTGTTATCTTTCTTTGTTGACTTTTAGCTAAAACTTACTATTTTGTTATTTTAGTGATTGCTTTAGGGTCATAATACAGATTTTTAACTTATTAGGTAATGTTATACAACTTCGTGTATTCAAATGATAGTATACCACTCACATATAGTACTAGAACTTTGCAATGGTATCCTACCATTTCTCCTCTGTCATACTTTGTGCCACTGATCTCAGACATTTCACTTTTAGATATAACACCCACAGTAAATTTTTATTATGTTTCTTTAAACAGTTACATTTTAACATAATTCAAATATTACTTAAAACATTTATAGGTTTACCATTGTAGATACCATTTCCAGTCCTCTCCTCTCCATTCCTTTGATTAAATTTTTATTTCCATCTGGTGTTATTTTTCTTCTGTCTGAAAGACTTTAACATTTCTTTTAGTGCAAATCAGATGGTGATGAATTCTTTCACCTTTTATATGTTTAAAATGTGTTTAGTTTGCCTTTGATTTTGAAAGACATTTTTACTGGGTATAGAAATCTAGATTGAACTTTTTTTTTTCTTTCAGTACTTTAAAATTATGCCTCATGTCTTCACTTGCATTGTTTTAAATGAGAAAGGTACGGTCATTCTTATATTTGTTCCTCAGCATGTAAAGTGTTTTTCTCCACCTTGGGCTACTTTGAAGATTTTCTCATTATCACTGTTTTTTAGTAACCTGATTATGATGTTCCTTGGTGTGGTTTTCTCTGTATTTCTTGTGCTTAAGGCTCATGGAGGCTCTTAGCTCTTCAGATTATAGTTTTCATCAAATTTGGAAAAATATCAGCCAGCGTGTCTTCAAATAACCCTCCCCCACTTTGGGAACTCCACTTATACCTATATTAGACCACTTAAAATTGTTCCACAGTTCACTGATGCTCTCTTCATTTTTAAAAATTCTCTTTTCTCTCTGTGTTTCCTTTCCTCTATCACTGTGTCTTCAAGTTCACTAATCTTTTTTTTGTGTGATGTCTAACCCAGTATATTTTTCACCTCATACATTGTAGTGTGTATGTCTGAATCCATGTCAATAGTTCATTTTTTTTTCTACTTAACTTAGTAAACATATGGAATATAGTTATAATAACTATGTTACTGTCCTTGTAAGCTAATTCTCATGTTTAGGTCAGTTTTGGTCCTTTTTCAATTAATTTTTTTTCTCCTCATCAGTGGTTATATTTTCCTTCCATTGTCATGCTCAGTAATTTTTGATTGGATACCAGATTTTTACGTTTTTTGGGTACTGAAAATTTTGTATTCCTATAGTCTTGATTTTTGTTCTGCAACATAAGTTACTTATTAACAATTTCATCCTTTCCAGTCTTACTTTTAAGATTTGTTAGGCAAAATAATAACAGTACTTGTGGGAGGGTTAATTATTCTCCACTATTGAGGCAAGATCCATCTGTATACCCTCCCCAATACCCTGTGAATCAAGGGACTCTCCAATCTGGCTAATGGAAACAGGTAGTACTTTCAACTCTGTGTGAATGTGAAGCATTAGTACCTCTAATCATTTCAGGTGGGTCTTTTCCTGGCCTGGAGTAATTTCTTCACATACATGATCTGGTCAGCACTTAGCTAAATATTTGAGGAAGCCCTCTGTAAATGTCCAGAGTTCCTTCTCTGTGCAGTTCTCTCTTTACCCATACTCTGCCCTGTATAATCCAGCCCTCTTGAATTTTCTTAGCTCTGCCTCCTCAACTCGGGGACTCCACTTGGTTCAGCCTGGGCTCCCCTCCCCCTGTACTGTAACCTAGAAATTCTCTCCAAGTGGTAATCTGGGGGCAATTGTATAGCTGGCTTACTTAATTTGGTTTAAACTTTATTTAATAGCTTGTTGGCCAGTATCTTGAAAACCATTGTTTCACATACTTGGTTGGTATTGATGTTGGTTTTGTTTGTTTGTTTTTATTCTTGTTCTTGTCTTGTTGTTTCAGGCAGGAAGATAAATCTGATCCCTGTTATTTCACCTTAGGCAGAAGCAGAAGTGTTGTTATTATTTTTCAATTTGCCTCTTCCCCCAGCAGCACCTATAATTGATTTCCTGTGAGCTAACAGAGAGTTCTGGTCCTTAGCACATCTCCAAAATAATGGTTTGGACATTCCAATTCACCATTGAGTCTCCAAGGTTACCTAAGTGAATGACAGTGCTGTAAAAATATAAGTATTTTCTCTATCTAACTGACAGAGGAAAATAGAAAGTTTCAGGGGAGTTTCCATGTAATATCATGTTTCCAGGTATCCTGGAGTAGAACATTATTGATTCAAACCCTCTAATTGATAAGAGAAATCACACAAATGATAATAGAATAAGTTTATCTTTACTCAGTTGACTCTGTCTTCATTAGAAAAAGAAAGAACAAGGATACAGTGTAAAGGATGGCAACAAGAAACGATTTAAAGTATTTAAAAGAAAACTGCTTTTAGGGGCGCCTGGGTGGCTCGGTCGTTAAGTGTCTGCCTCAGGTCATGGTCCCAAGGTCCTGGGATCAAGCCCCACATTGGGCTCCCTGCTTGGTGGGAAGCCTGCTTCTCCCTCTCGCACTCCCCCTGCTTATGTTCCCTCTCTCGCTGTGTCTCTCTCTGTCAAATAAATAAATAAAATCCTTAAAAAAAAAAAGAAAATTGCTTTTAACATAAGCAGATAATTATGTACAAAAGGTCTGATCATTTAAAAACAAGCACTATTTATTTAAATAAGTTACTTAAGATCTCTATGAAATAGTTAAATGAATGAGATTTTTTAAAGCCTATTTGAGTTATTCTGTCTCATCACTAGTTTTCCACAAATTCTTTTAGTTACCACATCAAACACAGATAAGAACCGCTCTCTGTGGCAGATGGCTCTGTTCTCTTTTATACCTTGAAGTGACAATTTTTTTCTGTTAAATATATTCTCCAATTCAGCCTGCTTTTCTCTTCTTTAAGTCTAAATTATATATTGATAAATGGGCAGCATTTAAAAAAATGAAGTATTTTTGTGCACAGATACCAGCACTCTTTCATTTAGGAAGGAGAAGTTTACAGAAAAGAAAAATCTTCATGGAGCCCAGAACGGCAGGACTCATTTGCCAAAACGGCATTCTCTGACTTGCATTTCAGTCTTTCAGCAGAAAGGAGGAGAAGATTACAAACTGAGAAAAATTGTCCTCAAATAAAGGTTCTACCTTTCTTAAAAAAGAGAGATGGTTTTCACAAACCTAACCATTCCCTTTAATTTCTTAAGCTCTGATGAGAAAATTTCATAAATTGCTATTACCTCTCTACAGTGACTGAAATCCTACATTTTTCTGCATTTCAGGGATACCTGAGGATTTATCCTGACTTCTGGTAGGAATCTGAGGAGAGAGCAGTGGGGGCTGGCTTCAGGAAGGGCTTCACTGGGTATGAAGTACTGAGGACAGGACTTGAAGCATGGATTGCATTTTGGGCATAGTGCCACAGGGGACAGGGCACAGGCTGAGAGATGGGGAAGAGGCAGTGCCTTTACAAAGGAGTGGTTGGGTGATTTTGCTAAAGCAGCAGGATAATGTGGAAGAATGGTGGCAGCTAATATTGGAAAGGGAAGTTAACTTCACCATGAAGGGGTTTAAAACATAAGCTGCGATGCTCGTTCTTAAGTTAGTTAGCCACTGGGGGTTGTCAGACATTTCTGAGTCAAGGATATGAAAACAGATGTACTTGAGGAGGATGAATATGGAAAGAGTGGTTAGATTAGATGGTGGATAGGATGAGGAGAATGGGACTCTGGGGATCAGGAAAGAATTAATGGTTCCCTAAATTGACATGGCCTTTGCCAGTTTACAATGTGCTTTCACACACAGGATCTCATCCTTATAACAACCAGGTGATGTAAGTGGGAATACAAGAAAATCAAGGCTCAGTTCAGATCCTTTGATTTATGCCAAGATTCTTTTCACCATCCCATCCTGCTTTTTGGCAACCTGGAGATCAACTCTACAACTGTGAACTTTCAAAGAGCGCTCAGCCTCAGAGGTTCTGGGAGGGCTGCTATTGTAGGCTCAAGGCTCTCAGTTCAGCCTCTTCTCACCATCCCTGTTTTTCTTACAGATTGGGTTTTCTTCTAAAATTTCTTTTGACAAAGGGATTCTAGACACAAACAACTAAATCAAATTAAAAAAAAATAAAAATTGCCAATCTACAGAACTTTGTGACTTATTAGCTATGGGGCATGATGGACACAGGAAATCCAGACTTCTTTTGTAAGATTTGGGCCTGAGTACTTGGAACAATGGTAGCACCAGCAACAGTAACAAGGAAAGCAGCAGGGCTGGTGGGGGAAGGTAAATAGGCTAAGTGTGGCTTTCGATGAAGATGAAGATATTGCTTAAAGATCCTGTAGGACCTAAGGGATAATTAAGACTTAGTTCTTACTCACAAAGATTTGAAATTTTTACAAAAAATCCTAGTCATTAATGCTTAACAGTTAAACTGAAATGAATAACTCAATCACTAAGGACTTCAAAAGGAGGAACTACTGCAAAATAAAATCATCAGAGAACTCTTTGTGCAAAGCTTAGAATCGATCGGGACCATCAATACTGTCTGTATGGTGGATAGAGGATTTGGGCCAGAAGAGAGTTGGGTGCTTACATAAACTGCCAACTCTGGATGGCATTCATTTGGTAAAACTAGTGGTTTATAATTGTGCAAATATGTTAGGATGAATTCATTTTCTGCCATCAGCATCGGAAAATGTCGAGGGAGATTATTGCAAACCCCAGAGAGCCTCCCAGGGACCCAGAGAAATCAGAAAATGACAGCTAGATGTGAGATGGTATTGATGCCAGCATTCAGGAGACGGTCACTTGCTTTTCCAGCATGTCAAGTGCTAAGGTTGACTCCAGATCAAACCAGACAGTAGGATGCAAGCATTCAGCTTCATGAACGTTTCCACAATAGCAGTAAAAGGATCAGATAGAGGGAAAAGGCAGCCGGGAGAGTGGTAGCAGGTGCCACAAAGGAGAGAAGACACAACAAAAGCAGAAGCCAAAAGAGTTATGATGATCTTCTGTCTCTTCTCACTTCTGCGTGGTAAATTAAAAATGGCTTCCTCCACAGGCTCTGGATCTACTCCACATGGCTGGGGCTTCTTCTCAAGCCAGTCCTCTCTGTGGGATTTCAAATGGCCTCTTGCTCATATGATACCATTTAAAAGGCCCTGGAGAAAACAGCAATAACACAGAGATGCCCACCAAGCCTCCTGAAAGCACTTCAGCCTTGGATTCGGCCTGAACAAAGAACCTTAAAACATTCTCTTTTCCATCGTTCTGAAAGATTGTGAGTTTTCTAAATGTAATTTTTATCACCTTTCTTTTCTTTTTTTTTTTTGCCATTTATGAACATATGTGTTTTTTATGATATTCACAACATGCTTGTGTCACAAGATTCAAATTTAATTTCCTGCAATTACTGCACAATATGCATAGCAAAAAATGATATAAAAATGACAGAAAATAATAAACAGTTACTCCCTTTCTGCTAAGTTACCTTTTGGAAATAAAACTGAAGCATAACCCAGCCAAGGCTTTTGATTGGCTGTCTCCAACCCATGTTGTTTAGAGGCATCGGTAATAATCGTTAGAAAATTTCAAATCTTCCGATGGTAGCAGGATTTAGTTTATTGGGAAATTATCATCCTGCACATCCAGAGATTTAAGAGAGGTTGTAACTTCCTTCTGACTTCTTAGGAAATGTGGAGTTAGGGTGGTGAGCTAGTAGTTTATCAACAATGCTTAGCACCTCTAATTTGGAGTCAAATGTACTTGAGTTAATCTATTCATATCATTATGTATCTCATTTCTTACAGGTAGCAGTAATAAACTCGTAGACAAAAGCTTATTTATGACAGAGGTGGGAGAGAAATCCTTCCTCCTACTATATTCATGGAGGCACTAAAGCAGAGTGATTTAGGGCTCTGGATCTGGGGCAAGCCGACTTGGTTTAAAATCCTTCTCCACCACTTGGTAACAGTGACATTGGGACAAGACTTTTAACCATTCTAAGCTTCAATGTCCCCAGCATTAAATTAGACATTTGAAAAGTTTCTACTTTGTAGGTTTGTTAGGGATTAAGTGAGGTAATGCATATAACATGCCTGGTATAATGTGAGCGTTCAATACACGTTAGCTATTGTTATAACGATGACGCCACCCACAGCAACGGTGAGTGTTCAAGGCCTTTTCCAATGTAGGAAATAATAGCTGTGGTATATTGAGGTAGATGTCAGTGTATAGTAATTTCTGTTGCATGAGTGACACCTCCCACCTGTGTTTATTTGCTTAGTTCTAATTCAAGCATCCAAAAAGGGGACAAAATATGTTTTATCTTACTAGGTGTAATTTTCATGAAATGTCATCCCTGAATTGGCTTAATTTCTCCCAAATGTTCATGAGTGGGAGAAAATACTCAAGTAAATAGAAAAAGAAAGGAAGGAGGGAAGGAGGGAGGACCGGAGGGAGGGAGGGAGGGAGGGAGGGAGTGCAAGCCAGCAAGAATTGCAAAAGATAACTTACTTTATGAATAAAATTATTTGATAAAAATTTTAAAAGAAGGGCGCCTGGGTGGCTCAGTTGGTTAAGCGACTGCCTTCAGCTCAGGTCATGATCCTGGAGTCCCTGGATCGAGTCCCGCATCGGGCTCCCTGCTCAGCAGGGAGTCTGCTTCTCCCTCTGACCCTCCCCCCTCTCATGCTCTCTGTATCTCATTCTCTCTCTCAAATAAATAAATAAAATCTTTAAAAATAAAAAAAAAAAAAAAAATTTTAAAAGAATAGAAAGAAAGACTAATCGACATCATCTCCTGCTAATTAAGGTGCACCGATATCCATCACGTTGGCATTTGCTGGGCTACAGTTCTGCAAGGATGAGCCATGCTTTAGTGTTTTTACTCCACTAAAACATAGAAAAGACTTTTCCTGAATGGGACTAGATCTTCCTGTTCCAACTATTTGCTTTCTTTAGCACACTCACTGGCAAACATATGACCCAGCTATTGCAAAATAAAATGACATAATGGAGGATACTGGGGATTATTTAAGACTCCTTCAGGTTGCCTTCATTCCCTGGCTGCCCATTGTTTCTTGATATTTCACCTATTACTCTAATTTATCTAGTCTTCCAGCCCTTGGATTGGAGTTGACAGGAATGCACTAGCCCAGGATGAATAAAGATTCCTTAGAAGTCTTTGCTTAAAGAGAACAAAGGTGGAGGAAGGAGACCACTAAAGGGAAATGGACTCCCTGAATGAGATTGAATGAGAATGGCAAATTCTTACACCAATTGTGTATACTGGCTCCAAGAACCTCATATTGAGAGTGAGTATGATCTTGTATCGAGGACCAATAGGAATAATACCAGTCAAGGATGATTACTGAGCTCTGCCATGGGCCCAATTTAAGAGCCACATGTTTATGTCATTCTTGGTCCAGCAGTTAGGGGTTCACATTGGATTACAAAGGCAGGCCAGCATACAGGGAAGTAGTAATAAAGTAAATAAGAAAACAAGGGCCATAGATCCTGTTTTTCACAGAAAGGTCATGCCTGTAGACAACCCATGGGTATCGATGAGTATTGTGTCTTCTCTCTGCCATAGATACAGTCGAACAACATAACCAGGACTGTTAAAACAACTATGGATTGCCTACTTTTTCCACCACCACCACCCCACCCACCCCCTGCATACATACACCCTCTCCTTTTATTGAATTGAACTAAACATCATTTGACATGAATTTTTTTTAAGTCTTTTGTCATGGAAGCCCAGGTCACCTTGCTTAATCAAAATTTTGTATACAAGTTTATCACCCAGATATTTTTCATGTTTTTAATTTCATGAGTTTCACATGGCTATTGAAACATTTTAATGAAAAGACAGCCATAATAATTTTTTTTTTGCCTTTTAAATTTTTTTATTGTTATGTTAATCCCCATACATTACATCATTAGTTTTAGATATAGTGTTCCATGATTCATTGTTTGTGCATAACACCCAGTGCTCCATGCAGAACGTGCCCTCCTCAATACCCATCACCAGGCTAACCCATCCTCCCAACCCCCTCCCCTCTAGAACCCTCAGTTTGTTTTTCAGAGTCCATTGTCTCTCACGGTTCTTCTCCCCCTCTGATTTCCCCCCCTTCATTCTTCCCCTCCTGCTACATTCTTCTTCTTCTTTTTTTCTTTCTTAACATATATTGCATTATTTGTTTCAGAGGTACAGATCTGAGATTCAATAGTCTTGCACAATTCACAGTGCTTACCAGAACACATACCCTCCCCAGTGTCCATCACCCAGTCACCCCATCTCTCCCACCCCACCCCCCACTCCAGCAACCCTCAGTTTGTTTCCTGAGATTAAGAATTCCTCATATCAGTGAGGTCATATGATACATGTCTTTCTCTGTTTGACTTATTTCGCTCAGCATAATACCCTCCAGTTCCATCCACGTCGTTGCAAATGGCAAGATCTTATTCCTTTTGATGGCAAGACAGCCATAATAATTTTTAAGTGCTTGAACATGCGTAAGTCTTGCCTAGCATGGAGTACATTTTAAAATGTGAGTAATAAGCCAGTGGCATGGAAACAGCAGGTTTCTACCAAAAGCCATCTTGAAATCACATTTTGCACAGGCCAATTTCACATGAACAGAAGTCTCTCGTCACCAGAATTTCCACTTCAGTTAACAACACTGAAACAATCCACTGGTATCTGTGTTAGTCCAAGGTCTTTCCGTGGGCAAGTGCCCCTGAGCTAGTTTCCCTCAATGAATTAGAGGTCCATGTATGGGAAACATGTACAGCTCCGTTGTAATGTACGTGTAAACATTCACGGAGTTGATTTATTGGTACCCCTATTTTCTTTTGAATTAATACCAAATGTAAAAGAAAATGCTTTAAAATTAAATGTTTCATAACAGTCACTCATTGAAAACAGTACTGGCAGATGTGGACCAAGTATTATAATGTTGGCTCAAAACTGTCAAAAGTAAATCAGTGACCCTTTTGCAGGAGCAGAGGCTTACGACTCAAAGAACTCTTTCCTTAGGCTGCATTAATGCAAGCAGAGTGTCCAGATCCTGCTCGGGGGTCTTCGGAACACATTTATTAAGTTTGTTTTCAGTGCTGGTTCCCTAGATGTAAGAGGGACAGTGACAAATTAGAACAGAATTGTCCAGAAGAGGACAAATTGAAGGGAGAAAGGAGTTTGAAAATCATGTTTTGTAAGAAACAAGGAAGTGGGTATGATTTTTTTTTTAAAGTGTAAGTTGTCTTCATGTAATTATCAGGATAATTTGAGGAATAGGGGCAACCTGTTCTTTGTTGTTCGCTAGAATAGAACAAAGATGGGGTGGAGATATCAGAAAAGCAAATTTCACCAAAATATGAATGTTTCCAAAGATTAGAGATTTGGTTTCCCCATTATGACTTATTTCAGCAAAGACTGGTCTTTGTGCTTCAACCTCTATTGTGGGCTTCCATGGCTTGGGAGGAATGGGGTACTACCTTCAAAGAATCTCTATTTTTCTAACTTCTTCTATCACTCATTGGTCTGTCCATTTGGTTCCATCCAGTCTTCAGTCTTTGGTTCCATTTTCAGTTTGGTTCCATTCACTCTTCATCTATCTATCTATCTATCATCTATCTATCTATCTATTTATCATTTATCTCATAACAACCAATAAATGGATCCATTTGTTAATTTTATCAATCAAATATTTTCATAGATAAAATCATATTATGAATGCTCTTAACTAACTTGCTATTTAGTGGAAACAGAATACAAATCTTTTCTTAAGAATCCTTTTGCAGCACAAACAATCACTTCCAAAATGGAATTTTGTTCCCTTGAGTTGGTATTTCTTCCATAGAAACATCTGTATATCCCAGCAGTGCAGGATGCCCCACAAATCATTAAATAGAAGAAATTCTGAATCTTTTGCTGTGGTGGTTAAAACACCGAGGATCAACCCTACTCCTCCTCTCACTGAATAAACACTTCATTAGAATGCTTCACACTGGAAATATTAACACCAAATTAATGAAATTCAATGCCATTGGGGAGCTAGAACATTAACTTCTTGTGCCCTGTGTGGGAATTAGTCTTCTTATAGCATTCCTTCCCAAGTATAGCACTAACGAGCTATGGGTTTTGCTTCAGCTGCTTGAACTTCAATTTCCTCATCTGTACAATGGTGGTAATGGCGCTGTATGTCCTTGGCCATGAGAACTGCATCCAGATATACGACCTTGGACGAACAGCCTCTGTTGGGCCTGGGTTGGCCACATCAGGAATATCTGAAGATGGAAGGAATCTTCAATCCCATGTTAGCACAGCAGGTGCCAAAGTACTAGTTAGCCTTTTATTTATTTTTTTATTTTTATAGTTTTAAAAAAATTTATTTATTTATTTGACAGAGAGAGAAAAACAGAGAGCACAAGCAGGGGGAGCAGCAGAGGGAGAGGGAGAAGCAGGCTCCCCCGCTGAGCAGAGAGCCTGAGGTGGAGCTCAATCCCAGGACCCCGGGATCGTGACCGGAGCTGAAGGCAAACGCTTAACCGACTGAGCCACCCAGGTGCCCCTAGTTAGCCTTTTAATATAGCCTTTAATTCTAGTTTCTCAAAAAGATTAGGAATTAGAGAAATATCCCATTGAAAGCAGTAAATTACAATAATGTATCTGAAGTTGTGACCAAGAGTAGGTAGTTAACAACACACTTGGGAGTTAATATTAATAGGGCTTTATATAAAATTTGGAAGAAATTACATAAAACCATTTGATAATTTATGAAATCTTATTTTCAGGGGCAAATATAGGAGTTTGCTTTGGGGCAGAATCACATTTTGTATGTTCTTGGCACCATTTAAAAAATATACCTTTTTTTCTGCTAAAAGGTTTACATGGTCTCTGAGCTGCTGTCTTGGTGAGGTTTCTAGTGGTAGCAGATAATAGTATTTCCACAAACATGAGCATTTACCCCATCAGATCAATGCCCCATTGGTCTCTGGAATGTCCACAATCACAGAGATACCCTACAATGTACCATTATGTTCTGCAAGCCAACATTGTAAGTTTTCAACAATCCAACCCCTAGCACTATGCCCTATCAATCGTGTTTCCCTTTCTTTCTTTCTTTCCCAAAATGAGATGAAAGGAGCAAGTCTGGTCAGGAGAAGAAAAGTGTCCATGATACTCGCCGTGTGACCTCAGGCGAGTCATCTCCCCTCCAGGCCTCTGTTCTGTATATGTAAATAAGCAGGTGGGATGAGACTAGGAGATGGCAAACTACCGACTGTGGGCAAATCTGGCCTGATGCTTACTTTGGTATGATTTGAAAATAGCTTTTACATTTCTAAGTCCTTGATAAAAGATCAAAAGGAGAAGAATGTGTTGTGACATGTGAAAATTATAATAAATTCAAATTTCAGTGCCATAAATAAAGTTTCATTGGAACACAACCACACCCATTCGTTTATGTATGGTCTATAGCTGCTGTTGAGCTAACATGGCGGAGCTGAGTAATTATAACTGAGATCACAGGGCCTGAAAAGCCAGAAATAGTTACCATCTGGCTCTTTGAAGAAAAAGTTTGCTGACCCCTATACAATTACTAAGGTTCTTGCCAACTCAAATCGTTCATAATTTCTTCCCACTAACTTAATTTTAACTCCCTTTCTTTCCCTGATCTTTAGGCTTCAAGAATTATGGAAACAGAATCTAAAATAAGTGAAGCAATATCAACAAAGTGATATGGCAAAGCTGGGGATGGAATGCAGGCCAATTTCAGTGTCCTCCCCTGGTTTCTGTCTTTCTTATCTCTACCGGGACATCTTTCCCAGTGAACCTCTGCTCCTCCCCCGTGACTTTTCTTGCTTGGTCTCACTAAGGTCACTTCTCGTACTCCCTGCCCCCCACTGTATTGCAATGATAGTGGGCCTTCGATTTCTGTAAATGCGTCAAAGTAAATGTTGACCTTATTTTACAATTATAATAAAGAGAAATTCCAATGGAATGGTGGTAGAATTAAAACCCTAATCTTATGATTCCCTACCTAAACTATTACTCTTGCATCCTTTGTCAGTGGCTCCTTCCAGAAATTCAAATGATTATTGTTAACATTTATGGAGCATTCATTATTAAATGTAGATAAGAGTCTTGAACTTGGAAAGCAGTCGTTTTGGATGTCATCACAGACACAGTCAGACAACCTTCCTCTCTTGTTAGCATCTTCAATCCCTTTGCTGTTTGCGTTATCTGGGTACAATTGCCTTAAAAGAAATAGGTGTTCTCCTGTGAAATGTATAATCAAATAAAAACCATTGCCTGAAATCTTTTACTTTTTGTTACACACAAAATATATATAAAACTCACACATATACAGACTTTGTCCCCTGAACATAAGATTCCATAAATTATCAAGAGGTTGTAGGTAAATACCTCCAAATGTCAAGCCCTACAAAGGCTATGTAGCATATCTACTCCTAATCACAGCTTGAGAGCATCTGTGTCATTCTAGGGTGTGGCCCATCTAATCTACTAACCTTCTTAAGTGGACAACCAGATATTTTTGCAGATGTATCCAGGTCACAAGTATACTAATAAATTTCAATGAAACTCAAATTTGGACTTTTTTTTAGTAATAAAAAAAAGAGAGAGGATATATGTAATCTTCTAAAGGCCATAAGGCTAAACTTGTTTAGTAATTTGAATTTAGTAAATCATTGATAAATTCAGCAAATATTTATTTGTGCCTTCTGGGCCCAGGATACTATGCCAAATATATGGAGTGTACATAGAACATCGCAACATAACTGGAAGGGTCCCCATAGATAAAGGCCTATGGGAGTTTAGGGGCCCATTTTCTGGGTGGAACATGGACAGCTTCTTGGAGAAGGTAGCACGTGAGCTGTGCCTTGAAGGCTTGGGAGGATTTCGCTGGGAAATATAAAAGAGATATTTTTGACCTGGATGAAGATATAAGGCCTGAACAGAGGCCAACTGAAATGTGTTCCTGAAAATTCCGCTAGCAGATATTTTTTTTTTTCTGAGTTTATTACTAAATATAGAAAAAGAAAAAGGATAAAGTGTAGTTTTGAAGTCAGGATTTTTCTACATTGCTATTTCTCACTTCATATCTTTAAAGTTCAAGTGCCCTTTGAAGACATTGCTCTAAAGCTTTTACAAACTAATCTGAGGACATTTGTACCTAATTTATCCAGAGATGATAGGTCCTTGTACTGCACACATGGTCTGCATATTCTGGATTGCTAAAGCCATTCTGATGATTATTTTTATTTGTTTTATGATGGTGATAAAAAGGAAGTGTGCTGCATTTGCAAAGATTTTTAAAACATTATTTATACCTAGGATATCTGGTCGCATGCTCCTAAGTAATGCAAACGAGTGGATTTGACTAAATGTATGGAATAATACAGGAGTAATAGAAAAGCTTTTGTCTGTCATCATGAGGAACACTAGGGCGGGAGGATTAGGGAAAAAGACTTTGAAAATCAGAGTTCTAGTTAGTGCCTCTTAATGGACTAACAATTTAGATCTAATTGATCACAGCTCTAATTGTCCATAATCTCTATATACTAGTGTAGCCTTGTGGGATATTACTAATCAAATTAAAACTAATTCAAAGCAATCTCCAATTACAGAATGTTTTGTCTGTCTTTCAGGCTTGGGGAGTCAGGGGCAATGTTGTGTTGATGACAGGCTGAGCCACGTGCCACACAGTATTAAACAGTTTCAAAAGCTCATTTCCATGGAGTTGCGCTGTGTAGTGGCCTTACGCAATTGCATCTAACAAAAAAAGAGACTAAAGTTTTTTTAATTAAAATAAAATGATGACACAGTTATGCTTCCAGTTCAAACATATGAATCTGCCAAACCCTTCACATCAGGCTTCATGGTGGTCTCATTTATCTGCAACAGCCAGAGTCAAGGAAAGAGTTACAGACTGAATGTTTGTGTCCCCCCAAATTCATATGCCAAAGCCCTATTTCTCCCCCCATCCCATGTAATGATATTAGGAGATGGGGATCTTGGAAGGTAATTAAATTTGACATGGTCTTGAGAGTGAAGCCTTCATGAGTGGGATTAGTGACCTTGTAAGAGTCCTAAGGGAGCTTGCTTCTCTCTGTTCTCCCTATGTGAGGATACAATGAGGAGACAGCCATCTATAAGCTAGGAAGTGGGCCCTCTCCAGACACCTGATCTGTGCTTACCAGACCATTAGAACTGTGAGAAATAAATATCTATTGTTTAAGCCCCCCCAGTCCGTGGTAATTTGTTATAGCACCCCGAACTGAGTAAGACGGGAAGCAATGAAGATCCTTGTGAACACTAAGGGCAGATATTTTTGTTTCTGGTCAGTGTTAAATCATGTGATTTTATTGTGTTGGGTTGTAGACCAAGGAGAAGATGAGTGGGCTTTCAGGACTCTTTAATGGGGCAAACCTTAGACTAAAATCCCTGAAGTCACCACCATGAGAAAACACAGGAAAATGAACCAGGCTTTCCCATCCCTAACTTGTGGCCAAATCCATCCATGTACCCTTTCTTGATACATGGAAAATGCTTCTCTATTAAAAGCATTTTGTAACTAAAAGGGGAGGGACATTATTTTGAAAATCTACTCAGTGATTTCTAAACACTGCTAAAAATGTCAGAAAAGATTGCAGGTTTGTGCCACATAGTAGCTAGGCCTTCCTTTTGGGCTGGTGGCAATTTTCACATTTGTCTCTAGTTGTTCTCCAAGATGAAACTTCTAAAACTTCAGTCCCCACAGCCTCCAAAATCCATCACCAACTTCTTAGTTTTCAGAGAGGGTTCCCATGGAGGGCTAGAGAGTCTCTCCCACCTTCCTGCCATCAGTTCACATTACCTGTTACTAGGAGAGTGGCACCCTCCTCAGATGTTCCCAAGCACCCCATGTGTACCTACCTCTTAACTCTTCCCATGCTGTATTAAATTTGTCTATGTGCTTGTGTTGTACACATCACTGTAGATTTCTTGGGGACCAAAACCTATCTTATTCACATAGTATCTATCCCCGGGATCTAGCACATGGTACAGAGTCAGCACCTGATGAATACGTTGAATGAATCTGTAACTCCTGTGTGTAGGGCCCAGTCTGAGCAACTTCTGTTCTTGCCCTGTAAACTTGGTTTGAAGCAGAATTCAGCTCATGAGTGCACTCTAGAGCTCCAACTCCATAGTGTATTGGACAAAGCGGTTAACATCTCATGCAGAGGGGGGAAAACATTCACATCAAACCCTATCCAGAACACAAAATTCTTACTCTTGATTAGACAACCTCTGGTCTTCCCATCAAATTTAGTTTTCTCCATCAATTTCTCATCTCTCACACCTTGCTTTCACCACATCCTCTAAAAGGTCCCCACTGTTACCTCCACAATTCAGGTCCTCCCCTCTGCTTGTAAACACCATTCAAACCAAGTTGGCAAATTAGCCAAACAAGGATGATCTAATTTTCCTCAGTACACTAGAATGTGCTGGGCTAAAGGAGCAGGAATTGGGAGGGGTCTGAGTTGACCACAAATAATGGATTAATTAAGGGGATCAACAGCATGCTAAAAGCTAATTAGATAACACATTGTTTATCTATTCAAGCTACTTCATCTTTTCTTCTTTTCAACTTCTAACCTATTCTCTGCCTTCCTAGTGCAAATTTTCCTGAACCTCAGCAAATATTTTGAGAAATCTGTAAACAATTCCTCTAGTTGAGTCTTTTAACAATTTTAAAGAAGGTTAAAGTTGTTGCCTTGGAGAAATAACTTCTAAGCTTGGGACCAGTCTCTTACCAAAAGTCTTTTCTTCCTTAATGAAGATGCTAAGATATTTTTCTGTAACTGACCAATACTAGGTATTCTAGTGGAATTCCTGGCCACAGAAATGCAGAGGCATAGTAATACCATCTACCTCATAGTTCAACTACGAGTACAAAGAGAGATACTATGGTTTCTAGCACATAGCAAATAAATATTAGTTTTTATTGATGATAATATTAATTAATGATGATATTAATTAACGATTATTGTAATCTTAAAGAATCGTCTAAAGAATTTGGGGAAAGGGCCTTGTAAAAGTGGTATACAAATTATTAGCATACTACACCCTCAACTCAAATTAAACTAATAGTCATTTTTAGTATAATTATTAATTACTACTGCCATATCCTGAGGCATTTTGCCCTGGACCTTATTTTTTTTTTTAAGATTTATTTGTCAGAGAGATAGAAATAGATAGAGAGCACAAGCAAGGGGAGCGGCAGGCAGAGGGAGAAGCAGACTCTCCTGCTGAGCAAAGAGCCTGATATGGGGCTCCATCCCAGGACCCTGGGATCATGACCTGAGCCGAAGGCAGACGCTTAACCGACTGAGCCACCCAGGGGTCCCTGCCCTAGACCTTCTGAACATACTTGATTATGAAGGACATCAAACTCCCAATTCTCTAACAAGAAATTTGGTTGTCATTTTTCTAGTAAGTAGCAAAATTAAATGGTTTTCTATTCCTTTCCTCCTTTTAGGTTATTTTATCGTCGGCTCAAAAGCAAGAATGAAAGTATCAGAAGAAACATGTATCAGTGGCCAATCACCTTGGCTACAGACCCTAGTAGCTTTTTTCAGGAAACTTTTGAAATAAAATAGAAAGAATGTTGAAGAAATAAAAATTTGATTTCCAGAACAAGATGTTTTGTGGTTACTTCCACAAAGGCACGGAGGCCTAGAATTCACAGAGATTTTTTGCATTCACAGCAAAAATGACAATAGTCTGAAGGTAGAGATTCAGTTCCACTTTTGTGATATTGCACTAGGTTTTCCAGTGCAATAGAATGGAAGCCAAGGAAAGACTGGCCTTTAAAGGACCATCTGGGAGATGTTCCTTGGGAAATCCAAGATTAGGGATCCTGCGTTTGAGTCATTTGTGGCTTAATTCAGTGGAGAACCTTATGAGATGAGACTTCTTAGTTCAAGGAAAGAAGGGCTTTAAAATCCTATAAACAAAGGCTTCTAGGAAATCAAATAGCTCTTACCAAACTTTTGATGAATTAAGTGCAAATGATTTAGAAACATGTGGATTAAATTTCCTTTAAAGTGCACATGGGTTTAAAAGTTAAAAGGGAAGATCTTGCTTTATGAAAGTCATTTTGGGTTTTGTTAAACCCAATAAAAGGAGGCAGGTCTGTGTTTCCTCCCATGAATGTATCAATGTATTAAGTGTTCCAGTAATAATCACTTATTGTTCAAATTCTATAAGACTCCTTGGGGTAAAGCTGAGAATGGAATTCTGTAATATGTTTAAGGCAATACTTAAGGAATATCTAAACCGACCACAGGAAGATTTGGGTTTCTCTTACATGTGTCAAGAAATTGCAATACATAAAATTTCAGGACAAGTTCTGAACTAGATAAAGCCACGTATTCCCTAATCTTACGAAGAGTGATTGTAATTGAAGGAAAACAAAGCATGCCAACAAACGTCGTGGAATTAGGTTTGGGCCTCTCCACTTACAAGCTGTGTAATCTTGGGAAAGTAACTGGCCATCTCTGAACCATTCTCTAATAATATGCTGTAAGGATACTAAGTGCCTGTAGAGTGTATGTACAGACACTAGGTGAGTGGTTAACATTTTAAGAAGGTACTTTTTCCCTTAGATTTCAGCAATACATAAAAGAACATAAACATATACCTACTTTCTAATCCACTGGGAACATTTAGAAGCTAACGGAAAATCAAAGAAAGGTAGTTTTTCCTTAGGTTATCAGACCCACAGGCTAATGATCTAGTAAGACCTCACAAATTCCCCTTCCAGCTCTGTATTTATCATCTCTAAGAACATTTTTCAAAATGTATTCCTTGAATCAACATTTATACAACATGATATGGTTTCAAAATAACACTGAATGATCAGAGAAGTTTGTGAAATACCGCATATTCTTGGAGGGAGTCAAGATGCTCTATAGCATATCAAAATCCCTCAGAAAAAAAGCCGTGGGTGAATCAGGTAGCCCTTTTATTTTTAGACCTGTTAACACCATGGAACACACTTTGAGAAATCCTTTAAGAAAATGAGTTTTTTCTGTATAGATTGGTTTGTGTAAATAAGGATTTCTTTTTCTTTTCCCTAAATCCTAAAACAATGTCTTCAAGCTTCAAGCTTCTAGAAACAAGAGGAGAAAGTTAGTTTACTATTCCAGGATTTAATGTGAAAACTGATGTCCCATTATCCATATCTTAAGGATTTTATTTTAGCACAAGGCCTGCATGTAACAAGTACTTTATAAATACTGACATATAAACTTTGGTCTTTTAACTTTTTTTTCCTCTAAATATTTTCTTCATTCATGCCTCATATAAATTTGCTCTATACTCTTGACAATTCTAATTATCTTCTTTTCAGTTTTCTCCAGCTTTTTATTTATTTTTTGAAGTAGAGCAGAACAGCCTCTGATATATTTCAACTGTGGATGCACTACATCCACAGAGAAGATTTGTTGCTTTGTTTCTGATGATGACCAGCACCTTGAAGACCTTCCTGCTGTAAACTCAGGAGGGAACTGGATTTCCACCTTGGACTCTAGTCTGTAACTTACAGCTGAATCTCACTTTTGTTTTATTGAAATCTTTTGTATTAAAAAGGAGGCATACTGGGACACCTGGGTGGCTCAGTTGGTTGAGCATCTGACTCTTGGTTTTGGCTCAGGTCATGATCTCGGGATTGTGAGATCCAGCCCCTACTGGAGTCGTCTCTGTACTCAGCAGGGAGTCTGCTTGAGATTCTCTCTCTCCCTTTGTCCCTCCCCGTGCTCATGTGCTCTCACTCTCTCTCTCTAAAAATAAATAAATAAATATTTAAAAAAAATGAGGCCTACTGAGATCCTGGATATGCTATGATTTGAGGATACTTTATAAGATTTCTTTTTGAGGGGTTTTTGCTACACATTGCATATGACAGTAATTTGAAGCCAGCATTTTTTAAAAACGCTGCCTTTACTGATCTGCCTTTGCCATGGCCTTTCTGCTCTTTCCCCATGCCTATTTAAAATCCTACCACCTTTATCAAACTTTGTCAAATTATTCCTCCCTTTTCTTTCATTCATAGCCCCTGTTATCACTGCATTCCCTTACATGTTTAATTAGACATTATTCACACAAGAGAATCCTCAAAAAAACTTCCACATCATATAAACTTCATGTGAATATGAAATTCCTATGTATTATCTCTTTTTTAAGATTCACAGGGCATATTAGTACATAAAGGCTCTGAGAAGTCCTGCAGAAAAAGAAACCTGGTGAACAAAGATTTGTCCAGTATTTTCAAAAGATTTGATCACTGTGCACTATTTCTTAATTAATATCCAGCTTAGGAGAACAGTTGGAAAGACTCATGTTAAGAAGTTTATTATCTCCTTGTGTATAGCACAGTGCCTGGCACTCAACAAACAAACACATGGAGAACTTTTGTAAGTCCTTCCGGAGTTCAGTGAACACACAGAACGATTAGAGCAGGAAGTAGAGGACCTGAGCCATGCTTTCGGGATGCTAAGTGGCAAACAACAGAAACCAACCTTGTTAAATTTAAGCAGAAAAGAATTTTTTTTTGAGGATAGGAAGTAGCTTCTAGCATCTCTGGGATAAAAGTTTGGAGACTATGTAGCCAGGAACATCCTAGAATGACAACAATGCTCTCTATAGCTGTGATTACAAGCATTTTTAAAGTTTATTATTATTGTTCTCTTTTAACTTTTTTTTTTTAACAGTGGAAGTATGGTATCGTGGCAGAGAGACCTGGGTTTGAATCCCAGCTCTTTCTAAGCCTCTTGACCTGGGAAAGTCAGCCATCCAATCTGAGTTGTGTAGACTAATGATCATAGAACTTATTTTGGAGGGCTCTGAGGAGGCTGAAATCAGGAAAATATATGTACAAGTAGATGATCCATAAAAGGTAGCTTTATTATATCTAAAGAGAAATGTGTTTCTAATTCAGGGAATAACTCTTTAATCACTGACAGTCCAAGGAAGAGGGGGCACTTGTCCAACCCGCTCTTAGCTCATCATGTCTTGGAGCAGAGGTCTCTCCTTAATACCCAAACCTCAGGGAATCTTCTACCATTTCCCTCCTTTCAGGGAAAAGGCTGAATGTTTGGACTAGATCACTTTGACTTCAATTTTTTAAATGGTTTATTGATTCTAATTTTAAAAATTTTAATGTATAGCAGAAACTAGTTAACTTTAATTTAGGACTGACATTTACATCCTGCCTAAGAAGTGGGAATCCAAGGTGGACAATTCATTTTCATTTTGGTGAAAAGCATCATTTAAATGTCAGAAAACTGCATATTTAACATTTGCAGTAATTAAGGGACTTTAATTTAATAATAAATCTCTCTGTCTTTATCTATTTACACACTTTCCTCTGTCCTGGTCTGGCACTTTCCTTAGTGAATCAACTATCACTAATTGCTTCTTTTTGAAGTGTAAATATGTTTTAATTCTTCTTACAGGCCAAGTAGCACGTTTACTATTTAATTGGTAATTACCTTTTCCATGAATTACTTCCTTTTGGGGGCTTCTCTCAGGGGAGCAAAGAATTTTGTTTACACCTTGCCACTGTGGAAATCAATCTACCTCTAATTCTGAGGGAGCCAGCTCCATGGCATCCACCTCCAACAGGCTCTCCTCTGAAAGCCACACTCCTCTCAACTGCAAATGGGGACAGTACAGTATCCCACAGGGATACACTGTGGATGAGGATGGAAAGAGCATGAAAAGACTCTGTGATTTTTAATTTGCCTTACATTGCAGTGTACACGTTTAATATTAAAAATGTGTAGCTGAAAGATGGTTGACTTCCATTTAAGGGTTCAGGTTGTTGAGAT
Source organism: Halichoerus grypus (assembly GCF_964656455.1). Lineage (NCBI taxonomy): Eukaryota > Metazoa > Chordata > Mammalia > Carnivora > Phocidae > Halichoerus > Halichoerus grypus. The sequence continues at coordinate 19,084,866 of NC_135724.1, forward strand.
CTGTCCTAAGGAAGATTAGCCAAAGTGCTGGTTTCCTTATCCCATTCTTAAGCAGTTTCAATAAGGTTAATGAAGTCATGGGAGGGAACGCGAGCTCAGAAGCCTTTTGGAGAGTGAAGGTCAACTTTAAACATCCCGGATAGAGCATGAGATAATAATTTATACTAAAAATCAATCAATAAAATATCAACACAGTTTTCTCATATTCTGGGATACACAATAAATGAGGAGTAATATAATTTAGCCTAAAGTGAACCTTACTCTTTAGCCTATTACTTTAAATGATGATTTTCTTTTTATTTACTTAGATAATGCATACATATGACACAAAGTTGAGGAGAAGCGGACAAATATTCAGTGATAAATTAATCTCTGGCTGAAGTCGCTCAGCCACTGTAACAACTATTCTCCCTTTTCTTCTATACTCTTCTGGGGATAATCTGCACATGTATAAGTATATAAGCATACCTATTCTTTTGTTTTTCACAAATGACAGCATAGTACACATGCTGCCTGTTCCTTATTTTTTTTTCACTTGACAATATTTCTTAGCTATAGCATACACATGAAATAAAGTCATTTTTCTAAAGATTTTATTTATTTTAGAGAGAGAGAGAATGCGCGAATGCACTCATGAGTGGGGGAAGGGACAAACTGGGAGGGAGAGGGAAAGAGAGAGAATTCCAAGCTGAGCGTGGAGCCCATCGTGGGGCTCAATCTCATGACCCTGAGATCATGACTTGAGCCAAAACCAAGAGTCCAGTTCTTAACCAACTGAGTCACCCAGGTGCCCCTGGAATAAAAACTCATTTTTAATGGCTTCTTTGAATTCCATTGCATGGATTTACCACAATATACTTAATCTATTAAATTAATAATTAAACAACCATTAAACAACCAGAGACCATTACACTGAAATTGCTCTAATGCCAACCTAAGTAAACCAAAATCTAAGCCTGTGAATGCCTCAAGGCTACAGAATTGAAACTTAAGGACAACCAATCATAAACAGCCAACTAGGCTAGAAGTTATGGTCAATCAAGAACTTCCTTACTTTGCTTCTGCCTTTTCTCTCTAAAATCTCTCCCCCAGCTCCTTTTGGTAGAGGGCTCATAACCACTTTTGGTTTGGCACTATCCTGTTCAAATAGAGTTTTGTTCAGATAGACTCTTAAATTTTTAAATATGTCTCAGCTTATCTTTTAACAGGTTTGTCATCATTGAGATTCCCTTGCTTCAAACTAATCCTTATAAAAAACACTATAGTGAATATTCTCGATTATAAATTATTTCCTACCTGTGGAAGTATATCCTTAAAATAAATATCTAGAAGTAGAGTTGCTTGATCACTGGTTACATGCTTTTAAAATTTTGACTGATTTTGCTATAGTGCCATCCATGAAAGTTGTAGGTGTTTATACTCCCATTAACAGTTAAGATGCTTCTTTCCCCACAAGAGAGCCTCACTGTTATTCGTGTGTCAGTACCATGCCATTTAAATCACAATTGATCATCGTACCATTGTACTGATAACTGATAAACCTAGTTTTCCTTAATTACTCTTTTTCCCCCCAAAATTTTCCTGGCTATTCTTGCCAATTCATTTTTTTATATAAATTTTAGTTTGTCACATTTAGCTCTAAAATAAATCCTGCTTGTATATTTATTGAGATTGAGGTAAATATACAGATTAACTTATGAAAATTAGCATATTTTTGGCATTGAGTTTTTCTATGAGAGAAAATGTTTTTTGTCTTTTTTTTAAACTCTTCTTTTATGTTTCTTGATAGTGTTCAACAAAATCCAGTATCTATTCCTCTTTAAAACTCAGCAAATTAGCAGTAGTAGTGAATTTTCTCAACCTACTAAAGGGTATCTACAAAAAAGCTATGGTTAACAATATAGTTAATGTCTAATGACTGAGTGCTTTCCCCAAACATCGGGAGCATGACAACACTCTCTTACCACTTCTTATTCAACATTATGCTGGAGGCCTACTCATTCAGTGAGGTAAGAAAAAGAAATGAGAAATTCAGGTTACAAGAAAGAAGTAAAGCTAATCTTTACTCACAGATGATGTGACCATTGTGCAGAAAATCCTATAGAATCTATAAGAAAACTACTAGGTATAACACATGAGTCTTGCAAGGTTGCAGACAACAAGATACATATACAAAGTCAACTACATTTCTGTGTACTAGCAATGAAAAATCAGAAATTGAAATTTTAAAAATTTACAATGGCATCAAAAAACCTGAAATACTTAGGGGTAAATCTGACAAGTGATGTGTAAGACTTGTATACTAAAACTATCAAACAATTTGAGAGAAATAAAAGAAAACTTAAATAAATGGAGAGATACCATTGCCATGGATCTGAAGATTTAATACTGTTAAGATTTCAATTATCCCCAAGTTGATATATAGATTCAATGCAATCCAAATCAAAATCATAGCAGGCTTTTTTTTTTTTTGCAGGAACTGAAAAAGCTGATTCTATAATCTATATGGAAATGTAAAAGGCCTAAAATAGACAAAATGACTCTAAAAAAGAACAAATTTGGAGGACTTACACTGTCTTATCTCAAGGCATATTTATAAACTTAGTGTTTTCAAGACAGGGTGGAATTGGCATAATTATACATAAGTTGATCAGTGGAACAGAATAGAGTCCAGAAATAGACCCACATATTTGCTGGCAATTAATTTTTGGCAAAGGTGCAAAAATATTTCAATGGAGAAAGAACAGGTTTTTCAACAAAGGGTGCTATAAACAATTGAATATGTATGTGCATCACAGGTAAAAATGAACTCAAAATGGATCATAGAAATAAATATGAAACCTTAAATATAAACTGCCAGAAGAAACTATAGAAGAAATCTTTGTGACTTAAGTATAAATTTTTTATACACACACACCAAAAATATACTACATAAAAGTGAAAAATGGCAAATTGGACTTTATTGAAACTAAGAACATCTGCTCTTTGAATGATACTGTTAAGAGAATGAAAAGACAAACCACATACTGGGAAAAATATTTGCAAATCTCATATTTGATAATAGATATGTATCTAGAATCTGTGAGCATAAAGCAATTTTTAAAAATTAGAAACCAACCTTATAGGAAGCTAAATCTAGAAGCTAGAAGGTAAGCCTGGTCGAGACAGAGAATGGAAGCTAAGTAATCAATTAGGAAAAATCCTCTTTTTTTTTTAAATTTTGTCTGTAAACATTCTAGTATATGTCCTTAAATAATAAGGACTCTTTTAATAAAATATAACCACTATACATTTATCACATTTAGGAGCAATTCCAATAGATAATTCAAGCATAATAGTTGTAATATATTATATACCCACTATGTGGCACAAATTTTAAAGATGTTGTTGAACTCACAGGAGCTCTATAAGATAGATATTAAAATGCCTTCTTCAAAAATAAAGAAATTGAGGAGTAAGAACACTAATAACATGTTGGTTAGGTCTTGGAGGACTTACACTGTCCTCCATGCAGCTCAAAAAGTTGCAGCTCAAAAGATCATGCAGCTCAAAAAGTTGCAGGACTTGGATTCAAACCCAAATGTGTCTAACTTTAATATGTCATGATCGTTCCACTGTGGTATCCAGTCTTTTACTAATTGAAGAAGTAGTGGAAAGTAAGCAAAGAATGTTTTTCAAGTTCCATGCTATATTAATTAGGCTATGGACAAAGCACCCATAACTATTTCAAACATGACAGAAACCCTTAAAAGCATAATTAAGATATGGGGCGCCCAGGGGCGCCTGGGTGGCTCAGGCGTTAAGCGTCTGCCTTCAGTTCAGGTCATGATCCCAGGGTCCTGGGATTGAGCCCCGCATAGGGCTCCCTGCTCTGCGGGAGGCCTGCTTCTCCCTCTCCCACTCCCCCTGCTTGTGTTCCCTCTCTCGCTGTGTCTTTCTCTGTCAAATAAATAAAATCTTTAGAAAAAAAAAAAGATATGGGTCACCTGGATGGCACAGTCAGTTAAATGTCCAACTCTTGGTTTCAGCTCAGGTAATGATCACAGGGTTTGAGACTGAGCCCTGTGGTGGGCTCCACACTCAACGTGGTATCTGCTTAAGACTCTCTCTCCCTCTCCCTCTGCCTCTCCCCACCTCTAAAACTAAGTAAATCAATCTTAAAAAAAAAAAAAAAAAAGCATAAATAAGATAGACATTCATTTCTCTCTCACTGAGCAGTAAAGGAAAAGGCCTTCTAAGAGTGGTATGGCAGCTCTGTTCCATGAAGTTATCAGTACCTAGACCACTTCTATCTTGTTGCTTTACTGTCTAGACTGATTTCCACATCTGTATGAGTCAAGCTAGCTCTTGGCAAGGGGAGAGAGCAAGCTGATTCCTTTTACCAATTCAACCCAGAAACTGGACAACTCTCTTGCACTCACATCCAATGATTTTAGTCTCATGAACACATATAGCAGCAAAGAGGCTGAGATATGTCTTCTCCAGCTAGCCACCCAAAGAATTCTACTTCTAAAAGGAAGAAAAAGTGGTTACTGGGGGGGGCAATTAATTATCAGTTTGCTGTTCTTTCTCTAGTCATGTGTTCTTGACACAATAGATCTGACTTCTACTATGGTGTGACATCGGGAGACTCATGGCTATCAGCTCTATGACCTTGTGAAAATTGGCCAACCTGAGTGGTTGCTCCGTAACTCATATAGTCTCATTTCTTGCCCTCTGTTTCTCTTCTAGCCCACAGCCAGAAAATGGTAACATTTTGAGCTTGGAAATCTCAAGTAATTAATAGTTATAATTATTTGTATGTTGCCTATTTGTACATAGCCAGCAATTCTATTGGGGGAGGGATTGAGTGTAACAAGATGGTCTTGGCCTTTCATCAAGAGGAAGACACCAAGATTAAGGGGCAGACTTAAAATTTTTAATTAATAATTTATTAATGGGTAAGAAAATTAGACAAGGTATGCATTGAAAGCTGAAGCAATGTCTCAATCTAAGCTAATCCCATTTGCCATTTCCATGATAATGCACAATTATTTATAGATCATCCTTTCTCCCCATTTGAATTTTGAATAGAATAAAAGACCAGCAGCTAGAGAAAAATCAAGATGTATTCAGAGCTACCCTCAAAAGCAATCCACCATTAGAGTTATTCAGAAGTTCTAATATGTTTCTTGTCTTAAGGCCAAGGAATTTCACCATAATGATGACATCAGGCTCTCCTTTCAAAACCCATTTACTTCCTAAACATGAGAGTAATGTCTGAAAAACAGAGGAAGCCCTCAATTCTGAAAGATAGAAAACTCTCAATTTCCTCCTGGGTAAACATAGGACTAATTTAACCACAAGATGGGAGGCCCAACTTACCATACCAGAATAATTAAATCATAGTCTCAAAGATGTTTCAGTAATATAATGTAAACAAGGACAAGATGGCTTCATACTAATTTCCTGGTACTAATTTTATAGTGTGGAATTATAAATATGGAGACAACTTATATTTACTGGGCAGTAACTTCAAAAGAGGATCTCTAAAAAAGGACTTGGTTTCTAGAAGGGTATTCAGGATTCCTATGGAGCAAGGGCGGGGGTTCAAAACTCAACTGTTGAAAGTCTAGGAGAGATGGAAGAAAGGGATAGGATATGCCATTGAATATGAGAGGGATGTTTTGAATCTAAGAGTTTATTAATTCCATCTTTGCTTTCTGCTCAAGTAAAACTTTTCTAAGACCTAACCAACATCTTTTAGAAATTTTAGTCATTATTCCATTCATCTTCTAGTACAGTTTTGTTTTTCTTTTTTTTGGTTTGTTTTGTTTTTTAAAGATTTTATTTATTTTTTGACAGAGAGAGACACAGCGAGAGAGGAACACAAGCATGGGGAGTGGGAGAGGGAGAAGCAGGCTTCCCGTGGAGCAGGGAGCCCGATGCAGGGCTCGATCCCAGGACGCTGGGATCATGACCTGAGCCAAAGGCAGCCGCTTAACGACTGAGCCACCCAGGCACCCCTACAGTTTTGTTATACAACTACGTAACACGTATATGACAAACCATGATGTTGTGTATGATGTTGCTGGCAGATCTGAGTAGATTAGAAGTGACTCTAGCCACTGGCAGAGTGAGCGTAGAGCTATGGGAGCCTATTTTCTGCCATTGTTATAAAGGCCCGGCTGGCTGTCTCAATTATTTTTCCTTGTGTTAATGGTATCACTCTACTTTTATATATGTGATGAAACATCCTACAGATCAGAGTCCACAAACTAGTGACTGACAGGCAAATTCACACAAAGTCATGTTTTGATGGCCAGCATGGTATTTATCTTTTTAAATTTGAATTGATTGTTTTAGTGGATTTTCATCATGCTTTATGGTCACCCATTTCTTTTGAATACTCCTTTTAATCTTCCTTTTTCTTTTGTTTTTCCTTTTCCTTTCTTTTCTTCTTTCTTTTCTTTCTTCTATCCGTTTCTCTTTCCTCCCTCCCCCTTTCTTTCTTTCTTTCTTTTTCTTCCTTCCTTCCTTTCTCTCTCTCTTTTCTTCCTTCCTTCCTTTCTTTCTTTTTTTTTTAAAGATTTATTTTTTTATTTATTTGAGAGAGCAAGAATGACAGAGAGAGAGAGTATACATGAGAGGGGGGAGGGTCAGAGGGAGAAGCAGACTCCCCCCCTGAGCAGGGAGCCTGATGTGGGACTCGATCCCAGGACTCCAGGATCATGACCTGAGCCGAAGGCAGTCGCTTAACCAACTGAGCCACCCAGGCGCTCTTTCTTCCTTTCTTCCTTTCCTTCTTTCTTCCTTTCCTTCTTTCTTTCTTTCTTTCTTTCTCTTTCTTTTCTTTCTTTCTCTATCTTTTCTTTCTTTCTCTATCTTTTCTTTCTTTCTTTCTTTCTTTCTTTCTTTCTTTCTTTCTTTCTTTCTTTCTTTCTTTCTTTCTTTCTTTCTTTTTCTTTCTGCTTTATACGTCCTTATCTCTCCCAGAGAAAAGACTGATTGGTACTCTTCCCCAGGCTTCCTTGATGCAACAGTATAGGTTCTCCCAGTCAAATATGCTAAAGTGGAACTTCACTTCAGAAATAGGCACTGAAAGGAATCCTGTCTATCTGGGGTTGACAACAGCAGTGGCAGAAGTTCCTGTCTAGTAGTTAGCATGATTGGTGTGAGTTTTAGTGCCTATACCCAATGGTAACTATAGTAGGCTCTTCACTAGGCTAGCTCTGCAGTATATTTTGGGTGCTGTTTTTGGCTGCATAATCGCTAGGACTGACTGTCTTAATCTGTTCAGGCTGCTGTAATAAAATATCACTGACTAGGCAGCTTATAAACAATAGGATTTGTTTCTCACAGTTCTGAAGACTGGAAGTTCAAGATGAGGGTGCCAGCATGGTCAGGTTCTGGTGAAGACCCTTTTCCAGGTTGCAGACCACCGACTTATTGCTCTGTCTGCACGTGGTAGAAGAAGCAAGCAAGCTATCCCTGGCCCCTTTTATAAAGGCAGTTATCCCATCCGGAGGGCTCTGCCCAAAGACCTAACCAAAGGCCCCACCTCCCAATATCACTTTAGGGGTTAGGATTTCAGCATATGAATGGGGGGGCACAGACATTCAGACTCTAGCACTGATTCTCTCCTCTTCTGGAGCATATCCAACTTATAAATTTTCAACCTTAAAAAATTGAGAACATTAACCAAATTCCCCAAATTTCTGGTTTATTTTGGAACAGCAGATATGGCAACCCTGAGTTTATATTCCTAGAGGTCAACATTCAGCAGGACCACTCACACTAGGCTGTGATATTGTGATTTATAATAAGAAATACATATTTGATCTTCATCTAACTCATTTCATGAGTTCCTAAAGTTCATGAAATTTTCCGAGTGATAAGAGCTATGGGAGCACCTTTTATTATAATATTTCATCTCTTGTCCTCAGTTCCTAAAATCTCTTCAGAGCCATAATGGTGAAATGACTGTCTTGTTATTCATAACAAGCCCTTTCCATCACAACTAGGTTTATGTTAATGAGGTGATTGTTGGAAAGCACCTAAGGATGGAGACTCGTTGTCAGGGAAACTGACCAAGAATAGAGGTTTGAAACTTTCCATCCCACCCCCAATTTCCTGGTAGGGGAGAGGGCTGGAGGCTGGATCAAAAACCAATGGCTAAAGTCAATTAATTACACCTATGAAATGAAGCCCCATAAAAACCCATAAAGAGGGGGTTCAGAGAGCTTCCTGGTTGGGGAAGCAGAATACTTCCAGATGTCACCATGCCAGGCCCCCAAAATCCATGGGGACAATAGCTCTTTCATTCAGGACTTTGCCCTATGTATCTCTTCATCCGGCTGCTGATTTGTATCCTTTAGTATCTTTTCTAATAAACTAATCATCTAATGAGTAGATGGGATGCCTGAGTTCTGTAATCCTCCCTCTGGCAAATTAATCAAACACAAGAAGAGGGTCACGGGAACCTCTGATTTATAATCACTGAATCAGAAGCACGGGTAACAACCTGGACTTGAGACCTGCATCTGAAGTAGAGGGCAGTCGTGTGGGATTGAGCCCCTAGCCTGCGGAATCTGACGCTACGTCTGGATAGACAGTGTCGGAATAGAGTTGAATTGTAGCACACCCAGCTAGCTTCGGAGAATTGCATGGCAGTGTGAGGAAACTGCCCCACCACACACATGTACATACATACATTGAAATTGGGTTGCTGAAGCCTTTCTTACAGGCACATGTCATGTACTTTTACATATTTACTCTCTGTGTTTCAATGTTTGACTCCTGTGATAGTTTCCCACAGGCCCCACCGTTCTCTATAATCATAATATCTTCTCCGATGAAGCATTTATAGCACCTGATACCTTGACCAACTCAAAAGTGTAGTATTTTTATTCATTTGTTTTTAATGAATGTATTTGTTTATAGCCTGGGTCAAAAAATAATCTTTAAGAATTGAAGTTGCTTGAGAAAAGATAGGGAAAACAAAATAAACCACCGCGTAGATTATTCACATTGCACAGAAGCTAGAGAGCTCGTTGTGTGCATCATGGAAGGCACCAGAGAATACGAAATGACTCATTCCCTAATTCATTCACTCAGAAAACATGTATTTGCTACCTAAGCACAGTGCTTATAGTTAGGTTCTTATCAAATGTTTCTGAATTATTTGTTCCAACTTGTCTATCCTGAGCACAATTTTTGAGGAATTATCAAATAAAAAAGCAGGGAGGAGGTAAGGAGACAGGAGAGAGGAAGAAGGGAGAAGAGGGGGGAAAGACGAAAGGGGAGAGTATAGAGACTATACGTAAAATGTGAGTATCCAAAGATTATTAGTTGTCTCCATGAGGAAGTATGGGCTCGAGGTGGTTCCCTGAACTGGTCTGAACCATGCTTCTCTATCAAACTGCCACATGACTCCATCAGATATATCTAATTGTTAATTATGTAGATTGATGATGGAGCCCAGCCACAGTAAACCAATTAGATCATATTTATCTGTCCTGTCATTAAAAACTGCCTTCTATAATATATGGTTGTTTCAGTAGTCAAAAAGGCAAAATCTATTGTTATAAATATCTTAGTACCCATGGTGGGAATCTAAATAATAGATGGTAGAAAGGTGAATCTAAGTAAACTATAAACAGTGACAGTGACACTTCACAAATCAGGCCATTGGTAAATAAAACTAGTTTATTATTAATAGACACACTTGTTGTCTTCTTAAATCGTTAATCATTCACCATAAATACAGTTTATGTTATGCATTTGCTTTGGAGTCAGATACTGGCCTTGCAACTTGACAATGATTTTGTGGTCTTGAGTTAGTGCCTTATTAACCCTGGGTTTCAGTTTCCCTATCTGTAAAACAGAGATATAATATCTACTGTGAAGGCTTTAATAAGAAATAAATATAAAGAGTAAACTTGCCAAACCGGATTGATGTGAAAGAACACACCCTAACCTCCCCTTCAACACACATACATACTCCCACAAACACCATCCTCCCCAGCTCATAGAAATTCTGCCTAAGACCTCAGCAACAATAAAAGTAAACTGTTAAGGGCGCCTGGGTGGCTCAGTCGTTAAGCGTCTGCCTTCAGCTCAGGTCATGATCCCAGGGTCCTGGGATCGAGTCCCATATCAGGCTCCCTGCTCTGCAGGAAGCCTGCTTCTCCCTCTCCCACTCCCCCTGCTTGTGTTCCTGCCCTTGCTGTCTCTCTCTCTGTCAAATAAATAAAATCTTTAAAAAAAAAAAAAAAAGTAAACTGTTAAAACATGGCCACATGACTTCTGATTAAATACAGAATAATGAACATGTGGGCATTTAGTGTCAGTCCTTCCCAAAATTTCATCAAAATAAAAGGATAAAATTATATAAACCCTTAAAGGCAAGTTGAACAGGAGAAGATTCAGAAGAGAATAAGAAGTGTCACCAAATGTTAGAAGACAGGAAGCAGGTAGGATGGTGAGAATGGACAGCACAAAGGAGATTACAATATAAATGCAAGACTGTGATAACATGCAAAGCAAGTACATTTGTCAGATAGAAACCTAGAAGGCATCAAGAAATATAAACACCTGACTGATGGAATGTGCTAGAAAAGGAATGAGAAAAGGTCTAAAAATAAGTGGATTGGTTCAAAATTTATATATCTAACAGTCTCCTCCTCAAGCTAGACAATGACTCCATTGCCACATTAGGGATTTATTCATTTCAGGGGTGAGGGAAACTAACTCGAAAGGCCTTAGACTTGGAGACCCAAAGCTCAGTAGAGGGCAGTGAATCACTGCCTAAACTGAATGGTAAGGCGCTCACCCCTGCCCCTTCTCCCAGAACTTTAGCTACCATGTAGGAGACTGGAGGATTCTTCTGAGAAGCTAAAAGCCTCAGGGGGGAAAAATTTCTGTTGGTTAGCCCCCAACAAAAAAAAGCTATTCTACCCTCAAATCACACTACCATAAAATCTACCACTTCAATACAAAATGATAACCAAAGACCACAAGAACTTTGAAGATGGCCAGCAACGTGAAAGACAGAACCCAAAACAAAGAGGAAAGAGGACCTAAGAGGAAAACAGTGGAGGAAGCAGAAGAAAACACCAACAAGCTATCTCTGACATACTTTGTATGATAAAGGAAGACAATGCACACAGGAAACAATAATAGGAAGCTCTATTTCAAAAATGAAGATAGAACATGAAAGAGCTTTGAATATTAAAAATGGGATAGTGATAATATAACCTAGCAATAAAATGAATAAAGTCCTAGGGGTAGAATAAAAAGACAGTGAAATGCTCCCAGATATTTCACATACTAATATCTTCTTCAAAAAAATGTTGAATACAAAGAATTAGGAGTCAGATGGCATGGGATTTTCAGGAACAATATTGGAAGCTAGAAAATAGTGGAGCAATTCAAACTTCCAAGAGAAAACGATTTCTATACCCAACCAATCAATCCAGCATGAAGTCAAAATAAAGGCAAATTTAGAAAGTATCAAATAGCTTACCCCTCACAAGACTGTTAGACGAAGCTACTAGAAGAGCTAGCTCCCCAAAACAAGGAAATAAATTTAGAAGTAAAATGTGGCACCCAACAATACACAGCAAAAAAGAGAAATCTCAAGACAATATTTGTCTAAAGAAAACTAAACATAGATTAGAGAAGGAAACGGGTATGTAACGTATGGGGTTACCAGGGAAAACATGAGATTGATGAATTGCTGTTTATGAGTTTGAGTTAAAATAGAAAACAAACAAAAAATAGCTGTGTGTTGTTCAAAAGAAATACTTTTCAAATAAAACAACACAAAATTTAAAAATAAAATATCATTAAGAGATACTTCACATAACTCAAAAGAAAACTGCATATTGATATCAGACAAGATGTAATTATGGCAAAAAAGCACCAAGACAGGGATGCTCTTAAAAATAAAAGGTATAGGGTCACCTGGGTGGCTCAGGCAGTTAAGTGTCTGACTCTTGGTTTCCACTCAGGCCATGATCTCAGGGTCCTGGGATTGAGCCCCCTAAGGGCTCTGCGCACAGTGGGGAGTCTGCTTCTGGATTCTCTCCCTCTGCCCCTCCCCCACCCTCACACCTTCGAGCATGCGTGCACATTCTCTCAAATAAATCTTTAAAAGATAAAAATAAATAAAAAATAAAAATAAATAAAAGGTACAGTTAATTGATTAGCTACAACAATCACATGTTTGTCTCTACTTAAAACCTAAGCCTAAAAAATTAAAGCAAAAATTGACAGAATTCTAAGGAGAATATAATATATCCACAATCATAATGAATAAAATAGATGAATATATGGAACTCTGCACCCACCACATAGAAAATACACATTTTTAAAGTATGTATAACACACGTATAAAACTGACCAGGCCATATGGAAAATTTGAAAAATACTGCAAATGATGGAATCTGCGTCCTACGACAATGACTGACATAGAGTTAGTTAGTTGGTGTTTATAAGCATCATCTCATTTCTTTACAGAGAATGCAAATCGACCCCTTCAGATTTTTTTTTTTAAGAAGTCTGTATTCCTAGAGAGTGAAATATTGGCATTATAGAGAGGGAATATGTTGCGGTTCTTAGTAGCTCCTGCTCTGTCAACTGGGCCCTGACTGGGCCCAGCTGAAGCAAGGCACTAAATTCGGAGCTTCAGTGCACCTGTTGTAGAATTTGGAGGTGGGGCCATTTGTACCGACAGTCCCTTCCAATTCTAAGACTGACTTACTGCTTATCAATAGAAAAGTCCTGTCTATCTTTCCTTCTCTGTCTCCCTAAATTTGTTAACCAAAGAACGTCGTAATGTGGCTTATTTCTAAATAATAAAACGCATCCTGACCCATCCGAAAGTAGGTTGAAAAGACACTGTCAGAAAGTCTTCACATCGAGCACATAGGGATGTGGCCAAGTATAGAGGGAAAGCCTGAACAAAACATACCACAGGGTGAGAAACTGTCAACCCGTACTCAGCAGCACATACACTGTGTAAATGGAACACAGATTGAAAGAAGGTAATTTCTGAAATGCCACTCACGCATTAAAGATGGCCTCTGGGGGTCAGCGATTTCTCCAGCAGGGAAAGAAGCATCCTACCTTGATCTGGAATGGTCCTGGCATTCTCCTAAAGCTTCCTTCCCAAGTTTAAAGCCTTAATATCCATTCAAACTGTCACAGTCCTCCAATTATCTCTGGTACAAAATATACCACAGTTCAGTACTGTGAGACATTGTGTGGCTTATAAATGACTAAGTTTTGCCCTGACTGATAACATTTTCCCAAAGTCAAACAGACTCCTCTTTTGTCTCTCTGCTTTTCTCAATATAGCTGCACTTTATTTCAATACTTCTCTTGTAATTGAGCAATTCCATAAAATCAAATAAAATGATTTATAATGGAATGATTACTCCAGGGTAACATTTCAAGTGAAATTAAGATTGAAATCTAATTTAAAAGCTTTAATGTAAATGGGTCATTAGAGGAGGCTCTCCGGGGAATTTGCAATTAAACTAAAGTGACAAGGGTTTTGTAGGGGTGATAGACCTAAAGGTGTTGCAATACTGATACATGCTCATTTTGGATGCAGCTAGCCTTATCACAACTGCTCAACAAGATCAGAGTCGCTGAGTGAAAGCTGCAATCAAAGTTCAACAAAATCATCCCAACCCATTACAAGATTTTCTCATGAAAAGGGAAGTTCTGATTTATGTAAGGGCTTTAATGAATTCAGTATGTTTAATTGACATTAATTAATCTAGTTAACTGTTGTTAACCATCTCCATATTATTTTCACATCCATATCTTACTTTGATTAACTATAACTATTCATTTAACAATAACTACATTTTCTATTGATACAATCTTTAATATATAATTTGCAGTATAATCTCGAAACATAATAATAGAACACTTCTTTCCTCCTGGCCTTTTTGCATCCAGCACATCTCCACTTTCAGAGGCTTCCTTTTGACTGTATGCTTCTTTGACAATTAATCCTTTCCTTTATTTCCAAATTCCTTTTATTTTTATTCTTAGATCTTCTACTGATAGTTAACCTTCCAGGTGAACAGGTCCCGGTTCTCCAAAAAGAAACCATGTTCAATTCTTTCTTGAGTCCCTACAGTCCTTGGAATACTACATCGCACATAATAAGGGTAATAAATATTTGATCTTACTAACAATAATAATTATATTAATAGTTAATTTTTATTGATCATTTAAAATGGGCAGAGCATTGTTCAGCCATTACTGTAAATTCTCTCACTTAAGCCTGACAGTTCCCCTAGATAGCAGAAATACTGTTATCTCTATTTTAAAGATCTATAAACTGAAGATTAGAAATGTTTCAGTAACTTGTCCAAGGTCACCAGGCTAATAGGTGGCAGATCCAGAACTTAAAAAACCACAACTACATATCTCCAAAGCCCCTGGTCGTACCTATTATGCTACATAGTTGAAGGTTGATATTGGATATGATCAACAGGAGAACCAAGGTTATGATGGTCTATTCCTATTGTGTATATCTATACATCTGATTGATTTTGTATAGTGCCAGATTTAATTGGTTGCAGCTCTTCAAAGCTGGACTCATTCAAAAATGATAAAAATAAAATTCCTGAGCCATCCAACAGATGTTTCCAAATGTTTAGATTTTTTTTATGAAGGTTTTATAAAAATCAATTTCAATTTATATGCTTTATTTTTGTGGATGACAGAGATCTGAAGAGCTCTATTGAGAGAAGTGGTTGAAGTTTTACTTATTGCTTTTGAAACTCTCCAATTTTATATATATGACAGCTTTTTGCAGAAGAAGCAACATGGATGGCTCACAAACCATGCTTTTTTCTTGGCTATCACATATAAGGTAAGGGCCTAGCAACTGGAGAGGTGTTCAGATCATGAACTATATAGCTCAATAGCAGATAATCAAGAGATTGCACAACCCACTTCAAGGAAGGGAATTTGGAGAGAAAATAAACAGTCTGAGGACATATACTTTCTTGCTCTCTTCTTACAACAGATACAATCTTTCTTTCAGACCATCAAAATAATTATCTCCTTTTTATGGTTGTGAAATTTGTCATCTTGCATAGATTTAACTGATAGAGCAGCGAAGGTGGGGTTAGCTTAAGCTAGGGTAATAGTTTCCAGAGGGAAGGAAAGATCCAACAATGAGCACCTAGGTAGTCAGAAAAACTGGCAATTCCTTTCAGTTTGTTCTGCGAGAACCTCACACGGATATCATTGGTCTATCCCAGAGGATAGTCAGGTATGTGCCTGCTCTCCGAAGCATGAGCATGGATTGGTTCTGATGGTCGAAGAGATGGTGTCTGGAAAAGAGTAGTCACAGCTTAATTCCATCCAGAACGATTTTTGGAAAATTATGTTTTATGTTGTTTAAGACACAAAGGAAATCCTCTAGGAAAGATATTGCATTTAACAACCACGGCCTCCAAGCCAGGTGTGATCTGGCTTGGCTCTCTACTCCAACCATTCTAGCTATCCATGCCCTCTTGGATACATCAAACTTCTTCCTGCTCTCCTCCCTCGTGGCCTTTTCCTGTGCGACTCCCTCTACCCAGAATTCTCTTTCCTAAGATTTTTTCATCCCTTGATTCTTCTCGTCTTTTAAATTTTGGTCTCTGTGCAACTGTCACCTCCAGAGAACATTGTCTGACCATTTTGCGTACACGTGTACACACACACACACACACACACACACACAATGGTTCAATACATACAGAGAGCTCTCTCTCCTTTTAAAAGTTAACTGCTAAAAAAAAAAAGTTGGGGCACCTGCATGGCTCAGTGGGTTAAATGTCTGCCTTCAGCTCAGCATCGGGCTCTCTTGCTCAGTGGGGAACCTGCTTCTCCCTCTCCCTCAGCCTGCCGCTCTGCCTACTTGTGCTCTCTCTCTCTCTCTCTTTCTCTGTCAAATAAATAAAATCTTAAAAAGAAAAAAAAGTTAACTGCTAATGAAAAATGAGGAAAGATGGAGAATCTGTCACAGATTAGAGAAGTCTAGAAGACAAGATGACTATATGCAGTGTCGTCTCCCAGATTAGACCCTGGAAAATAAAAAGGATATTAATGGAAAACCTGGTGAAGTACAAGTAAAGTCTGTAGTTTCGTTCAGAGGATTGTACCAATGTTCATAGCTTAGTTTTGACAAATGTACCACAGTTACGTTAAGATTTTAGTACTGGAGAAACTGGATGGAAAGTATCTAGGAACTCTCTCTACTATCCTTGCAATTTTCCTAAAATTATTCCAAAATTAAAAGTATATTGAAAAAAATTAACTTCTACATAACTTCTGTAACTATGTAACTTCCTGTGTCATGAAGCATGATGGTGACCTAGTGTCCCTGTTGCCTTAGTTTTCTTTCTCATTCCTTGCTTTTACCATGTCTGAAGCTTGGTTTTCCATAGTAAGGCTTTCAGGAGAGGGCTTATATCCTTGGTTTGCTTGGGTAAGGTATGAAGGAAAGCACCATGAGAAGTTCCAATGTCACATAATTCGGGGCACTGGGCTCAGTTCCTCCAGCCATTTCTGGGTGTGCTCTTAGGCCTCCCTGGGCATAGACGTCAGAAGACTTCCTTGCTCCCCCCCCTCAGATGACCTACACCGGCCAGGTGTTTTGATCCAGAGACTTATTAAAAACTGTGGATATCACATTCCTAATGGTGAACTCTCTATGGCTAGATTTTCTGAATGTAGAAACAAGTTTTCATTTGATATAAAAGGAAGTCAGATTTGGTTACAGCAAGTAACAACCGTAAGTAGGGCACTTGCTTAGCCCTTTGGGACACAATGATGAATCAGACAGAGATACCTCAGAGAACCAGTTGGAGTACAGAATATGTCTTCCAAGGGTCAGCTCTTGTGAAAGAGAAAAACTATGTTTATGACACAGAAATCATAGAATGAGTGATCCTTTCAGGTAACTTATATTTTAAGTAAGTTGTTTGGTACATGATAAGTACTCAATAAATGTTATTATTATTGTCATTTAAATAAATATGTAAATAGCAAATAATGTTAACAGGGTAATAATTCTGTTGAATAAGTTCCATCTATTACTGCTAATCAACAATTTCAGTTATTCTTCCACATTATAGTTCATGGAACCTGTAATTTAAATAAGAGTATCATTTTATCTGCTGATTCGTGCAAGTATAAGCAAAAAAGTAACGTACACATACGTTCCTTCTTTCCTACATATACAATACAGGCCTCTCACTTTGCCCAAAAGATGTTTCTGAAAGTAGAGTGCAAATTAGTAATCTTATAGATTGTGAAAAAAATTCCCATTAACTGACATTATTAATTTCATATCTGATTGATCTCAAATTAGCCGTTATTCTTGAAATAGAAAATTCTGGTATTTCCTGTTCTATATAGTTCACCTATCAGGTAGCTAATGATACATGTGATGTTATAAGGCATTTGTCCACTGCCACCACCATTCCAGTCTCCTGGATCAATGTAATGGAGCCACCGATGATATGATAAGTGATTATCTCCAGACATTGTAAGAGAAAACATTTGCCATTTCAATTGGAAGGTTAATTCTGCTGATGTTGATGGAATGAAGTGAAGCTAATGATGTCATAGGAGACAGAATCCCTCAGTATCATAGTACTCTAGAAAGAGAACAAGATCTCTCCAATGTAAGGTCTGCCTGTCCATCCTGCCTCCAGCGTTACCATCTGCCATCTAACCGCAAATGTGGGCTTTATGTTGGAGAGAACAGAGGGAAAAGTTCCATGGGCTTTTTGTACTGGTTTGCCTGGGTTTAGAACTGGGAAAGTAGAGATCATGGCATCAGAATATTGTCTTTCATTAATACAACCCTTTGCTTTGCTTTAACAGGCTTTAATTTCATGATTTTGGAAAGACTTCCACATTGTAGATGGAAAATTCTCAAAGAAAGAAGAAATACCAGTTCTTTGATGAAGGTATTGGCCCTTGACAATCTTGACAAAACCACCAGTGTTTCTTTCTTGTTCTTTGTTTTTATTTTTAACATTCACTGTCCTCTTAAAAAGCAGTGGAAAGAACATGAACTATTTCGTCAGAGAAACTGAGTTCAAATTCTTACTCTATTACTCACAGCTTTGTGACTTTGGGCAAGTGACTTATTCATCTGTAAAACACATGCTATTTCATGGATTAACGTGTAGAAGATCGCTGGGTGCTATGCCTACATGACATGGTGTTTACAGGACCTCCGAGAGATGAGGACACTGAGGCTGAGGAAGGGAGGGCCTTGCTCAGGGTTGCAGTGATCGCTGGAGCTGGGCTTCAAACCCAGAGCTAAACAATTAAATTAGCTACACCTGCTGAGCTCCTACAGCAAGCCAGTACAGTACCTTCTATGGATTAACTAATTTAAACTTCGCAGAGATTCTAGGAGGTGAGTACTATCATTATTCTTATTTCATGGACTATAAAATCCACTAGGCTGCCTTCCTCTGTCAACACACTTCTCATCATATAAGCCCCTCCTTTATAGGTGGATGCATGACATTTTCCTAATTTCTCCATGACACACTTAAACATAAAATGCTAATAAAACCCATGCACATGTTTCCCAAAATGTCTTGAGTGGGTTTTCCCCGTCATTGTGACTTCCAATCAGACACCTTTTCTCTGGGCTCCTTTGTGGCATATGGAGAAGGACATAATTTATGCTCTATTTACAGAGCTTCTTTTAATCTATCTACCGATCGATCGATCGATCTATCTATATATAGTTAAAATGCTAACGCAAGATGTCACCATTAATTTAAAAACCTTTTGTGATTTTTTTATCACTTTTTTTTCTCCTGAAGAAAAATATAACATTTTACTCATTCAAAAACCACCAAGAAGCAACAAATTTAATGAGAAAGTAATGACAAGGAGAATTATTTCGGTCAAATTCTGAGCCAAGTTGAACCCTAAGGTTTTAAAATGTTCAATCAAATATCACCATCCTAGTGTGAGAGTTTATTTTTTCTTGGCATCATGTAACTTCCTGTTTCTAAGAAAAAAGGATTAAAGTGTCCCATAAAGAAAAAAAATCTCCAAAAGCTTCTTGGACATCAAAGAGACCTTACACAACAACATTTTGATGAGTTAAGTGTAAAGGAATCAAAAACACATGGATTAAATTTCCCATAAAACCCACATGTGTTTAAAAATCAAGGAAAAACGTGCTTGGCCAAATGCATTTGGGGTTTTGTCAAACCCCAAACATTTGAGGAATAGTGTGAGATGTTTAAGGAACCCAAAACACAGCTGGATCAGCCTATATCATTCCAAAAGCATATGCCAGTGGAGACAATAAGAGATAAACCACAAAACTATAGTTTCGGCCTAAAAATCACATCCCTGGTTATTGATAAGAAGCTTCCAGATATATATTCTTAATTGCGTCTAAACTTAGAAAGTTACAATTTATATTACCTGCCAGAAGTCACTTATTAAAGAGCACTTCTATTTTTAAAAAAAGAAAAAAGGAATCATCATTTCCAACCTTCAGATTTTCCAACTTAACCAGATGGAATGTTTTCCACAGCTTTCAAACCTGGATCAAGTTGCCCTATGTTTTGTATTATCCTGATTTAGCTTTGCTAGACTAAGCACATTATTAATTGGTTCCCCTTTTATTTACAATACTATTGCTTGGAATATATACTGGAGTGTATAATTGAATTTTGGGTTTACTGTAATTAAAAAAGTCAAAAGAGCAATAAACATAAGCGTTGGTAAATAATTGCCTCTGAGAACCAGCATAAATCATCAAGATTAAATGATTTTATATCATATTTAAATTCCTTAATTTTAATTTATGACTGCCAACCCATTTTCAGTCACTGTTGGCTAGAATTCCTTGTCAGTGCTTTACATCGTTAGAGGTGATGGCAAGGAACTTCTGAAGATTCCCTTTCTATGGGGGCCAAAATAATTGATCCATATCTTTTCTTTCTTGCCATCTTCCTAGTGCATTCTATTTATTTAAAAAATTAGCCCAGGGCGCCTGGGTGGCTCAGTTGGTTAAGCGACTGCCTTCGGCTCAGGTCATGATCCTGGAGTCCCAGGATCGAGTCCCACATCAGGCTCCCTGCTCAGCAGGGAGTCTGCTTCTCTCTCTGACCCTCCCCCCTCTCATGATCTCTCTCTCTATCTCATTCTCTCTCTCAAATAAATAAATAAAATCTTTAAAAAAATAAAAATAAAAAATAAAAAATTAGCCCAAGTAGTAAGAAGGGCAATTTGATCATAGATTTAAGTACTTTTCCACATCTACCTTCTAATTTAGTAAGTAAAATTTTGACCTTTTGAGCAGATCTACTTTGTAGATATATAAGTAGATGCTTCCTGTAGCTAAGCAGTACCGTATATCACTTTTTGAGTGATAAAAATAATTATTGAAAGCACTGCCATGATTTCGAAGGAGGTTCAAAAGTTAATGAACACATCACTCTGCCTTCTTGACCCCCCAAATAGCTAATCAGCAGCATTTCTCTTTCTCCTTTCCAATATAGACAACATAGAATATCCTGCAAAAATATAATGCAATGAAAATACACATAAAAAGAAAGTATTTTTCCTTAATGAAAGCACGGATATGGGAACAACGTATATATTTTCCACTCTCAGTCTCAAACACTGCAAAATGAATTAACAGTTCGTACACACTTGAATCCAAGCTCTGTTCTCTACATGGTAATGTACGATGCATAGCAAGATCACATCTCAAGAGCTAACTCTGTACATTAATAAAGACAGCAATAGCAACCAGAATACCATTTATTGGAGCCCACCATTTGCTAAGATCTGAGTGTGATATTTTAAGACATTGCCTCTTAAAGCTCACAACAACCTGGTCAGGTAGATTTCTATTGTTTTCATCTTACCATTGAGAATGTTGTGTCTTGAAGAGATTCAATCATTTGCCCACGAATATACAGACAGACCTGTTTGGTCACAAAGCCCACACCCTCTCCTCAACCCTGTTGCCTCTTATACATTTAAGGCAAATAAAAGATAACAGTGACCATCTCTTAGGAGACTGAAGAGAGGGACCGCAGGAGAGAGAAGAGTAATATAATCCTGTCTTAAGAGGTTGTCAGGCTCTCACATCGATACGGTTTGTAGTTCTTGAAATCACAGATCCTATTCTCTTGCCCACCCTAATGGCCATTCTATGTCCCAACGTGATACATCTTTCACTCCAGACATGACTTGGATCCGTTTGCTGCATTTATGGTCTTTTAAATTTCCCTTGCACATGCTCAGGGCATCATTTTGGAGAGCAGTCAATTGCTCAGGGAACTGATTCCATGATGCTTTCAAGGCCGTCACCTGTTTCTCATTATTTTTTTCTGAGCTTAGCTAACAGACATGAGTGTTATACCTTGGGAATGAAAAGTCTGTGGCCAAAAAAACAAAATCACATCCGCCATCATTGTGCTCTTCCTATTACATTCTCATCTCTCCCATCAGTGTGATGTGTCATGGAATGAAGGGAAAACTTGCTAAATGACAAGATTTTTTATTTGCCACAGCCTTAGAGGCCTTTCCACTAATGCCCGGGGTCCGTAACTGGGCTGATGGGTCACATTAGATTGGCAGCGCATGGTAAAATAATTAGGAGGCGATCCTACACTCGAGCAGGTGCTGTCCTGTGAATGAGAACTGCAGATAGTCTATGGCAGGCCAAGTTTGTGAAGAATAATGCCAAAAACCAAAGTCACTACATGAGAACAAATCAACAAAATGAAATCATGAAGGAGGGACAGCTCCCCAGAAAAGAGACAAGAAAAATGTGCTGTCTTGACAATCAGAGTATTTTCAATTAAGTAGAACTAAAACTGGGGGAAATGGCAGAAGAGAAGATGCAGAAAACAGATACATTCAAGTTATAAAAAAATGAGTCCGTACATTGTTGGTGGTTTGGAAAGGTTGGAAGCGAATATTTTTAAAAGCCTAATATGGGTAGTCAACAGATAAATGGAGAAATAAAGGGAAGAGCTAATTTACAAAGAAGAAATATAAAGAAAAATATTCCTTTTCACTAGAAATAAATCTATTTTTTTAATGATGCATTGTTTTGGTCTGTTAAGTTCATATTTTAGAAGTGTGTATTTCCCATTGATGGCAAGGATTAGAAGAAATGGACACTTTCAAACGTTGCTGATGGTACTCTGAATTAGCACCACTCTTTTGAAAAGAAATTTGACAATGCCTATCAAAATTCTCAAGTGTTTACACATTTTAGCTTCTTCAGAAAATTGATTCTAAGAAAATAATCTCAAGTATACAAATGAAAATATTCACTGCAAAAAAAAAAGAAAAGAAAAGAAAATATTCACTGCAGCATTACCTATAATCAAAATACGGAGCAGCCCCCAGAATGTCCTAAAATGGAAGAATAACAGATCCATTTAATGGAATCTGATTGCAAAAGTGATGATATAAAGACCATATAAAAAGCTAGGAAATGCTCTTCCTATAATATTGACTGAAAAAAGAGCAAGAAAAGAACTTCTACGATAACTATGGGCAATCAAAATTGAGTATCAGTAAAAAGACTGGAAAGAAATACACTGGAGTAATAGCAGAGACTGTACTGGCATGGTGGGATTCTTGCCGATTATATTTTCTCCATTTGCCATGCCTTCTTCAATGTGATTGCATTACTTTTGTTAATATAATGTTTTCCTAAGGAATAGAGCTAATATTTTAAAATCAGTATCTTCTTAAATAATTCATTGAAGAACCAATCCAACAAACAAACAAACAAACCCAAAAAACTATGAACTAGTCAAGTACAGATATAGATAGCACTCATATTTAAGAGAAAGCTTGTAGGAGGACATCTAAATAGGTCCTATAATTTCTAAAATGGTGAATTAATCTCTTTTATCTGGAAGGCAAAATGTACCAAAACATCCAAAAAGGTTTTGAAAAAGAAGAATTTATGCCAAATGAAATGAATGTCCTTCTAAAATAGTTTGGAATGTACATAGATAACGGAGAGAAGAACAGATATCTATGAGATGGCCCAGGCTGAGGGTATTGTGTTCTTGCCATTTTAGTCCACATGGAGTCAATCAACAACTCTGCTGGACAGTGTTTCAGAGTGTTTTCCCTGAGGCTACAGGGCTCTACTAGACTTCTTGAGTTACCTTCCAGCTCTACTGTGTATAATAAATGATAAAGTAAGCAAGAAAGCTTCCCTGATATTTGATGCCAGTTGGTGAATTCAGTGAGACCCAATCATTAAAAGAAAAATCTTTTTTTTTTTTTCAATTCTTGCTACAGTACGGTCACCTCTCGTTGAAATCATCTTTCCATAAGTTACGTACTGCCTGCTCAATCAAGAAATGGAAAGGACAGACTCTTTTTACTAGCAAATTAAAAAAAAATTATTGTAATTAACTATAATAATATCTACCCAAACAGACACAGAGCATGGTTAGAATGGCTGGGAGTGGGCAAGGAAACATGGTCTAATGTGGTAGTGGTGGACTCGCCACAAGATGGTCTAAAGAGTTTTTCTCTATTTGTAGTTCCCATCTTGAAGGAAAATTTGCAATTCCTGCACTTTCATGGAACAACAGACTGTGATTTAAATTTCTCAGTTTGTGCAGCTCATTCTGTATATCACCATGTTTTGTGTTCTATCACATATCTGGTCTTTATACTTGTTGACTTTCCCTCAAGCATGCCGGGATGTCACATGTGTCCCATTGGGGAGGTAGTACTGGAGGCCAGGTGGGGACAGGAGGAAGCAATACCCCCCACCACACTCAGAAATACCTTCCTCCTATACTTGTAGAGTTAGACCCACGTCAGGACGACATTCCATTTGGCTCCAGAAATAAGGAGTGGAAACAAAGATATTTCCAACGTAGGTGGAAAAGACAGGAAACAGAATCAATTTTATGGAGTGCTTGCTTTTTGCAGAGCATGTCACTGCCCTAGATGAAGGTCGATAAGAGTGTAGATACTGTCTGTTGTCTTCTGAAGAGTTAATACTCTAATGGGAAGACAAGCATACATGGATAAAAGAAGAGGAAGTTAATTTCTAAAAAAATTAAATGGAGCAAATGAAGAGGCAAGAACCATAATATAATAAAGCCCTTGGTTGGTGTAAAATTTGTCCCTGAAGCCTACAGTCTAAGATCTTTGTAAAGGGAAGCATTACAGAAATTTTATTAAGAACAGCAAGAGAGTAGAGAGGTCATTTGCCTCTGGTTGTAGGCGTTTGTTCATGAAATATACACCAAATGATAAGATACTCTTCATTTTTTAAAGTATATTCTTAGAAACATCGTGGCTCATTAATTTTACATCTCTAGTGATGTTTTGTCAGTTACATTGTTAAGATTCAATATGTTTTTAAGAAATTGCATTTTACAGAAACTACAGTGCTAGTGTCCATAATTTCTTTTTTGGCTGGTTATGGGCCAAATCAGGGGACAACAGAAGCCCTGAGATCCAATACAGTAAAATACTACATACTTCTCAAATTCAGAGGGGGACTCATTAAACTTTGTTGTCCCTCCTTGACCAAATCCCAAATAATTTAGATGATTGGATGGGAGAGATGCTGTACGCAGAAGAAGAAAGGCTGACTTATAGACTATTTCTTTATATCCTTGTCTACTTGTTTGCTTTCTTGCTCTTAAATTTTAAAATCCTGCGGTAACCGGAATGTGCTTAACCATGTGCTGCCCAGAAGGGATTAAGGCAATAATGAAAGGAAATTGAGATTCACTCTGCAGAATGTCTGCCTGTGCTAGCATTTCCAGTATGTTGTCTTATGAAAATATATACAACTTCCCTTGTTTAAAACACGGGTATTTTGTTAAGATGGTAAGTATGCCACCTTTTCATGTGGGCCTGCTGTTGATTTGCTTAGTATGTTAGCATAGAGGACAAGAGTCTACTTTCATGCCAAGGATAAAGTCCCAAATTGATGAGACTTTTTGTAAATGAGAGCTTATGGCAGGCTTTTAGAAATATTGTTATTGTCCCTGGAAATATAGTGGTAGATGTCTCATCTTCATCTAGACTTTCAAAGCATCTATTGTCCCTGAATGACTCTATCTGCCTGGAGTTTACAGGGTCTGCAGTTGGTGATTTAATGTACTGCCACTCGGACCTGCAGTTTTGAGTGAGGTGAAAGTAGTATTTTCAACCAGACGATAATGTGCTTCAATCATTCACTCTGTCTTCTTCTACAAAAGAATCATCCTCGGACAAGAAACTTCACTCTAAAATGCATTAGTTGATTAAATATATACTAGATTAATAGATGTATGTGTAAGCTGGTCTCTTACCATTCCACATTCTTACCTAATCTAGAAAATGTCATAAACAAACATGAAACTTTGGCCAGAAGAGGCCCTTAATTTAATCCGTATCAACCATTATTTCCTGAAATCCAAGTGGTAGGGACTGGCATTTATTGGGAATTCACTTTGTGACAGAAACTCTGGAGTAATTTATATCTATTATTTCAGTTGATTCTCATGACCTACTTTGAGATAACTGTCATTATTCCATTGTACAGATGAGGAAACTAAAGTCGGGAAAATTTAAGTACACTTCCTAAGGTCATTCTGCTACTAAGGGGCTAATCCACAGAGAACACATTTGATTGATTTTTGATAGAGCATAAAACCTCACGTTTTATGCTGTTTACTTCATCCCTGCTAGATTACGATTGTGTAACTGCTGATAGATGGAATTCATTAACTCATCCCTTAAAAAGTATGCATCTATGAGCACAACACTGAGAGTTTTTAAGAGATCAAGAACAAGGATAGTAAGGAAAGAGCAAGTCAAGATGCCTAAAAAGGCAAAGGGCAGATTCAGTAGGTATTAGGACCAGATGCAGTTAACACATACATTATGACAAGCACCAAATACTGCATTTTTGAAGCATTTAAGGGACTGATTTACCTAGATTAAGATCTCGATTAAAAAAATTATTCATATGAGACAAGTTGTATTAGAATTTCATTTTGAGGTCTTTTTTTTAAAAAATGGATTAAAAGTTGTGTTGCAATGGGTTTCATTGGAATGCGATTTTATTGCCACCGAGTGTCTGATGTGAACATCCTGCTGTTCAGAATGGTTACTGCTTGAGGGCAGAGAACACATTTGATTGATTTTTTTTTTAAAGATTTTTTTATTTATTTGCAAGAGAGAGAATGAGAGACAGAGAGCATGAGAGGGAGGAGGGTCAGAGGGAGAAGCAGACTCCCCGCTGAGCAGGGAGCCCGATGTGGGACTCGATCCCAGGACTCCAGGATCATGACCCGAGCCGAAAGCAGTCGCCTAACCAACTGAGCCACCCAGGCGCCCCATTTGATTGATTTTTGATAGAGCAGTTGACTGATTGACAAAGAAATCTTATTGATTTTGAGGCAGCCCCTGACAGGATCTGCCAAGCATGAAGAGAAATTTCTTTGACGCTGAGATGTGGTCTATCTTGCCCAGCGTGTTAGGACTGGGTAACAGTCCAAAGAGGAAGCCTCGAGGAAAGGTGGGGGGTCAGGGAATAGGCATAAATAGGGGTGTTAGGAGATACACCAATAGCAGCTCACCATCCAAAGGCATTTTGTGAGAATTCTCTGTCTAGTTTATGCAATTCATTGCAAGATGGGTTTGGGGGACGGGTAGAAGTGGGGAAGCATTCCTTTGATTCTCTTTCTAAAGCACCTCCTGAAGATGTTTTTGGGTTTGTTTTGCTTTTACGTTGTCACAATTGCTTATAAATAAGAAAGCATTCCAAATATTTTAACACAGATATATACATGCATAAATATACATATATATTTACACAGGGACTGTCATCAATGTGTTTGATGATAGGCAGAGGTTTTTTTTTTTTAATGATAACTTTGCTTCTTTCTCTAAATCACAGATATTCACAAGCAGAGTTGGGGGTGTTTTCAAATGGTTGCAAATCCTCAGCCCATGTGATAAAAGATGCTGACTTTAATATTCTGGTGCGCAAGCTAATTCCTTCAGCCAGCTGTGAGGCAGAGGCTCTGCGACCGAGGTGAGACTGCCGCAATGTGCAGCGTGTGCAGGGTCCTCCGAAAGGCTGATCTGTTACTTGCACCTTGAGCAAATTGTAGCAGCTTGACTGTTTCCATGGGTGAGCAGAAGTGGCTCTGTTTTCTCGCTGCTGCGTTCAATTTACTGGCTGCCTCGAAAGGTTCAGAGTGGGCCCAGGGTTTGACTGTTAACTATTTATTTCCTATCAGTTTCTAGACTTCATCCATCCTTGAACCCTCTGGCTTACAGAGGAGAGATGAGTAAACATAATAGCATGAAATCAATAGTATTTAGCTCCGGTGTCTGCAGTGTGTTCATTAAGGAAATCTCCGTATTTCTTCGAGCCCCAGAGAACAGCCCAGTGTTTTAAAGAGTACCATTGTGCTAAGCTGCTACTTTCAGGATGTTCCAGAAATTAACTGTATACTTTCTTATATCATTATTTAGTTATTTCTTCTATGTTTTCTTATCTTCCTATGTAGATTTCTAGGTCCTTGAGTTTAGAAAGTAATGTCTCCTTTGAATCCTCCCCAGCTTCTAACCATACAGTTGGTTTAAACGTAACCCTTACTGGTTGTGAAGAGCTAAGAACAGAGTGAGACACACGGCACATGCTCTGGGAATGTTTGTTGTTATTAAAATTCTAAACTGAAATTATTGAAAAAAGAACCACAAGGTCTGACACAACTAAAGAGTAGCTGGGTCATTTTTGGCAGGGTCTCCATTTCTGCCCATCCTTCCTGCCTTCTGGATCGATGCTTGGCTCCAAGGCTCCACCTTCGCTCAGGCTACAACCACACAAGGTCCGTCACAAATAGCTCTGTCCATCAATACCCCCAGCCCGATCTTTGTGACTCCACAGTCCGAAGGCACCTTGTACTCTGGCTGGCACGGGCTCTATGGGTCCGGGCTGCCTACTGTCCGTGCGGTGTGCACCTGCTTCCCGCTGTCACGCCCTCCCAGGAATGTCCTCGCGGCCCACATGCAGGCACCACATCAAACCGCTCCTCGCTGACATGAAGGCTTTGCTGACCGACTCCATGCAATTGATCACTCCATCTGTGTCCTTGGTGTTATCTGGATACACTTAACACTGTTGATCTTACTTGTCTAGATATCTCCCTCCCCTATCAGATATAAGTCCTCAGAAAACAGGGTTGTGTCTTATTTATCCTTGTGTATCAGTGCTTGGCATATAAGGAGTAGTTAATAAATGTTTCTAAGTAAAAGCATGAACACCTGTCACTCTGTGTAAATTTCTAGGGTAACACTTGCCATGCCCCCACCCGCATCCGCCATCCCAGCATCAGTCTACCCTCATGAAGTGACCTGGTCGCTTGGCCTAGGTCTCCCTTCCCGGCACTTTCTTGACCACTCTCATTTTTTCTTAGCTTCTGTATTTTCTCTAACTCTTAATGGAGATCTATTAATTATTGTTGTTTAGCACCAAAATTCTTTATTTGGGAAGGAGACATGCTTCTAAGAGGTATTGAAGGATAAAATAAAAGATACTAGCAATCTTGAGATAAGATTAGCTCAATCCAACTATCTAACATGAGATGCTGTTGCAGATCTCAGAAGAGGCTGTTAGGGTCTTAATAGATAGGGAAAATATATGAGAATGAAGAGCCTGTCTATCTAAAGTCACAACTTTTTCAAAGAGTGAGCAGAAAAATATGAAGAACAGAGAGCCACGTGGACTGATGAAGAAAGGAGAAACAAAAGCAACCACTGAGCTGGTCACAGAGCTTGTAGGTGGTTGAGCCTCCATCAGAAACAAGGTCTCATATCGTCCACAGAAGACTTGTCCTATCAGCATTATAGACAGAATTAAAACTTCCTATGCTGCCAAGCATAAATATTCTTTTTTTTTTTTTTTGAAGATTTTATTTGACAGAGAGAGACCCAGCAACAGAGGGAACACAAGCAGGGACAGTGGGAGAGGGAGAAGCAGATTCCCCGCGGAGCAAGGAGCCCGATGCAGGGCTCGATCCCAGGACCCTGGGATCATGACCTGAGCTGAAGGCAGCCACTTAACGACTGAGCCACCCAGGCGCCCCAAGCATAACCATTCTTTTGGTCACAGACATAGTTACTGGGTTTATTCATTGACGAACCTGAGTCTTTTTTTTTTTTTTTTTTTTTTAAAAATTTTATTTATTCATTTGAGACACAGAGATACAGAGAGAGAGAGAGCATGAGCGGGGGGTAGACAGAGGGAGAGGGGGAAGCAGGCTCCCTGCTGAGCCAGGAGCCCGACGCGGGGCTCGATCCCAGGACCCTGGAATCATGACCTGAGCCGAAAGCAGACGCTTAACCATCTGAGCCACCCAGGCGCCCCTGACGAACCTGAGTCTTAACATTGCTCCTTATGGGTGGGGAGCAGGAGATGACAGAGAAGTTGTTTTTGGGGTTTTGTTGGGTTTTATTTCTTTGTTTGTTTTATAATCACAGTCGGACCAAGGAAACGGGATAGCTAGGAGAGAAACTCCAGGGCCACACTGCGTAGATTTGAGAAATGGCTCAGCCTCTTTTTAGCCGTGTTACCAAGTAGCAATTTCCCCCTTTGACACATGTGCACAATAATGACACCTTCCTCCCAGATTTGCAGAGAGGATTAAGTAAATTAATAACTGTGATGCTTTTAGTGAAATAGTTGGCATGTGGTAACTGCTCAGGAAATTTTATCTATTAAAGAATTTTAATGTTTAATTTGATTTCCTAGAAAAACGATTCCCACATTCAAGCTGCTGTATCGGACTTACTGAGCTCTTCACTCTTTGAGATCACTGTGATTTACTAGATACTGCCAAGAAAATATTCTAATGTGTCCTATTTACTCATGTTCATAACTCTATGTGCATCTTACCTTCAACAAAGATATTTCTACATTATGCACTGCACACATATAGTCCAACGTACACCTTCGTCAAGGAACAATGAAGGATGAATGTTTCCCTAATAGCCATAGATGAAACAGGATGAAGGGAAAAGTGGCAAAATCAAAAAGGATGCTAGTGTCTATGGAAATAAGGACAAGGTACAAAGAGGTAAGAAGCGTCAGGCAGACAATCTGTCTCTTGCCACTGTCCTGTTCATCAGCATTAGTCTACTGAGCTGAAGGACAGTCTCTAAAGGGCTATTCTTGGACTCCTCTCTTTCTAAGACAAGATAATCTCTTCAGCCAAGGCCCTTTGAGAGAGATACTTCTGGGTCACCTTCTAATTTCTCATGGCCCTAGATCAGTACCATGAACAGAACAGATACGTAATCATGAATTTTTTATGGACTGAGAGTGGAGGAAGGAATGAAGAGAGAAAGGGTAAGTGCACGTAAGGAAAAGCCCCAAGGCCAGAATGATAGAAAGGAGAAGTATCCATACGGTTACTTCTACAAAGGTTTTGGAGAACAAAAACTTATCTATGTGGGAGAGAATTCTCTGCAGATACACATGGGTACTCATGATGAGCCACAAAACAAAAAACAAAACAATACGAAACTACCTAACCTCCAGCACTTTAAAATCAGGGCAAGGGGCCAAAGACAGGAAAATGTGTTTTAAGACAGAGATTTCCTATTTTTCTTTTCTTTCAACCACCCCAAAGAAATCATAGTGAGGCACATTTTAGCATAAGGTGGATCTTCACACTCAATTCTCATATTTTTGTTCTATTTGAGGAGAAAGAAATCAGGACCTAACAAGAATAGAGTTGTGGTTTATTTTTTAGTAACATCTACAGTCAAAAGAACCTTTTGTTCAGTGGCCCAAGCCAGAAAAACTTATAAAGAAGGGTAGAATCAGGCCCCCTCTATAGATGTAACCAATAGGTGATCAACTTGTCCAAGGCTACAAAACTCAATGATAGCCAAGCCAAAACCAGGATCTGGATCTGCAAACTCCTAAGTGAAGATTCTTAAAGCTTTCCAGATCTCTTATCATACTATTATTGTTAAATAGTAAATAGAGGGGCACATGGGTGGCTCAGTCGGTTGACTGTCCGACTCTTGTTTCTGCTCAGGTCGTGATCTCATTGGTCTTGAGATCAAGCCCTTCGTTGGGCTCTGCGCTCATAGGGAGTCTGCTTGAGGATTCTCTCCCTTTGCCCCTGCCCCCCCAATAAATAAATCTTTAAATAGTAAGTAAATACACTGAAATAAGTCTACTATTTACACTACTAGAATTCTATTTTTAATTGAGATAATCTGATTTTTTTTGCTACCCGTATTTATGTCATCATTTTACAAAAGGAGAATTAATCAAATACAATTTCCTATAGTTACAATTATATATATTCAATATAATTATTTTACAATGTACTTTGGTATATATTGTAACATGCTGTTTGTGATTTAATTTCAACCCAGATAGGGAATTTTATCTCATGTTAAAAACAATGACTGAAGCACAGAGCTAAGGGGTTTTTAGATGTGTATTTCTTTTGGCATAGTTAGGAAGAATGTAAATAATGTACCATTATCAGTCATATTTTAGAAGTTTATTTCTTTTCAACTACATTACAATTTTTGTTGTGTTTTATGCCAGTTCTTTTAGGTCAAGGTACAATGAATTACCATAATCAAGGCCAAATTATTCCATTAGCAGAAAATGGGTTTGATTCTACTCCTGCCCTAACCCCAGGAAGGTAAGTTAAAATTATAAATGAAGAAACAGATTGAAAATAAGTTATTTCTGGAGAAACAAATAACTAATGAGATTGAGAGAGGCTCTTTCAGTGTAAAACCCAGCTGAATTCATTTTGCATGATATTCATCTTTCCAAATAACCTTTTTGGTCATTTCTCTCATCTCAAAAAACCTTCAAAGGCACCCCATTGTCTAGAGAACAAGGGTAGACCATCTTGACCTGACATTAGATAGGGCCCCACATAGTCCAATTATGTGTACCCGTGCCAGCTTCTATCGCTTTACAAAAACCTTGTGCTCCACTAAGGCAATTTGCTGGGATTGACATCTCCTGATAAATAGGTAACATAAGACTCCAGAAAAACGTGAAGATAACTAAGATCTCATAGAACTTTCTGTGATGTTGAAGATGTCCTGTATGTGCTGTCCAAAGCAGTGGCTGTGAGCACCTCAGATGTGGCTAGTAAAATTGAGACACTGCAATTTCACCTTTGTTTAATTTTAATTATATTTAAACAACCACGTTTGGCTAATACTCTATTGCATCACATAGCTCTAGAATATCGCAGTGGATTTTGGATATAAGCTTTAAGCAAGGATTCCAATACTTCAATTACTGATTGCTGCACAACACCCCAAAACTTAGTGGATTAAAACAGCACTAATAAATTGTTTCTCATAATTTTGTAATCTTGGCCAAGCTAAGCTGTGTGGTTGTTCTGCTCCACATGGTGTTTGCTAGGACAGGGGGATCCAAAATGGCTCCTTCACTCACTCATCTTGTGCCTCAGCTATCATGGCTGAAACAGCGGGGGGCTGGCTAAGTGTCTTTCTCTCTTCCCCCAGAGTATCTCCCTGTGGCTAGCCTGGGCTTTCTTACAACATGGTAGTCTCAGCGTAGTTGAACTTTTTACCTGGGACTGGCTTCCTAGAAAGAAGGTGGAAGCTTCCAGACCTTTAAAGCCTAGACTTAGAACTAGCACTGTATCACATCTTCCACATTCTATTGGCTAAAGCCAGTCACGAGGCCAGCCCAGACTTAAAAGGAAGGGAACTAGGCTTTACCTTGAACGGAGAGGAATGGCACGCACACAGAGGGAGAGGAGGAGTTGCGGCAGCCAGCTTTCGAGACTAACACAGCAAGTCTGGCAGAGTTGACTGGTCAGCAGGAGAGCTGACAAATGAAAAATGAAAAGTAACTTAGAATTTGCTTTGTAACAATCATACAAAAGGAGAAAAGAGAGGGAAGTGGAGAAGAGTCGACCAGCTGGAGACCTATGAAAACAAAACATTATCAAAACAACCAAAAACCATAAGGGTGACCACCAGCCAATCTGAAGGAACACAGCTATCCATAAGAGGACTGATGGATAGCCACTGGTGGGTCTAACTTAAACACACACACAAAATTGTACATCTGGCCCAATTTTGTCTACTGAAGCTCTACATGCAAGCTCTTTATTAGTGATCACCCTGACCCTCTCAAGGATGCCTGTCTTGGTATTACATGCCTTTAGGGTCCCTCAAAGAGCACCAGGAAACCTCTCAACTTCTTCAGAAGAGAGGAGCAGCACATTCTGATCAGGAAGCAAAACGTCACTGGAAAAGACATTAAGGTCTCTTGCCTTAGGAGTTCATCCTACTAGATGAATCAAACCAGATTTTCTTTTTTTTTTTTAAAGATTTTATTTATTTATTTGACAGAGGGAGACACAGCGAGAGAGGGAACACAAGCAGGGGGAGCGGGAGAGGGAGAAGCAGGCTTCCCGCCGAGCAGGGAGGCCGACGCGGGGCTCGATCCCAGAACCCCGGGATCATGACCTGAGCTGAAGGCAGCCGCTTAACGACTGAGCCACCCAGGTGCCCCCAAACCAGATTTTCTTGAAGAGAATCACTCCAACCTCCCAAATCTGTAGAAGCACCACACATGAGAAAAGTGCTGGCAACGTCCCGACCAAAACTAAAGGAAGAGTTTTATTAAGATGTTGAATCATTATCGTAAGAGCTGAGCCTTCCTTATTGAGACAGTGGTGAAAGAGGGCAAGAGACATAAAACAGAGAGGCGTGAGTTGTCTCTGTGATCCTGGACAATTAATTCAACACCTCTAAATATCTGGTTTCTCATGCAAACAATGAACATAATTCTATCCACCTTGTAAGGCTGCCATAGAGAATTAAACGCCAAAAATTTGGATTCAACGAATGCTCATTTCCTTCCTTTAGCCTCATCCTGAGTTTCCCTGCTCTGTGTTTTAGGACATTGAGTGATGATAATCCAACTGTTCAAGGGATTTTCAAAATGATGACCTTCTAGATGGCCTGAAAAGCATATGCTGTAGTCACACTATAATGTTCCCCATGAAAGGGAGGACTTGAGAAATGGAATGGTATTTCTGTAATAAATAACCTTTATCAGAATTCGATTTGCTTTCCATTGCATTCCATACTTCAGAGAGGTTTACATTTAGTTGTCTTTTCATCTGAAAAATTAATGTTGCATCCTTCGGTAGCTAAAAGGGTCTTATCTTATCTAAGCCTGATGAGGCCTTTGATCCAACCCAAGTCTGCACAGATTAACTGCCATGGGAATACACCATGTCAACTCACCCTAATTTCACAGACATCCATACAATGCTTCATCACTAAATCAGCCCGCTGCCATTGAAAGCCTATGAGGTATTAAGGCCAGAAAGTACAAAGAGGCATCATAATTTCTCAGAGAATGCATAATCTCATTGGGGAGAAAAATATACAGATTACAAGATAGCCCACAATGCCGGCCTGCGCATAACGTGTTCCAGATGAATGACAAAGACCTCGTGTGCAGTAGGAGGCCAAGGAGAGCACGGCCTCACAGCGCAGCACAGCGGGCTCAGGCTGCACCAACAACGGGAACTTTACAGTAGGGCCAAGAATGAGCAATCACATGTAAAGAACGGTAGAGGAAAAGAAAAGGCGAGCAGTTGGAGAGTGGGCTTATGTGGGGATGTGTAAAGTCTCACGCAGACAATACTGACTGGGGCATGCATTGCTCCAGGCATAACGAGAATGACTGGGACCAGGCCATGAATCCTTGGATCCTTGAACA
This sequence comes from Halichoerus grypus, assembly GCF_964656455.1. Classification (NCBI taxonomy): domain Eukaryota; kingdom Metazoa; phylum Chordata; class Mammalia; order Carnivora; family Phocidae; genus Halichoerus; species Halichoerus grypus. The sequence continues at coordinate 19,119,682 of NC_135724.1, forward strand.
ACAAAGCCCAGACAGAAAGAATTTGAGATCTGGAGAATGACATGTGCCAAATGTTCTCGGTGGGGATGGATTTATTGCTGCCCCTCCCCCAATTATGTTTACCTTAAATTTTAGCTTAAATATGACAGTTCCCAAGAGCAGATCACAGGGCACCTCTCACAAAACCTTGTATATTGGTGATCTGTCATTTCCCGCCGAGCAGAATTGAAAAGTAATTTGACTAAAACGGCATTCTATAACTTGTCTTGCTGAGCCCTATCAAGTTTCCAACAGCCATTATCATTTTATTCCTCTTCCTAGAGATGTGATTTCTTATACCCTTGGCCAAACAGAAAGACCAAATACTTGCCTAAGTCACCAGTGAAAAGGACCAGAAAAAACACTAAAGTGAGTAAGTGAAATTTTCATATAAACCTCTTCCTCATTCATAAATGTAGCAAAATGTATACAAAACACCCAGAAATAGTGAGGACCCTATGAGTAGATGCATATTCTGCATGTGACCTGAGGCAATGGGGAAGAGAGTGCAGACTGCCTTCACCACCAGCCTAGAAGCTGTGTTCAGGATCCTGGACTCTGGTGCACTGAATCTCTCTCCATCCGACAGACGAATTGACTAAATGTTTACTCTTGAACTTCTTTGAACACTAACTTCTGCTTTTCAGTTTGTCGTGTCAATTTGTCTGAGCACTGAAATGGAAAACTGAATAGTTATTTCAAAAGTACAGATGGAGCCCCTTGTTTATAGTATAATTCTTTACACCAAATGGAACTGCAGGAGGTTCAAAATTTGTAAAGGTCTTCCAAAAATCCAAACACATTATTCATTTCAACAAATCTGACAATTTTTGAACTACATAAATTTTTGAACAATTTTTTTAGTCCATTCGTGTTAACTGAGGTTAATTTGAAGATACTGCTACTTCCCAAAAGAAGTAGTTGAATTCCAGAAGGCAATTTATGCCAAACATAATTCAGTTAGACTCTTCTATCTTAGGTGAACAAAGAAATCACCTGTAGGAAGGACATTAAAACTTTGAAAAATCTAGTCTAACTCATTTTACAGTTACCAGATAAATGTTTTTAACATAGTGGTAATGGCTTTTAATCTATTTGCACGAAAGATAAAATACAGACATTACCTTTTCCCATCTCTCATTAATTCTCATACTATTATAATTATATTTGTTATAAATGTTTAGTTTTGTGCTTTTAAATAAAATCAGATTTTTTTTTGAGGTGGGGATAGTAAAATCTAATGGGAAAATAAAATAATTTTAATTCATTTCAGCCAAGTGTGTTGGCTAGAGAGATTTTGGCCTAAACGATCTGGTATGCTGACAAGTCTCCATTGACAAGGTGTTCCAATCATAGGTGATTTTCAAAGCATGCTTTCATAGACAACACTGTAAATATACATTCTTCTGGCATATTTTAAAATTTTGAATGCTAAAATTGCTACCTATAAAGAGATTGCTACCTATAAATGAACAGAGAACCGTGAAAAGCTGGCAGTCTGGCCAATTGTGGGGCTTTTAGACTTTTTTTTTTTTTTCCCAACAGAGAAATACAAATTGCTGCTTGAAATAAAATTAGTTTCTATCTTTGGACACCCTCAATGAGATGTTTGTGTTCAGTCTGATTTATATGGAGGAGAAATCCAAACCTGAATTTTCCAAATCACCTTTGCATTTTACTGCTTATTGATGCTATAAAATAAGAGAGCTCTGCCCCAGAAAACAGGTTTCCAACGCAAAAATAGATGATTTGCAAAAGTGACCTGCATAATTAGGTGAACTGGCCACCCACGTGTGCCTTCCTGATACCATCAAAGATAATGTAGAGGGGACAAAATCTAACCCTCTTTCCTTTTAAAAATGAATCTCCTTCAAAACAACAAAAGAGAAATTTGGAATTTCATGAGGATTACTCAGAATCCTCCAAAATAGTCTTAGCTTTGTCAAATCTGGATTTAAATGTCAGTAATTTAAGGCTAGCTTTATGAATACAATGTCTATCTCCTGCAGCTGGGCCATATTATTTCAGTGACTTTTTCATGCTGAAGTTGGCTATAAGTTCTATGCTTGATTTATGAAGCAAAACACTCTATTTACTGTACAATGCTAGAGTGCTGACATGCGGGGTCACTCCGTAATGCATTTGGAGTGGAGCGTGGGAACAGGGTTAAATGAGCAACACGCAATGGTTTATGAATGTAAAATGTGGCTTTTACAAAAAGAAAGCAAGATTCTAAGGGCCCAAATGAAAATTGTGACAAACAGTAACAAACTGTTTGAATTGATTTGAAAGCACAAAGATTACATTTGACTAGGCAACTCTGGACTCCACTGAAAAGTGCAAAGTGTAAAAAAATAAATAAATAAAAATGGCAGTACAGACTTGCCAGCAATCCTCAGGGTGGTAGGTTTCCAAGAGCTTAAGAATTTCTCATGCTTCTATGGGTCCTCCACTCTAACGACTGCTTCTTTTTTAGGAAGTCAGGAATATAAGAAATAAACAGAGAAGTGTTCTGTATGGATATTCTTCGGATTGATTCCAGTTGTAAATCTGGGTGACCCACAACCTGAAAAGCTTCAGGCGCATGCATTAATACAACACAGATGATCCCATCATATTTTGAATTTTAATTCTAAAATGAAAAGTACGCACTCTCATAGCTTCTTTCTTATAGGGTCAACAAAAGAGGAAATAAATAGATAAATGGTAGAAAAGAGTACTGATACTCTCTTCTGGTAGGTTTTGTTTTGGGTTTTTTTTTTTGGCGGGGGTGGGGGAGCAATTTTCTAAACTTTTTATATCAAATGGCCATGAAAACCATGTGGAGTTCAGGTGTGAGATAAAGAATATAAACTTGGACAAAGCTGGTCAAGGGATTTGCTAGTTCTTCAATCCATGTGTGATTTCTTCTAAAACCATTTCTCTAAGTAGAGATAGCAGAACTTTCGAAGGAGACGTTCCAAGTCTGTGCCACATGGAAACTGTGGAACGCTCTTCATCATGTTTTGAATGTCTGAGAACATACCAGGAGCGTCTAACTTGTTTTGGGAACGTGCTCCCAGAAGCCGTGAGCCCCAGATATTCAAAAGCAGAAAAGGGAAATCAGGCAAGCACGGTGCGAGACCTGGGCAGCTGCTGGAAAGGAATCGGGGGAAAAGGCGAGAAAAAGGGAATGAGAAAAACACGTTTGTAGAAAGCAATCGTTCTGGAGGCAGATTAATCTTGTTTTCATTTGAGATTAGGCTGCCACTACGACTTAACTGCTGTCAGAGCTGGATGCCATTTTACAGTTAAAACAATACCCACTTGAAAAAATAAAACTTACTGCATTTGAGAAAACATTCGTACAATTTTTTCCAGATTCTCCTCTGACATTAAGGGAGACTTTGCCAGGGTTACCACGTGATCACACTGATCCTGATCCTAAAAGTGGAACAGCTGGGTCAAGTATTAAAGCTGCCTTAAACATGGGCCTTCTACAAAAAAAAAAAAAAAAAAGTAATCAAAAGGCAACGCCCCAAAGCAACTGAATACTGTAAACTTATCTTACAGGGAGATCGTTCTCAGATACTAAGGGTGTGACCCAAATGGTTCAGTGAAACTTAATTTCCTGCTAGGGAGGGAAAGAATGACAAACCCCTAATTTGATTAACTCAGGATGAGAGCTGGTAGGTCTCCCGCCACCCCTACGACTGATAAGATTTCAGCCTAATAGCTGCAGTCAGGGGAGAGCCCCCACATTTATTTGGGACAACACTTTTGCTATCAAATGGATGGAATATTTTATCAGTCTAAAAGAGGAGGAAAATAAAATGATTTGTGCTCCCAAGAGTCCTTCCACATTTTGATTTGAACTATAGTGTTTCGTTTGCCAGGATTCACAGCTCGATAGATAACCCAGTATCAATGAAGCCGATATGACCCCATCCAAAGCACCACTGGATAACTGTACTTCTGTGGAACAGAGTATGGAGTATAATGATAATTTTGTCATCTGAAAATGTGTGACTGTTATCCCCCTTGACAACTGACATTCTGAGAAGCAATTGGATATTTTGCGTGGAGTAAAAGAAAGATGGAATGAGTACAAGCCCACGAGTTAGTATACAATCTAGTACAATGCAAATGTTGACTCTCTGCTTAGCTTTTTATATTGTCCTGTGTCCGTACAGCAAAATACTAAGAGGAGTCACAATAAAATTCTATCTTCAATGGGCTATTAGGAAATTAAAAAAAAAAAAAACTTTTAAAAATTAAAGATGAAGTAACATTAGGTAGAAAATATGTAAGGGGACATATCGATATTAAGCAATACAAATGGAAATAACTTCCAAGGGGATTCGATTCTTTGCCTTTCCCTGCCCGCCCCCCAACCACCTCTGCTTTCTGGCACCAGCTGACTCCCCCTTATCATGGTTCAAGCCCAGAGTCACCTTTGACTTCTCGTTACTTCCAGCTTCCAAGTCATGAAGATTTTTAACCACGTTCCTAAGTGTTCCTCCTTTTTTGTTCTTACTACCTGAGTCTCTTGTCACTTCTCATCTTGTCTCTCTGTCTCTTCTTTTCTATTTTCATTTCAATTCATGCTATAAACCAGTGCTAGAGTGACCTCTTAAAATGCACATCTGAGTGTATCATGCCCCTGCTCTGAAATCTGCACTTACTCCCTGTTGCCCAAGCAATTAGATTGCTAACTCTCCGTTACGGTTTTCATGGGTCTGTGCCCTACAGCTTGAATTTACTTTGGAGCCTCCCTCTACACTAGACATGCCAGTCCCACTATAGTTAGCACAGTTCCCTAAAACTAAGCTGAATGCTTTATAATTGCACTCAAATTCATTACTCATTATTCAGACTCATTTCAAATACTATTTCTATCTTATAAAGAGGTTTCTTTCCATCAGTTAGATGTAATATCTCTTCTTTATTAAACATTCTTTATGGCAATTATTTTATGTTGCCTGTTCTTATAACTCTTTGGGTACTTATCCCATTGTACCTAAGCTTAAGCTCCTTGAGGGCAGGGCATCTCTCACTCATTTTTGGTATTCCCTCCAGGACTCTGAGTAGTGCCTTAGACATAATAGCTTCTCCATAAATACACACTGATTTGAATAAGATGCAAATGTAAAATGCAACAAGAAGGAAAAACACAATTTTATGTCATTTCAATAAAAAAAGAGGTAGAGTTTGAAAGGCATCATGCTCCACAACAGCTTATACATTCATAAAATATGCATTCAAAAAAAAGTAGATGGAAAAACTCATTTTAGGGGAAAATCTTAATGAATGTACATAATTCATATTCTGGAATGAACAGCTCACCCTTCAGAAATGGAAAGCATTACCATTACTCCCAAACATAAATCCATCAAAATTAAAAGTGTAAAGGAACTATTAGATCATCTTGGTTTTCGCTCTGTCAACTCCAGATCTTGACTTCATTCCATTCCTTACCACGACTGGAAGCAGAAGTCAGTTTTAGTCTATTTTCAAGTCTTTTCACAAATGGATATTAAATGACTCAAGTGACTTTTTTTTTTAGGAGGCTGGTTTCATCAACAAGTAATAATTTATTCTGCTTGCGAATAAAATCTTCCCAATGTTTTAGAGGTCACTAGTTGCACAATGGAGGTTTGCACTTTCAGTCTGTTTTCCTTGAATAAGTTCGTCTGGTTTTTCAGCCCCACCCTTTTTTTCTCTAAAACTTAGAGAATAACAAATATCCAAAGACGTTTGGATGTTCATCTTTTGAGTGGTGACTTTTATGTATTTCAGGATGTCACCTGGAGAAAAATGCTAAATACCTCATGCCCACTGGAATTCCATATCAGTGGCAACTACAAAGGTTGGTGCCAGGGTATCAGAAACTGGGTATATCAAGAAACCTAGTAGGATGAGGAACTTGATCTGGTTTGCTCAGGACCTTCCCAGTTTGGGCATTGCAAGTCCCATGTCCCCCAAAACCCCTCAGTCCTGGACAAATGCTATGGTTGGTGATCTTATTGTTAACAGCAGTGCCTGGGGATAGGATCCCTCTATTGCAAACCCTACTTTAACTCTGAATATTGTATTGTATATATAGTACTTATTTAAAAATTTTTAATTAAAATTATAAAATGATGACAGGGAGCCCTAACAACCCACTTGATAAAAAAGACAAAAATGTGCCAGATAATACAAAAACATAAAATATTGATTGATTCCATCTTGGTCCCAAGAGAAAAGGCCTCCCTAGACCAGCAATACTAACCTGGGGATTCCAGACCCTTCCAGAACTATGGAGTATCCATAAGGATCCTGCAGATTCATATATGTATACCTAATCATATCTACAGACAGAATAATAAGACTCAAAGACACACGTATCATTGTACTTGAAGTATTTGTAGGAATCACTATCATAAGATAAGAATTCATTTACAATTTTAAAAAAATCAGTGCATGAGTCTTAGAATTACAGACTTTCAGAGCAGGATGGGACCTTAGAGATCTACTCATCCAACCCCACTTTTTTTACAAATGCGGAAGCTGAGTTGCACAGCTAGTTAATGGAATGTGTGCTCTGTGAATGAATCTACCTCATGGTGCTAAGCTAATTACAGTACGGTTTATATAGCTTTTATAGAATTGTGATTAAGTCCTGTGGGGCTATGTGATCACCAATTTGCTATCTATCTTCAATGGCATTAAACAGTGACTCCCCCCTCCCTTGAGTTATCATACAGTGAGCATACAGTGAGTATGGAGTACAGTGGGAACAATGACCTCTAACCTATGCTTGGTTCTGCTACCAACTAGTCAAGCCATCTTGGGCAAGTCATTTACCAGCTCTAGACTTCGGTGTCCTCATCTAGAAAAGAAAGGGACTGGCCAAAATGATCTTTTACGTCCCTTTTCTCACTAACATTTTATGAGTCTATAAACCATTAAGAGAACTCCTTGGTCAAAGCTTATAGAAAATTGGCTCCTGGAGTTTTAGCGGAAGCCAGGATTATACAGTCAGTCAATGGCAGAATTACAATTAGAATCTAATTCTCTGGACTCCCTGCTTTTTATCTACTTCGGTCCCCCATAGTATATATAATTAAGCTTGCAATGATTGCCATCTGCCCCAGGAAGTGTGGAATCACAGATCAACACAACCATGGAAAAGAGAAGAGTAGAGGGTAGTGATAAAGTCCACACTCAGGAACTTGAGATTTTCTACTAGGTGAGTTATATCCAACAATAACAGTTACTGGTATCATTAGTGTTTTTGCTGTTGTCATGGTTATTATTAATTACTTATATTTGAGGGATGCCTTAGAGGTTATGAATCACATTACCTATATATATCATCTTATTTAAGTCCACAGATATATTCTGAAATATGAGAAATATTTGCTTTTACCATCATTTTACGAGCACAGTGACTGAGGCTCCAAGACTACATTCTCTCCTAAGTTAGGCATTAACCATATGTGGCTATTGAAATTTAAATGCATTAAAATCAAATAAAATGAAAATTATGTTTCTTGGTCTCACTAGCCACACTTCAAGCGTTCAACAGCCACGTGTGGGTAGTGGCTACCATATTGCTTAGCACAGGTATGGAACATTTCCACCATTGCCGAACGTTCTATTGGATGGCCAGCCTAGAAGACTGTGACTTGCCCAATTCCACACAGCTAGTAAGTGGCAGAGCCAGGGCCTTGGTCTTCTGAACTGAGGTCCCAGTGGCCCCACCCCAGGACAGCTTCTCACCACCTAGCCTATAGTTCCCTTGCTCTTTAATTAGCTATGTCCACTAAAGAAATGCAAACCAGTTTTAATATTGCCTCAAAGGATGCATGATGAGGTAGCCCCATTTGAGTTTCCAGAATGTACTGAAATACCAGGTGATAGAGCTCAAGGTCTGAGCAAAGAACTAACTCTCAAGCATGTCTACTAGTAAACTGAAAATTAAGTCTTTATTGTTCTGTGACTTTTAAGCACCAAAGAATTTTCAAATATCATTAGTGACAGGGTTCTACTTTTCAAAGACTAATTCTGAATCTGGAGTCAGCCAAAAAGAGGCAAAAGCAGGACCAGAATGCATACCACTTGGAATTCTAGCCACAGCAATTTTACCCACATTCATCATCCCACATTTTCTTTAAAAAAGAAAAAATGTATTAGTAAACAAATGTATTAAAGGAAAAATCTGAACATTATCACACTTTCATCTGTACTGATTTTTACACAGTTGTTACAGAAAGACTTATTATTTACTTCCATATCCATACTTAATTCAAAACTAGGAAAATAAACTGAAGTTTACCAAAAGGGCCACAAAGCCTAGTAAATTTTTTTCCAGCTCACTTTTAAATAGATCATAGGTGTATATACCAAAAAAGAAACAGTATGAGATCTGTAAAGTCTGAGCTTCAAAGGTACACTATGTCTCGCTCAGAATCTTCATTAACTCTTTCCTAATTGTGTGGCTTCTAGTGAATCCCTAGTAAACTCTCTGAGACTCAGTTTTTCCTCATCTGGGAAATAGATTAACTATTATCTACCTTACAGGGTTAATTTGAGGACTGATGGTAATCTACATATAGCACACACAGTATCTGGTGAAATGCAGGTATTTAATAAGTAGGAAGTACTGTTATTAATTTCCCTTGAGGGAAAAACACTAACATACCCATAAACCAATCACTGCTTCAGTTGAAAGAAAAAATCAAGCCATTAATAAAGTAAAAATTCTCACTGAAAGAATCACCAATCGAAGTTGTTACCTAATTGTCATGCACTATCCTATCTCACCTGAACTATATTTATTTATTTATAATAAACCTCTCATTGAGCAGTTAACAGAACCCTGGATCCAGAAAATCTTGTTTTTAGGTATCAATTACATATGTGTATGTTTATAGGTTTCACCCCAGGGAGAAAATCCAAATACTCATCTTCTACCTAGGTTTTGCAAAAACAAGTTCTATGGTAACTTCTAAATTCATTATTAGCGAAGGTTGTATTTAAGATTCCTATGTCTACTGCTTAATAACACCCAAATTAGTCTCGATGGAATTAGCTGTAATTAAGGACATTGTGAAATATGGTGGGGCAAACAGAATTACACTGTATTACTTTATTAATAATATTCTTTAACTACACTGTAAATTGCTATTAGGCCTGCATATTACTGCCTGGATATGGAAATAGTCTTTTGCTATGCTAATCTAACACAATTTTCTTTTAAATGTAAACAAATTATACTCTATTAATATGCTGTTCTACTTGCATAGTTAATTATTGTAACAGTAAGGAATAAAATTGTTCTGCTTTCTCTGTTTCTGATGGAAAAAGGGCTACATAAATAGTTTAATAGGGAACTAATTATGCAAAAAATTTAGATGCCTAAAATGTGTTTGTAATTACATTAAAATGGTCTTCTGTTCAAATATTGGAAAGCCTGCTAATTGGAGGCTAGCTGAAAATTTAAATATTGTGAATCAATGATTTTAATACAGTACATGTTTGGTTGCGTTTCTGTTCATATTTGTCTTGAAAATGAAGAGAATATTTAACAGTGTTTAATAAGAGAGGGTCTGAGTTTCATACCAATGAAGTTAGTCCATAGCAGACTGGAATTTTAAACATGTACTTTACAGCATAATCATTAATTTACTCAAGGGGTATGGACAAGTTTGGGCTCAGGAACAACAACAAAAGTATACCGCTTGGAGGATAAGTTGATGTGAAAAGAAAATCTGATGTAGACCAAATCAAAGAGTCCTGGAAAATGCCCCATGACAGGCAAACCGGAGTTGATAACGGTTGTAAATTGCTAAATTGTTTTAGATAAATAAACACATGTAGCAGATCACCTGCCTACTCTCCAAGGATTTCCAAGTGAGTCACCTTATCCAGTTGTAATTAAGGAGTGTTAAAGATGTAGTGCCTTGTTCTAAATGATTCTTCGTGGCATCCAAGCTTTTATTTTGATGCGTAACGGAGGTTCTTAATCTGAGAAGTAAAATGCAATGCTAAAATAAGCGCACTCTTTTGGAGAGAATTTCAACAACCTGTCCTGAATTTTAAACTATTTTGGAAAAAAAGAAGGGCAAACTGTTCATTATAATTTTTACGACAATACAAATGAGAGTACTGCATATGTAACCAGGATTAATTGCACAGATAATTGGGAGCCCAGAAATAACTTTTATAATTTAAAATTCTTGCTTACTTAACAGAGCTGCTGTGAGCATCAAGAGATAGAATGTACTTGAAAACGTGCCGAAGACTATAAAGCCCACAAGGAAGGTAGCAAGACAATCACTATGGTTATTAATAATAATGAAAAAGATGAAATGTCATTTGTCCTATAATGTAATCCCTGCTGGATAGTGCTTTCCACTCAAACTTCGGTACAATGCAGTGGTTAGGCTTGAGCTCTGGAAGCAGCAGACCAGAGTGTGACTCCTGGCACTACGTCCTCGGGCCTGATAGACCGAGAGATGATGCTCTGCAGATCTGATTTAAGTTCTAATCCAGGGAACAGTCACAACCAGTCCACTGACTCCTTTCTCAGGAACCACTACCACATTCTTTGACCTACAGGGTAGCTTTTTGCTGATTTTGAAAGAAAAAAAAAGTCTACAAAGTCAGAATTAGTTGTAATTGCTTTTAAAGATACTGTCTATTGGGCAAAGCCCAACACCTTAGCCTTAGTTCAAGACCTTCTGCACTCATACCTCTCCCTATCACTCCTGTTAGTTCTCTACTCTACTCAGCCTAGGGGTCCTTTTCCCCCCAAAATGCCACATCCCTTCCCACATCTGGACCACTGGGCCTGCTATTCTCCTTCCCTGGAATGCTCTCTCCTTTTTCCCATTCCTTTCAGACCTAACTCAAATTCTCTCTCTTCTTTAAAGCCCTTCCCTGAACACTCCAGGTCTCAGGGACTTCGCCCTTCTCTTTGAATTCCACCAACATGTAATGTCTGGACCTTTTCCTTGGCACATGGCTTGCTTGTAACTTTGCTTTCTTAGTATTAGATGTATTTTACTCTAACTTGATAATATGCTCTTCCAGATACTTTCTACATCGTTATGTTTCTAGCACATGGTATGACAGGTAGTAGGCTTTGTACAGACTTGCTCTTTTGCAAGGGCAAAAGCACATGGCCCTCAAAGAGTATGTGCAAATGTTCCTAAATCAGGTAAGCCAGTTTATTGCAAATCATCCATTTAAATCGGGCAAAGGTGAGACAGGGAATCTGAGCCTACTGACAGTTCTGTTTGTCCACATGATAGGCCTCTGTGTCTGAGACTTCTTGGACGACCGTAGAACAGTTGATGACGAATATTTTGGTGAGGCGGTATCTCATCTAAATCCATGCCGCCGCTACCCTGTGATTATCCACCTCTGCTACCTGATACTGGAGCTCGACATAAAACACATATTTGAAAACTCTCAATCCTGTCTTTCCTTGACTAAAATTATTGCTCGTGTCTCTTTTCAAAACAAAAGCTTCAAAGATGTAGGATTTCTATTTCCTGTAAATGTTCATTTGGGGTATTTATTATGCCTCATGAAAGCCAGATGACCATCATACTCTCTGCTGATGGGGAAGAATAATCACAAACTCACTCCCCAGCTCACACTGGTAGTTTAGCCATCAGTATCTACCTTTTAAAAAATGCCACCAGGACTTCTATACCAGTGGAAAGTCATGTATTGATTGATGCAATCATCAATTAATGTATTCCCTCTTTTCTTCCCACAATTATTAATGAGCAGTGAAATGCCAACATGGTGGAAACAGAAGGCAGAATAAAGAACAGCAAAGACACTGATCATTCAAAACTAAAGAGGCAGCTCATGAATAATGGATAGCTATGTGCATACAAATTGCCAGGAGAAATAATTTCTATTTTTCTATGATAGTGTCCTTAGCCCTGTACTTCATTCAGAAGGGTTCTATTTTCCAGGCCAAGAGGGTATACTATGCGTATATTCCACACAAATACTTACGAGAATGAAAAATAGCTAAATTTTCCTTAATAAGTGGAACAATCAACCTAGTCGGGTACTTCCCCTAAATTAAAAACTTTCATTACAGAGAAGAGACCCATTCTTGTCCACTCAGAGCCTTTATTCTTTACCATCTGCCGTGTTTCGATCTACAGAAACCTGGAAACACCTTGTTCAGTGGATTGTCATGGAGAGAGACCCCAAAGGCACGTCCAATGGAAAGTAGGTCACAGGGAGACGCTAAGCCCACTAATTTATTTTTCCTTTTTCAATTGACATATATATGGTGCTTTCTTGACCTTTTGCTATTTTTTCCACCAGTCGCATTACATATACATATAACATGACCACTGAAAATATCGTATTATTTATGCCAGACTAGTCCATTTTATTATGTTCTGATCTTCCAGCACGTGACTTACAGACAGAATATTAAACTCCAAGAAGGATTGAGCTCAGTGCACATGTTGCCACTGGTAACCCACGGTAAGAAGGTAACCCTATATATTCACAAGTGCCATATGTCACATGCGTAGATACATATGCAGACACAGAAACTGTTTTTAGAAAACTCATGCTTTCCAATAAAAAGAAAAAAGTATTCCTTGGAGTATATCACCAGAGATTTAGGCTATTGATTCAATTTATTCTCCAACTTTCAGAGCTTTATTTCTGGTTTTATAGGAATTACAGGAAAACCAAGTTATAAAACTTCTCAAGCAACAAAGAATGAGTATTTACTGAGAAGTCCCAAAGAAATGAAGTCTATCAGTAGATGCCCAATGTAAGCCACTTAAAGATTTAGATTCAAGCTAGCTAGAGCTTTAAAAAAAAAAAAGACAAAAGTTAGTTCGTTTTCTAGCAAAATAATATCCCCGATTGTTAATATATATACTTCCAATAATATATATGTCACTGGATATATACACATATCATCAGTATTATATACACATGTACATATATAATCATATATATACATATATAATTGATAATATTTATATATTGCTGATCATTTATATAATAAAGTTCTGGTAATAAAAGATTCTTTAATGGACTTTTTTTTTCCACGTCTCCCTCAAAAGTCAAAACTTCAGGACACTGAAGATGTTAGAAGATGAAATAGATTAATATTTTCCAGTCTGACCATTCAAAACCAAACCCTAATGCAGCACCATTTATGAAAATTTAACATTTTTCAAAAGGGAAAACTAGCTTCTTACAAGACCTTATAGGCTTCTTAATATCCTCTTGGTTTGCTCCGGGATGGAAAGAGAACATACTCAAAATCAGGGGAAGACTTCATCTGGAAGACAACAGCTATGTTTGTTGTGCTTTGTTTTAAACTTTGGTGAATGCCTCGAGGAAGGCTACAATGAAGCAATAGAATAAAGACTGGAAAGGCCCCAAATCAGAGATCCGGAAGCTTCTCAGGAAGCCCTCTTATCTGGAATGGCCATTTGCTGTAATGAATGTAAAAGGCTGCCTCATTTTCTTATATAGGATTGGGACTAGACAGAGTGTGGGGAAAAGATAGCACCATGATGCACCTTTATTTGATCCCCATTCAAAGGGCAGAGCAAAAAGGAACAGTGCTCATATGCGGTGCTATTAATTATATAACTGGCTTCTTTGGAGCAAAGGAATATTCCTAAGAACACTTTTGTATTAGTCTATAGCTCTCTGTGTTTTCTTTTTTCTTCCAGCTTTATTGAGGAATGACTGACAAATAAAAATTATATTTATTTAAGGTGTACAAGAGGATGTTTTGATATATGTATACATTGTGAAATGATTACCACAAGATAATTAACATATCTGGTTAGTGTCCGTCTGTGTGTGGTGAGAACACTGGAGATCTACTCTTAGCAAATTTACCTCCCTGGGTTTCTATGACAGTGCGTGTTGCCTTCACAGCTAGAATAAAAAATGCTTTCAGGACAACAGCAGCAAGGTCTGACCTAAGTCCCCACTTCTGCACTATGCCACAGAGAAGCCGATTCCTTCCTCTTTTTCAAACATTCCTATCATGCTTGCAGGTCCCTCTTCCTGTTTCCTGGCCCAGGACACCTCCCTCCAGGCCCACAGAACCTTCTCTGACCTCTTCCACGGTCTTCCCCACAGTCCCCCTCTCTTCACCAGAAGCCCCGCCTTTTCTCTCTTCTTTTTCACTTTTACATACTTTTTAAGTGCAGTAACCTCAAGGAACTGTAGTTACCAGACCTAAAATGCTCTGAAAATACGTTACCCTCACCTGCGCACATTACACGGGCAGCTGAAATGGAGAAGGCTAGTCCCAGGCCAAGAATTACCAAGAAGTCAGTTTTTATTAGGTGTGGTAATTCATAAAGCAATGTGCATTCTAATACTTGGGGGAACCTATCTAATACCTCTGTGTTCCTCTTAGGTTTTTTTAAATGGATCTAATATCAGCATATTGTTTTTACTGCTAGTTATAGCAAAGCAATGTCTAATAAATGTTCAAAAAGTAAATAGATTCATAATAATAGAGAAATTGCAGGAGAAAAGTAAAATACATTACGCCCTCTCCTTTATTCTAAGTTTTCTCTATGTCCATACACAGTAATATATTCCTGGGTTCTTATATCCAACCTCTTTTTAACAAACCTCTGTTATGTTTTGGAAAGAAAGACTTATAAACTCTTTTTGAGCAACCAAAGAATCTGTGCAACAGTCTTTCAAAAAATAAATAACCACTTGAACATTGTCCTTTACTCCCTCCTCCTTCACAGAGTCTTCTCATTCTCTGTTCAGCCTTACAAGTTCTCTGGTTTCAAGTCTTCTGTTTAAAAAAAAAATGTATGAGGTGCTTTGGAGGATGAAAGTCATTTGTCACGGCAGAGAAATGAAGGTGAGCCCAGGGCACTCTAGGGGGATGGGTTGTTGCATATTATATGGATTTGCTATAAATACAGGGAGACACATGGAGATACATCTCAGGAACCAATACTGCAGATATGTTCAAGATAAAGTTGGTTTTACTGACTAGAAAAAATATAAAGAAATTAATTATGATAATGCCATCTAAAATAAAATACAGCGTATATTAAGGGGCAACAATACAATAAGTCATCTATGGCAATCATCCCTCTATACGATTTCTGTGACTTTATATTTCTCTTTTAACTATGAAGGGAGGAAGAAGCTCTAGGGCACTGAAAAAAAGTTAGAATTAATGCAGACATCTTCTTCAATTTTTCCTCTTTACAAACTTCCAAGATAATTTAAGGGATTTGTCTTATGGTTTCTTTATCCTGGAAAATGTAATGGAATCCTGACTATTAGAAAAAAAAAGCACACACACACGAGAGTAATAAGTAAGCAAGAGTACCTGCATGGGAGATGAGGTGAGAGGGGTGTGCTGAGTGAGGCCCAAGGTGGCTGACCCTTTAATACCCAATAGGAAGTTTCTGTGAGGAGGCATCAATTTAACAATATAAAGGGACTGTGAACTTTGAGTGAAAGTCTTTGTCATATTCATGTAGGTTGTTTATGTAATAGTTTTTCATGAATGGTAAAACACACCATTGAGTCAAATCTTAATAAGAATACACTGAAAATCGACTTTCTCTCAGTGTCCCCCATTTGCTCTTTACCAATTCTTTCTTCACCCTGCTCTTCTATCCTCCATGCCTCCATACCACCTTCACCAGGCTAAGTGCTATTTATAATCACATTCCTTTTAGTGACTCTGCCTTAGGTAGGTCTTCCCTGTACCCCCATTCTAAGATTGGTACCCAAGTAGCCAAGCTCCCACAGTGCTCTTGAATGCCCCTTCCAATACTCATTCTGGTTCACACTACTTGTCTTCCCCAACAGACCAAGTTCCAAGGGCAAGAAACATGTCTGTCTCTTGAACCACACTATCTCCAGGATACTCAGTGATGGTCCCCTGGCACTAAAATATTTGTTAAGTTAAAGTAAAATTTATCAAGCCACTTAACTTAGGGCAAACTTATGTCCAATAACCTGGTGGTTGAAAGTTTAATGGAGAATGGATTTCTAACTTACCAAAAATGTCAACTGGTAACTTTAACAGATTCGAACTCTTAATTCATTCAACATCTTTATAAGTGTTTGCTATCATTAGCATTTGCCACTTGCATTCTCTCCCACAGTCTCCTCCTCTTCCTCTTCCTCCTTTTAGGACTCTTGTTTCTGTAGTTGTCATTGTCCTCTGACTCCAAAACAATATAACCAGGGAGGAAAACCGGATGTTCCCAGTAGCAACATCAATAGTCTGCCATAAGTGCATTTCTTCCTGATGGGGTCACATTCCCAGCTCTAACTGCTCTCCACTCAGTCACAGGTACAAACATCCCCAGGGTTAGTTATGTGAAATAAGATCATGCTATTTCTTCTGTTCACTACAAAACAAACATCCAAATTATCGCTATGTTTCCGAAGTCACTAGTGTATCTTTTAACCACTTGATATTCATGGAATTAAGGGCTTCCCAATGGACCCAAAGCTAGTGCTACTCATGTTGCTCCTGCCCTCACCGGACCAGGTGTCCAAACTCTCAGATGCTAGAAGGGAGAGCTGCTCAATTTTGGAGCATCCATTTTTCAAAACTTCTTTTAAAGGAAAGAGAAAAAATTCTGAAAACATGATTTCTGAAATGGCCCAGAGCCCGTGGAGATAACCTTGTCCTCATTAGGCCGGAGTGATGCACAAATGATTCCAACAACCAATCAACCAAAAACAAAGAGGCAAAAGACTTTCATGATGATCATTTGCTAGAATTAAGATAATCTAGAAAATAAATGGCTGATAGAAAATGTAGAATACAGTTTCATAAGCAGCCTTTAGGGAGAATAAAACCTACAGGAGCAACCTCTACCAGAATAATTACTGTTGATCTTCCTTCCTATGGATCTTATTAGGTAATGAAAAAAATGCATAGTTTTGAGTTATTTACCAGGTTAAATACTGTGACAGTTCTCTTTAGTTGTAAGCTGTTAAAAAAATCAGAAAACACTAGTAAAAGCAAGCCACAGACTAGAAGAAAAAAAAATATATGGGCATATTTCACAAAGAACTCCTATCCAGAGTATAATATATAAAGGACTCTCATAAACTGTTACTAAAAAGATACTTAAAATATAAATGACCAAATTTTTTTAATGAACAAAATACTTGAACAGTCACTTCACCAAAGAAAACATCTGAATAGCCCATAGATATACACATGAAAAGACAGACCAAATCACTAGTAATCAAGGAATTGAAACTTAAAGCTACTCAAATGCTAAGCTGTAAAGACTGACCAAGTGCTGGTATGCATATGGATCAATGGGAATTCTCATATGTTCTCAGTGAGACTGTAAAATGTACAACCACTTTGAAAAACTGCTTGGCAGTTTCTAAAGTTAAACATACATGCACATTCCATCTTAGGAATGTACTCAAGATGGATAAATGCCTATGTCCAGAAAAGGCTTGAAAAAGAATGTTCTTTAGTCATAATAGCCCAAAACTAGAAACATCACAGATGTCCATCAATAGAAGAGGGGATATCCATGGACATCTATGTTATTGATTGTGTCAGTCCCTCATTCCATGTTATTGGATGTATCAGTAGTTCTTTCTCCTTTGTTACTGAGTAGGAAGCTATCAATAAAGGTAATAAAAGAGCTACTAATACACTCCTCAACATATATGAATCTAAAAAATAGGATATTAAGCAAAAGAAGGCAGGCACAAAAGAATACATTTTATTCTTAATCATTATTGTATGATTTTATTCCCATGAAATTTAAGAACAGACCAACCATATGGGATAGAAATCAAAATAATGGTTGCCTGTGAAGGCACAAGGAAATTTTGGGGCTGATTGAAATGTTCTTTATCTTGATCTGGGAGATGGTTATAAGTGAAAAATTACTGAGATGCATTAAACATTTTACTGTATATAAATTACACCTCAATCAAGTACTATTTAAAAATAAGTTAAGATATTATACACAGCCTCAGGGAGTTAATCTCCTTAGAGTGACAAGAATGTTAAAATTTCAGAAAGAGCTATTACTATCTCAAGAAAGGATTTATTGGGTGTGGACTTAGAGAGGAAAAACAGAGGATTGGGAAGTTTATTCCCAGTGTGGTAAATGGCATGAGAATATGTCTGGAAGTTGTGATAAGCAATATTCATGGAAGAATTTCGAAAACTACTTTTTTCTGAACCAGAAGCTGTTTATGCAAGTTGCAGCTAGATTGTATAGAACCTTGGGTGCCAGGCTGAGGCATTATTCTTTAGGTTGAGGGTATCCATTTTCAATTTTAAGCTGACGAGTGTCATATCCCAAGTGATCAAAATTAATCTGACTGAGGTAGGGAGACCAGGTGGAACGCTTGAGTTTTCATGAAAGGTAGCGCATACCCGTAGCCGAATAATTTTATCAACCCGTTTCCCGCCTATAGAATTTTAAGGATTCAATAGCCTTCTTTCATTTTATATTCTCTCTGCCCCTCTCAGTACACACTGACAGTGTTTCTGATGATACAAAAATTATCAAGAACTTTGTGGTCTCCTGTGTATGTCACTCATACACAGAAGCTTCTCCACAGGTCTATCCTGGATAATCCCATCTCTATTTTGGCTTCTGTTGAGCTGGCTGAGGGGGTGTAGGAGTCACATACTTAATCTTTTCAAAGAGCCCTTTGTGTGAATGAATACTCTGACCTTTTAATCTTTCTGAGATTTTAGCCAAAGGTTTTCCATTCACACCTCACTTTCTTCTCCAATGCACAGTTTCCTGGCAGTGCATCTATTGCTGTTAGCATCTTTTGCAATCTGGATAGGCCGAACATTTCTCAAGTCATCAGGTCATGGTTCCTTCTTGTTTATCAGTCTTCCCTGTTTATCTCTTTTGGAGCCACATCTTCTTCTCAGCAACAAGAGAAACCAGACTGCACCTTCAACACTTTGCTTGGAAATCTTCTCGGCTAAATATCTAAGTTAATCATTTACAAGTTCTGCTTTCCACATAACTGCAGGCCACATTTTCCTAAGCTTTCTACTACTGTATAATAAAAATTTCTTTTCCTCCAATCTCCAATAACATGTTCCTCATTTCCTTCTGAGCCCTCACCAGCAGTGCCTTTAATGTCCATGATTCTACCAGTTGTCTGTTCATGACAATTAGGTATTCTCTAAGGTGATAGATGTTTTCTCTACCATACTTCTCACTTTCTTCTGAGTCCTCAATAGCAGAGTCATTAACATCCATATTTCTACTAAAAATCCGTTCAAAGCAATGTAGGCTTTTTCTATCATCCTTCTCAAAATTCATCCAGACTCTGCCCATCACCCAATTCAAAGTCACTTCCACATTTTTAGGTACTTAATAAGTCAGCATCCCACTTCCAGCTAGTTACCAAAATTTGTATTCGTATTGGATGGCTGCTACCACAATCTCTAACTTGCTTTTTCCGTAAAATATAGTATTGGTGATACTAATATGCTACATAATATAAAATCTTTTATCACATATATGAAAGCCATATGTTGACTCATTACCATAATGAGTCAACAGAATTATATTTTAATATCCCAAACTCCAATTATCTCTCACCCAGCTAGACAAGAACTCACATAACTAAAAACTGTAAATTAGTAATAATTTTTAGTAATAAATTTCCTGTAAAAGGTGTACAACTATTACAAACAGGTTAAGTCCCCTGAAGGATTCCTTGATAATTAAGAACATAACTGTTTAAATACATTGCTGAAAGAAATGGAAGAAAGACACAAATAGGTGGAAAGATATCCTGTTTATGGATCAGGAGAATTAATATTGTTAAAATGTCCACACTACTCTAGAGATCCAATTTAATCCCTGTCAAAATTGCAATGGCATTTATCACAGAAATAAAAAAAAATATATATATATCATATGAAACCACAAACGACTCCAAATAGCCAAAGCAATCTTGAGAAAGAAGAACAAAGCTGGAGATATCATACTTCCTGATTTCAAACTATGTTACAAAGCTATGGTAATCAAATTGATATGCTACAGACCAATGCAACAGAATCAAGAGCCCAGAAATAAACCCATGCATATACAGGCAACTAATATTTGACAAGGAAGTCAAGAATATTCAATGGGAAAAAGATAGTCTCTTCAATAAATGGTGTTGGTGAAACTGGGTGTTCATATACAAAAGAATGAATTTGGATCCTTATATTACTCACAAAAATTAACTCAAAATGGACCAAAGACATATATGTGAAACCTGAAACCATAAAACACTTAGAAGAAAACATAAAGAAAAAGCTTCTCGACATGGGTCTTGGCAGTGATTACTGGATATGACACCAAAAGCACAAGCAACAAAAGCAAAAATCGACAAGTAGGACTAAAACGAAAGAGCTTCTGTAGAGCAAAAGAAACAATCAACAAAATATAAGACAACGTAGGAAATGGGAGAACCACACATCTGATAAAGGGTTAATATCCCAAATACATCAGTAACAGATACAACTCAATAGCAAAAACAAACAACAACAACAACAAAACCCAAAAGACAACTAATCAATTAAGAAAATGCGCAAAGGACCTGCATAGACATTTTTCCAAAGAAGATATACAAATGATCAATAGGTACATGAAAAGGTGCTCAACATCACCAATCAATCACCAGGGAAATACGAATAAAAACCACAGTGAGATACTACTTCATACCTGTTAGAATGGCTATTATCAAAATGACAAGAGATAACAAGTGCTGGTGAGGATGTGGAGAAAAGGGGTCCCTTGTGCCATGTTGGTGGGAATGCAAAGTGGTGCAGCCACTATGGAAAACAGTATAGAGGTTCCAACAGAACTGTCACATGGTCCACCAATCCCACTTCTGGGTATACATATGAAGGACATGAAATCATTTTCTCAAAGAGATATCTGTACCCTGAAGTTCACGGTCACATTATTCACAATAGCAAAGACATAGAACCAAAGAAACAACCTAAGCATCCTTCAATGGATGAATGGATAAAGAAAATGCAGGGGGTGTGTGTGTGTGTGTGTACATGAATATAAAGTGGAGTATTATTCAGCCATAAAAAAGAAGCAAATCCTGCCATTTGGGACAACATGGATGAAACTTGAGGGCATTTTGCTAATAAGTCAGACAGAAGAAGACACCTATTGTATGATCTCACTTATATGTGGAATCTTAAGAAGCTGAACTCCTAGAAACAAAAAGTAGATTGGTGGTTGCCATGGAATGTGGGGTGAGGGAAATAGGAGGTGTTGATCAAAGGGTACAAACTTCCAGTTACAAGATGAATAAGTGTGTGTATGTATATATAAAGAAAAATATATATATAAAAGTTGCTAGGAGAATAGACCTTAAATGTTCTCACCACAGGTGCACACATACACACCCAGAGTAATTATGTGAGGTAACAGAGGTGTTAACTAATCTTATTTTGCAATATATACATGTATCAAATCATAACTTGCACACCTTAAACTTACATAATGTTATATGTCAACTATATCTCAATAAAGTGGTGGGGGGGGAGAGAACAGAGCTGTTTAAATGTTTCTGCCAAGTCATATCAGTTAGTCTGACAAATGCTCACCTTCCATTAAGGATTATATTTATGTTCAGAATATAAATAAGACCACAATCCTCTCAATATTCTTATTTAATTGTATTTACCTAGAGACTGATGAAAACAAATGCAAAAAAATCTTTAATTCATTTTTACTTTTTACTCATTTTTACTTGGTGCCTTTTCACACAAGAAACAGTCAATATGCAGTTCAGTCACTGAAATATGACAGTTGAGATGTTTCATGTATATTAATTGTGAATATACTTATTTCGTATATCATTTTCTGCATTTATTATCTGTGTTGTTTCATTTGAATTATAAAATTCATGAGTGCTAGATTGCATTTTCTTTGTTTCGTCAGAAAAGAAATAACTATCACATATGCAATGGGAGATCAATATTAATTAACAATGAGCATCTTGATTATAACCTCCACATCATGAAAATTGTTTCAAGTGATTAAAGCATTATTTATTGATTAGGCCTGTTTTAGCCTATAAAACACAATAATTAGCCACTCAGAAAGGAACTGCTAGGATTTTTTTATTGGTAGTTTGGAAGACAATCAAAGGCATGAATATAAATTCCAAAGTACTTATAAGTAAGGCCTTCTTGTGTAGCTAAACTTGGTATCTGGAACTGAGAGAAGTCTTTCACCAAAATGATCCTTTAGGTAAAGCCTGGTGGGAGAGCTAACACATGAAGCCACTTAAAATGACATTCATTTAGTGTGAATTATCTAAATTAAAAGAATGCCCCCCACTAAATATTAGATGAGATAAACCTTCACGATGAGCATGACAGCTTTGATGGAGGAATAAGAGGAAAGAGCAATTCTGTATGGAGTAGAGTCTGGGAGCACAGGTCGTGTTGATGCCCATCAGCAGCAAAGGAGAAGCAGAGGTGCTCAGTCTCTAAAGAAGGAGCATTGAGAGGGAAGTGAGGAAATATCAGGATATGCTCTAAGACGTAAAGGCTAAAACAAGTAACACTGCACAGGGTGCTAATTGCCTTTTCACTTGTTCATATAGAGGGAATTTTAAATAGAATGTAAATACTTAGCCTTATTGGAAAATAGAAAAGTAAAACTGTTTCTGGAGTAACTGAGCACTTGGATAAAAAATCTTAAAAACATGCATGTATTTTGATGCTGAAATGCAATGTTAGAATTTTTTTCCCCTGGAGGATTGAATAAATATACCAAAGATCTGTACATTGTACAAAAAAAATAATGTCGCAGTGTCACTTATAATATCAAAAAATATTAAATGACTTAAATGTTTATCAGTAGAGAGTTGGTTGAATAAATCATCAAATATCCAAACACTAAAATCCTAAAATGATTAAGTAGTTGTGTATTTATTGACTTGCAAAAAAAGTCCATGATATTTTGAGTGGAAAAGGCATATTTAAAAGCTGTATGTGGACTATGGTCTCCATTATTGTATTAAAAATTTACACATGTATAGAAAACAAAAGGCTTGAAAAATATTCACCTATGCGTGATTATCACTGAAGTGGGATTATGGCTAATTTTATTTTATTTTTGTATGCCTTTCATCCTTTTCTCTATAAATGAGGAAACAGACATCAAGGTCAATATTAATCATTGGAACTAAATGCATAAAAATCAGGAACAGTTTAACTGCATACCCTGAACATAGCAGGTATTAAATAACTATGGATTATTTGTTTGTTTTATTGAGTGAGTGAGTGAGTGAGTGAGTGATTGAAAAGGTGTCACTATAATGGGGAGTGAGCATGAAGCTTAAGGAATTACAGTGAAATAGTGGCGTGGTTAAATGCTAAAGTTGATTCTATTTTGTTGGCAGCTGCAGAACGATTCCTATTCTGCTCCCTATAATTGCTAGGAGGATATTTAAATTGTGGAGCTCTAAGTGGCTGCCCTCAATTTCCTTCAGAGATAGTAATAATGCCATCTTACAGTTTATAAAGCACCTATTCTTACATCTCACTGGAGACCCACAATAATCCTGTATGAATCTAAGGACTATTATTCCCTTTTCAGATAAGGAAACTGATGCACAGAAAAATGAATGACACATTAAAAGTCATAGAACTTGCACTAGTTAGGGTAATGCTAGCAGCTGCAACAAACAATACTAAAATTTTGGCAACTTAATACAGTAGATCTTATTTTTTTGTTATCTTACAGCCCCATACCGGTGTTCCTGATTGGTGGAGAGTCATCCATGAAGTGATTCAGTGATCCAGGTTTTTTGCATCTGGGACATCACCTTCCTCTAGACTTCAACTCTTCTGCATCCAGAAAGCAGATGGGGAAAAAGAAATAAGCATTCATGCGTTTAAGCTCCTTGGCTCAGAAATGATATATATAACTTCCGCTCTCGTTCTATGGCTAGAACAAGTGACATGAACCGCACCTGGACAAGAGGGGATGGTGCCAAGAAATAATCCCCGCCTGGGCAGATGTTTGTCAGTGCAACTCTATTCTATGGAAGAAGAAGACAATGCTATAAGCCAGTAAGTAGACTCTCCAGGACTCAAAACAGATAGATGACTTTAAGTCCAGTGTTCTTGCTACCACAACACACCGCCTAGGCATCCAGAGTTGGCTCAGCTTGCTTCAAAACACTTGAACTAGAGCCTGACCTAACACTGTAGGTAGTACAGGACAGAGGATTGTCACCAATGGGAAGAACACTTGAACAGACCGATGAGGAGAACCAGGCTTAAGCCAGGCTCTGCCATATCTGACTGAATAAATCATGAATTCTCTCTGTGTTTCTTTTGTCAGGGACATTGATCCAAATCTCTATTTCCCAATCTTTCCCACAAGGCTTCTGGACTATTCTATTATTTTTCCCTAAGATGCTCAAACATTCCTATAATGTTATAAGAGCCCATGAAAACCCTGTAACAGCGAGAGGTAGCTGGTAAAACCACATGTCACTGATATATTCCATGCAAAGGTAAAAAAGGAAACATTACTTAGCCTTGGTAGTCGTAGCTTGAGCAACTGTTAAATTTCTACTCACCTTTTGGAAATATATACATATAATTCCCCAACCCTATTAACTACCTCTGTGGATCAACTGAGTCCAGAACTCCATGACCTCCTAAAGCCCCAGACAATTACTATCTGAAAATATCTTTTGTTTCTGTAATCTTGACAAGTGAATTCCAGTCACACACACTTGCCCACTAAAAAGAGTGTGCCTGGAAATACTGGTTTTCTCCTTCCCCACTTGTCTGAATCCAGAAGTGTATATTGAGCTGCAAGTGGATGAAGGTGATGGACAGGAAGACCTGGAAAAACACACCTCAGGAAGCCGAGCAACAACTTTATCAGAAGCCTTGTTGTCTGTAATACTGTTTGAACTCCAGTGTTTTCTTCATTCACAAATCCATATTCATCACTCCATCCTGAAAATCTTACCCCTCTCCTTCATCTTCTCCATGAAATACATCCTTTGTGATTTATGCTTTTTGCATCTTATTTAAGGAAGATATCTGCCCTCACAAAGATATATTCCTTTTTTTTCCTGAAGGTATTAGTTTTCCATGACAGTTGGATATTTAATCACCCTGGGACCTATTTTTAAGCACTGCTTTCTTTAAGCATCTAATGTCATGGTAAACCAATGAGTATAGTCATATTTATTGAACTAATATAGTTAGTTCTACTATTGTATTACTCTTTGGAATTACACTAATTTTTCTTGGTTCTTTGTGTCTTAGTAGTTTTAGAATTATGTGTTGAGATTTTTTATTGAAATAGCATTGAGGGGCACCTGGATGGCTCAGTCAGTTAAACGTCTGCCGTCCGCTCAGGTCATGATCCCAGGGGTCCTGGGATCAAGCCCGCATCACATCGGGCTTCCTGCTCAGCGGAGAGTCTGCTTCTCTCTCTCTCTCCCTCTGCCCCTCCCCACTGCTCATTCTCTCTCTCTCTCAAATAAATAAAATATTAAAAAAAAAAAAAACAAATAGGATTGAATTCATAGATCAACTGTGGAGATAGGGATTAAGATCTTCACAATCTTAACTTTTCTTACCCAGGATCTTGGTTTATCTTTCTATTGGAGCATTCTAGTGTGTCTTTCAAGAATGTTTGTAAGAGTCTCCACACAAATCTTGCTCATTTTTAGTTAAATGTATTTCTAGTACTTTACAGTATTTGTTGCTATTTGGAACATTTTAATTAGTTATTTCATGTGGAAAGAAACACTACTCAGTTTTTGTATATTGATGTTTTATCCAACAACCTTTCTAAAATCTCCTATTAGTTCTAATGATTTGTCTATAGAGTTCCTTGATTTTTCTTTGTAGAACAATTATATTACCTAAAATAAGAACACATCTGTCTCTTCCTTTCAATGTGTGTATTTATATTTATTTATATTTCTTTTTCTTGTCTTAGTGTACTGCCTAGAACTGCCAGTAAAGAGTACTGAAGAGTATTAATAGTGGGCATCCATTGTTGTCTTTTTCCTAACCAAAATGGAAGGCTTCTAATTAATGGTTCACAGATATATGATGTTTGCTCAAAGTTTTTCATAATTCACTCTTCAGGTTTGGAAAATTTCCTTTTATTTCTTTTTTTTTTTTTTTAAGATTTTATTTATTTGACAGAGAGAGAGACAGCGAGAGAGGGAACACAAGCAGGGGGAGTGGGAGAGGGAGAAGCAGGCTTCCCGCGCAGCGGGGAGCCCGATGCGGGGCTCGATCCCAGGACCCTGGGATCATGACCTGAGCCGAAGGCAGATGCTTAATGGCTGAGCCACCCAGGCGCCCTGAAAATTTCCTTTTATTTCTAACTTGCTCTGAGTTTTGTATTTTGATCTTGTTTTTTAAATATAGAGTTTTACCACTTTTGTTGCATCTATTAAGACAATCACATCCTTTTTTCTGTTCATCAGCTAATGAAAATTACATTAATTTTCTGATGTTAAATTAGTCTTACATTCCTAAAGTAAACTCTATTTGTTCATGTTTTAAAAAATACACTAGTAGATATAATTTGATATTTTATTTAGGATGCGTGCAACTATGTTTATAAGTATGATTAATCTATATTTCTTCCTTTTATTCTCCTTTTAATATTTTTACCCAAGTTACAGTTTTTCTTCCTTCTCTATTCTCTGCAATAGAGAAAGAAAGACATGTTACATCAATTTCTTAAAGCTTTAGGTGCTGAGACATGGGCTATTACTTAGTATTATTATCTAAAACACCAACCGTCCATTTATAGATGTTACCACATTTATTGAACCTTACTTTTATTTCAATAGCCATATTTTTATTTTTAAGATCCCTATTTTTTTATATCTTCTATCCCTGTTTCAATTCTGCCTGCCTTTGTTCCATAATCTTTTTCTTTTTAAATGAATATAATCTTTTATCTCTTTAAACATTCTAAACATTCTCATTTTCGTCTTTTTTCTGACTATACCATTAAATTAATTCCTCTTCTGTTTGGTAATTTTATTGATTATTTTGTTTAGCATTAGATTTCTTCTCCTGTTTTGGATATTTATTTTTAATGCAGAATTTTTCTATCCTCCCTCAGTTCTATCTCCTTTTCTCTTTTTGTCTATGTTCCTGGGTTCTCCCTTCCCAGTCTATTGTTGAGACTGACACCTAATCAACATCCAGGTGATAGAAAAGTGTATCCTTTCTCATGCTCCATCATGACTTCAGAGATACCACAAATCTAATCATAGAGGGGTTGGCTCAGTTCTTTGTGTTGAGGCAGTGTTTTTGTCTGCTTATCTGCCTGGGCCCATAGAGTCCCATAAAGCTATGATTTCAGGCAGTGAGTCAGCAATAACTTTTTTCAATCTCATTTCAGAAGGTGGTGGGCCTACCTCAGTTCCTGGCTTCAAGCTGTAAGCTGGGCTAGATCGGCCCTCTGTCTTGCAGTAGGCCCCAAGCTGCCGCTGCCTGTTTCCAGAGATGGAATCTGGCAGGTCTGCACCTCCATCCCTGCTCACACTTTATGTTCCTGTTTTGTTTGTGATCCACAGATATGTTTACTCATTTTTGTACCTACCTATATCATTTTGGTTTTCCCTTTTTTTAAAAAAATTCCATCTTTGGCTGCCAAGTGTTTGAAATAGAGGATTTTGTTAAAGCATAAATTCACTCAGCGATTTTACCCAAAATTGCTAAAAATTTGTTTCTTAAATTTATTTTGCACCTTTCCTAATATCCGGAACGACCTATGCACTCCACTGACTTTGATGTGATCACATTAGATGAACAAATGAATAAATGAATGAATGAATGGGGAAGGAAGTAATGAAGTAGCATGAATAATTAAAAGAGAACCAAGACATAAATGCTGACTCAAAGAGGCTTAAATGATTAGCACAATTAATAAATTACATAATTCAAAGTTCACAGGTAGAGTGCGCTTTGGGCAAAGTTCTATCAGGACTGTGGTTTTATTTCTCTGTGATTCTCTTAGCTCAGGCTTTCTCTGACCCAGAATTGCAGGATACCTCTAACAGCAACAAAGACAAATTGCTTCTTCACTCACATTTAGAGGGAGAAAGAATGGTTTCCCACAACTCTTTCAAGAATAGAAAAACATCCTTAGAAATCTCCAATAACCTCTAGCTGGGTCTCATTGGATAAAACCACATTACACATTCATTTCCAAACAAAGGACTAACAAAAAGGATGGGATTATTCTCAGACCAACCTGTTCCATTCTTTAAGCAGGAGTCAGCTTTTCTAACCACACTGCTGCCTCTTGCTTAGAAGGTATAGAATGAATATTGGAGACTCGTTTCCTTTAATGCCCAGGGGTAAATTATTTGATTGGGTATGGAAGATCATAAGTTTAAGTTAAGTTTAATTATCCAGAGTAGGATAAAGAAATGTACTTTTTAAAGTATGTTCTGTTTATAAAGTGACAACTATGATAGGGGACAATATTCCTTAAAATATTTTTTATTATTTTCTCACTTGCTTTAGTTCAGTTTTTAAACAGCTTTTTGTCTAAGATTTTAAGCACTCCTAAAATAGTCCTGTGAAGCAGGAATTATTACTATTATTCTTATTTTACAAATGAACACTGAGCTTGTCAGGTGGTAGATGCCAATTAATTGGGGAAGATGGGGTTTTAGAGAGCGTGGCCAAGCAATTAGATGATTGTTTGGCAAATAGTCACTCTCTCCTTGCATATAATACCATGCTCCATTGATGCCAGGCTTTGTCATGTGACTTTATTTGCCCAGTGAGATCTCAGCAGACCTGAAATTATCAAGAGATGGTGCAATTTGCCTTGTCTTCTGCACTTCTACCATCACCATGAGAGTAACATGCTCAAGCCAGCCCCCGGGGACCAGGAGTATGATAGACATATGGAGCAGACCTGGACTAACTTGCAGCTTGGTGCCAACACCGGTTGAGCCTAGCCTCGATCTACTGAATATCTGCAGTTTGGTGAAACACAGGTGCATGAACAAGAAGTAACAATTGTTATGTTTAGCCACTATATTTTGGAGTGGTTTTTATGCAGCATTAGTGAGGTAAAGCTAACTGATACAGAGAGGAAGAGAAAATGAAAAGCAAGCTGGCAATAAAAAAAGAAAAGAACTTAAATAAATATTTTTAATTGCCCAAGGTTAGAGCCAAATTCAGATCTAAATAGTAGAGCCAAATTCAAATCCAAATCCTTTGCCTCCAGATCCTTTTGTTCTCTAAAACATGCTCTGACTCTCTAAAATAATAGAAATGTTGCAAACAGGTTCATTATTTGATGGTAGCACTATAGTTTCAATGAATAATTCAGCCATATTATCACATGGATCATTATTACTCATCCTATTACATTGATTTATCAATGAGGATACATGTCAGTTATTAAATATAAGAAAGATTAGTTATTTCTTTTTTTTTTTTAAAGATTTTATTTATTTATTTGAGAGAGAGAGAATGAGAGAGAGCACATGAGAGGGGGGAGGGTCAGAGGGAGAAGCAGACTCCCTGCCGAGCAGGGAGCCCGATGTGGGACTCGATCCAGGGACTCCAGGATCATGACCTGAGCCGAAGGCAGTCGCTTAACCAACTGAGCCACCCAGGCGCCCAAGATTAGTTATTTCTAATAACTATCAACCATTTATAAAACTTTTGTCCCTGTAACATTTCAAGCACATATTTCTTATATAGCTGCTCTGTCCAGTATGGTAGCCACTAATCACATGTACCTATTTAAAATTAAATTAAATAAAATGTAAAATTCAGTTCCTCAGTCACACTAGCCTCATTTCAAGTGCTCAGTAGTCACATGTTAATAATGGCTACCATATTGAACAGCACCAATACGGGACGCCTCCATCATTACAGAAAGTTCTGTTGGACAGCACTGTTATAAAGAATATGCAAAGTAATATCTTCTTTGCAATTAAGTTGAGTTGACTCATTTGTAGAGCTTTGTGATACTTCCAACATGCTGTAATTCACCAGTAATCCCTGGATAACTAAGTCGCTCTTGAATTAGGACATGTGGAGCCATACAATGCTGTCAGCAAAGCTGGCTGGAGATGTTAAAGAAAATGTGTACAGGTAGTCCTGACCTCTGGCCTCCTGATTCAGCTGGAGTTTACAGGATAAAAGAGCTTCTGTCTCAATCTGAAAGCATCTGGAAGCATGCTCAGCAGTCAGGCAGCTGTGCTTACCTCCAACTTGCTGCCAAGCTCAAAAGGGAATAAAATCAATTAAAGGGATAGATCACAGTGTTTACAAAGGAGGAACCCCCCAAATTTATAATGGTGAGAAGAATGATTTGTGTTAAAAATTGAGCATTGAAAAAATTACAACTCTTGGTCCAGATTGGCCCCTGTCTAGAGAAGTTATTTTCATTCTCCGGGTATTGTATTCCTATCTGTAAGATAAATCAAGCACAGTTTCATACCGCCAAATGCCATAATGCAGAATTTCCAGGATTATCCAGCTAAAATAATCCCCCATCCTCACTGCCAATGTCATCGGAGAGTTCTATCCCATCTAAGGAATGTTTCTTGCCCTTTGTAGAAATCTGACATTAGACATGTGCTAGAATATCTCCTTAGGGAATTATAAAACTTTACCGATAGGACAGGACTTTATACATAAAAGTGCTTGGGCTTTTGCATCCTGAGAATGAGCTATCCATCCTACATTCAGAATCTTAGCCTTAGTCTCTCTCTCTCTCTCTCACACACACACAGACAAAATTAAGCATTTAAAATATTATAGTTGCAATAGCAACTCTTAAAATGCATTAAATATAAAAATGAATAAATGGCTGGTGTGACCAGTGTTTTACAATTTCTCTTCCAAATGAAAGAGACCCCCTGTTTCTTTTCATTTGGTGGCTTGGCTTATACTTTCATTTTTACAGTCCAGACAACCAGCAAAGTTAAATTCAAGCCTACTTTTGTTCTCTACAAAAGGAGCTTGTTTCAATATAAAACGGTTAATAAAAAAAATAAAGGAGCTTGTTTGACCTTTTCTGAAAGGTAGATTATTGCCATAGAGAATGAGGTCATCACTTACTCCATAGGTATTATACTCCACCTGAGTTTCCAAACCTAAATAAAAGTACCAACACTAAAGGTATTATTATACTTACCCATACAAAGACCATTCTATTCCAAACTGCCCTATATTCCAAAAAAAAACCTTAGAGGCTAAATACCAAACTTCTTTTTTTTTTTCCTCATTAATCAATAGATTTTAGGCAGGAAAGAACTGACACAGAGGTAATTCAGTCAAATCCATTCCATCTTCATCAATTAAACACATTATTAACTTATGATTGTTAATCAGAATTTTCTGAAGCTATTTCTTTAGCCTAGGAACACAAGTCTCATTAAAGTATATTATACACCTAAAAGGTGTGAGTGAATTCATCACAAGGAAATGAAGTACTATGTGAAAAGTCATATGAGAAGACTTTATTGGGCTGCCTGGGTGGCTCAGTCGGTTAAGCGTCTGCCTTCAGCCCAGGTCACAATCCCAGGGTCTGGGGATCGAGTCCCCCCTGCCGCCCCCATCGGGCTCTCTGCTCAGTGGGGAGTCTGCTTCTCCCTCTCCCTCTGCCCCTCCCCCCTGCCCATGCTCTCTCTCTCTCTCTCTCTCATGCTCTCTATCTCTCAATAAATAAAATCTTTAAAAAAAAAAAGACATTATTGATGCAAGGAGATCCAAACATGTTGGTGACACGGTTTCTGTTTTCAAGAAGTATTCACATAATCTGGTAGAGTGGAAAATACAAGTCCTCACCGTAAGGCTTGGCGCAGTGAAATGGAGGTGTAGAAAACAGGTATAAAAGAAATGCAATACGTTCTGAATGGAAGGATCAGAGGAGACACAGTGGAGAATGGAGCTCCGCAGCCACACCTGGAACAACGGAAAGGATTTGATAAGCAAAAAGGGAGGCAGGGTGCTCTTGTGCATAGAAGGGAGGTATAATGGCATTTTCCAGGTGAGGCGAAGTCTGTCATGAGACAGGACATAGGGCACGCATGGGAAGCGAGGGGAATGGAGCGGAATGACTGAAAGCACTGAATGACAGCGAAGGGATCTGCACTTTACGTGTGGACCATGAGAAATTTACTTTGAGTCATCAAAGATCTCTAAGCAGGGCCTGGGATACCCTCATCTGCATATTAGGAAGTTCACTCTGACAGCCCATGAAGGATGGTTAAGTTGGAATCAAAGAGCCTGTTAGGAAGATATTTTGCTGTCAGGAGATGGCACGGGCCTGGCTTGAGGCAGGAAGGACAGGGGCCAGATAAGGATGACATTTCAGATACATCACATGGGAAGGGCCAGGTTAGTATTTCTAGCCTTGATGAATAAGAAGATCTGACCTACAAAAGCAAATCAAATTTGCTGCCATTATACTTTTTTTTTCAAAATGTTACTTACTTTGGGATGGGCTAAGACTTGAGATATAGTATG
This sequence comes from Halichoerus grypus, assembly GCF_964656455.1. Classification (NCBI taxonomy): domain Eukaryota; kingdom Metazoa; phylum Chordata; class Mammalia; order Carnivora; family Phocidae; genus Halichoerus; species Halichoerus grypus. The sequence goes on from NC_135724.1 coordinate 19,152,230, forward strand.
AACATATATACTACATATCTACATTAACATATTTCTGTGTCATACTCTGTTTCCTACTGCCTGACCCTAAAAGAAAGAATAAGTCCAAAAAGAGATGTCTTCCATAGCAGACATTTATTCATTCATTTATGGGACTGACAAGATTTCACTGAGCACCTCTTTGGTATACAGGACACGGATAATACATCCATAAATAGCTACTGTAAAAAACAAATATTTTCCATGTTCACAGGGAAGAAGTTACTTATGTAAGGAGGGTCGGGAAAACATTTTTGGCGGTGGTGGCGGTCGAACTGGGGCTGGGAGAATGGAAAGGATTTGAAACCAATGAGTGGTACACGTAAGTCAGATGTGTCAGAGAAGCTGCTGGGAGTTAGCTTAGCTGTAGAGTGGGAGTCATAAAGTGAAGCAGGGAAATCTGCGGGAGGAAAGGGAAGGTGGGAACAGAGTTTGACGACTTAAAAATGATGACTTTATCTGGAAGACAACAGTCACTACTGACGATTTTATTCAGGGATTTGACATGTTTCAAAGATTATTCAAAATAATGCCAGAGTCAAATTCCCACATATTCTAGAAAGTTTGTCTTCATTTATTTTGTGTTTTAAAGCTATCATAAGATAGAAGGAAATTTTTCTCTAATTTGAGTAACTAATTAGCATATGGAGGATTAAAATGTTTGGGGTGTCATCAATCCTAGGTTCCATGTCTGCCATAGAAACATCATCATGCTGTTATGGATAAAGGGCAAATGAAAATATATTACCAAGAAATTAACTATAGTCTCTAATGCTTCTGTGAAATCGCTAAACTTTATTTAATAAAGGAAACTTTCACAATTATCACTATTAATTTGTTTTCATTCATCCAGAACATTTAAGCTCTGTTTATTAATTTAAAAGAAGTAAATAAAAATATCTGGTTTGGGAGCCTAGAGTTTCATAAATGATCCTGTCTAAAAATTGTTATGGCTGAGCAATAAATCCCCAGAAAATGATGCTTATATTTGTAATAGAAATGTCACCGGAGCTTTAAATATAGCAGTGCGACGTGTCTCTATTACTGTGCGGCAAAGTCAAATTTGTAATTGATTTTGACTTGTACCTCCTATAATGCGTGCTGAGTCTGGTGGCACTGGGCAGGATTTTTACACATTTTAAATCCTAATTTTATCAAATTAGATTAATCTGTAAATCAGTTTCCTCCTCTTGTAATTCACACACACCTAGCTTTCTCTTCTAAGAGCAGATGAATGTGTTATTTGAGTATTTGATTTGTAAATAATGGATTTCGGTAGTTGTTAAAACAGTCCTTGGAACTCTTACATCTCCCAGCTGCACTTAGATGATGGAGGTGAAATGAAGAAATCTCCAAATCAAATTTTTCATTCACACAGGACTGAACTTCTGATGGTAAGGGCACGGATGGACATTCCACAGCTGCTAGGAAACCCTGCGTCAACATTATTTATCAAAGTGATGTGATGGTAATTGTGGTCTTTATTCTGGTCTGGAAGTAAGCAAGCCAAATAGATACACATACTTAGTCCTTTAACATCCAGCATTCAAAATCCAGTTAATTATTTGTTGCTGGGGACACGTGGAAACGGCAGTAGAGGCTGTCTGGGCCCAATACAATGATAGCTGTATTCAGCAGTGTAGATTCAAAGTTTAAAAAATTAATTTACTACTGGCTTCAGAGATTCTACCAGATGAGAGAACAACAGACTTACGTCTAACTCCTGAGCTGGCCGTCTATGGTAGGAACATTGCCAGCTATAAAAAATAATAATCAGAGGCCCATGAACTGCTCCTTTAAAATAGTTACATTAAAACCCAGACACCTGTAGTTTTACTAGTTGCTAAAACGGCTTGTAATCGCACATGCATGAAACAGATGTGTAACCAGAGCTGCAGTAACTGGTTTCCATTAGACAAACACAGGTGAATGGCGGGCAGAAGGAGGAATGGAAAACTGAGATTTGCACGCGTTAAATTCTAACATCGAAGACTGCATGTAAACCTTCAAAAGCATTTTTTATTAATTATATATTGGCCCATCTCTTGAATGCTTTAAATCACGGGTATTTACATTTTCCAAAATGATCTGCTTAAATTTGGACAAGATAATAATGACTAACACTCATCCCCTAGAATGTGTTCTTCAAAATACTTGTCTTACTGAAATGATTGCCAGCACTATGTAGGAAAATTTTTAACAGACTTGAACTTTTTAGGGGTTCTTTTTTAGGTGTTTTTTAAAACAACATTGCTTAAAGGTCTCATAAAAATCAACATTAAAGGATATTTCCAGAACTTTCGTCTTTCCAAACACATGAGCCAAGGCCTCGTTTCTAGCATCCTGGTGTTTGGTTGTTATAAAATTTACAGTACGGTGTGTCAGTTCATTTGGGACTGAGTCACACGGCCCGGAACACGGTGCACTGAGGAAGTCATGTGAACCGTTGCACAAATACATTTTTGTCAGTGTTTGGTTTGAGAGCTGGGACTCAGTTGAACTTTAGGGGATTGCATTTTAGTTCAAATGTTCCAAAATTCTGGTTTACAACAACATCTGGGATGTGGAGAGTGGATCACTCGTTTTGGAATTCCTTAGAAAGGAAAAATCAAATGCAGACAATAATAACATTCGACAAGAACTGTCCTTCCAGAAATCCTCATCACACCTGGGATGGAACCTTTGAGCCAATGTTTCAGATGTCTTAGAAAAAGGAGTGCAAACATCATGAATGAGTTGGAGCAAACAGGCATCTCTGTGAAAACCTGTCTGAATTGAGAAGGAAAACAGGATATGTGTTCATGCTCTCATAACTCATCAGGAAAACTCATTCCAAGTCATTCCCAGGGATGATCTACTCCCCCAGAAGACCGTATCTTTCCACATTTTTTCCATTCTGAAAACATAGTTGAAAAAAAAAATCAAAAGTCATTCTTGGAATGAAAATGTAGCCTCTTGCAGAATGTGAATGAAAGACATTTTGACCTGGAGGTGCACACAGGGTTTTTAAAGGGCTGCGTGGCTGTTCATTCCACAGCCGTGGCAGTTCTCTCCTCGAGTCAAAGATTCCTCAGGGACGGAAGTGTCATTGATGATGAGGAAGGTGAGGTGTGGAAGGCACCTGCTAAGTCTTCAGACTGGGGCAAAAACAGCAAATGGAGTCAACAGGGCAAAGCTGTTTGGACATATTGCAAATATCATTTTGGATATTCCCAGTATATCTGTTAAATATTTATCTATATTCTGACAATTATGCCCCTTGTTCCAGGAACTTGAAATTATTGGGTCTTTAAGTTATTCTTATAGTATAAACTGAGCATGCCTAGAAGTGTATTAATTCTTTCTGACTGATGGTATACTATTTATTTGAACGACTATTCCACAGTCAATATATGAGTGAGAGCACCAAAAAATAGCCCTTCCCTATCTGAAGGTTGTGTATCCATTCTGGTTCATGAAACCTTACAGAGTAGTACTTCTCAAACATAGCTGTGCATTGGAATGACCACTAGAGCTTTATTTAAATGCAGGAGTATGGGCATCACCCCCATATTTTCATTCAATTGGTCTGATGCCCCTATATCTGAATATTTTCTAAAATGTAAATCCCTAGATAATTTTCAATATGTAACCAGGACTAAAAAACATGGACGAAGGCTAAGTGTTTATCAAAAAACGCTGCTCACACACACTTGCAAAGTTAAATTTACTGACCCATGAAAATGCAGAGTGATTGAGCCCACTGCAGCTATGCAGGTCCTTACTGGCTTGTGTGTTAAAATCCTGCAGGAATTGGGAGATGGTCATGAGCAGAGAACATAGTTAGCAATGTATGGATAGCTTCTAAAGTTTGTTGTGCTGGTGGCTCTTTTCCTGTCCCACAAATAATATAGTGACACCAGCAGTCACAAAGACTCTGATGGCAACTGGTTCTCAGGATGTTCCTGGGAAGGTTTTCCCTTTAATAGTCCAGAAAGTATATTTCTAAACATCTAGCAATGACTGGGAGATAGCACTCGACAAAGTCCTAAGACACGGGTACACCCAAAATGGATATAATTGCTGTCAAGAGAGAACTGGATAAAGCTTCTTCTAGAATAATTACCAAATCCAGATCATCCAAATTAAAAATATTACTTACTTTCTGTCAACAGATGTCCATTTCAAGTATGTGTCAAGGATCAAAAGAAACCCCAGAGTACCCCCACTGAATTTAAAAGAAAAGTTTAACTTGGCCTGATAATGCTCCCCTTGCCTAAGGTATATAAGTTTTAAGTGTTTCATGGAGGATTTTGTTCTTCTTACAGTACTAGTAATTGATTATGAAGCAATTGTCCCTCCTTCTAGAAAGTTCTGAGAAGGCAATCTTTCATAGCTTCTTAGTGGTAATTAGAGAAATCCAGGTCAGCTCTACAACAGGGACAAAAACTTTCATGCAACAGGGAAAACATTCAGCCAGCCTTTGCATTTCTGGTTTGCAGAGACAAATATCCACATCATTTTCTGACTTTTTTTACACTTTTTCATCAGCTACTTTGATAATTTATAAAAATACCAGTTTTATAACTTCAGTAAAATCACTTAATCATGATTTTTAAAACCCACACACATAAAAAGGACTACTGGAGATTGATAAATATTGATAGAAAAAATATATAGAAAACATCTTGACAATCAGATTCTAATGCTATGCAACTCAAAATTATTTTTTATCTTTTCCATTTTTCCATTGAAGGATACACTAGCTCTCGTCTGTGCTTTATTTTTTTTATTAATACAAAGTGTTCATATCAAAGTCAAATTTTCTCAAAATCTTTCGCTTCCATGAAAAAAAATTTCATTTCAAAACTGGAGTTTGATAATGTTTAGTAATTGTTAAGTTGGAAATATAGACTGTTGCAGTCTTTCACCCAGCTCTTCTGATAGGTATTTTTACCTATTTTTATGGTATTGAATATTTCCCATATCTTCCAGAGAACATAATCTTGTTGAAGCATCCTACTTCATCCGGGTGTTTCGGTGAAGCCCATCTTCCTGTTCATGCTATAAGCATAAGGAAAAATGAAAGAAGAATCTCTGCTTGATCACAACTACTCTACCTTTGAGAATTATTCTCTGGCCTTACAATGTGACCTGTACTATACAGAGATGCTCTTTCTTTACTGTCTCACCCTGAATTCATTTCAAAATGCCAATTTCCATAGTAATTTAATGCAGCTGCTAAGACATCCTTTTTCTTTTGATCATTGTTATTAACGGTGTCCCATAACATATGCAAGGCTGGCAATCCTAGTCACCCTTCCTTACACAGCCATTGCGCATTCTCTCCAGAACCTGCTCCTCTCCCTCATTCTCTTAGCCACAGCCAGCTTCTTCAGCCCCTTGCAACCTTGAGGGGGCTCATCTCCCACAGGAAGTTCACTTCAGAGTTATTAGCTCAGGACTCAGGAACTATGTGGGCAGTTTTCTATGGTGCACATAGACGGAAAAGAAATTGTTCTTCACTATTCCCCAGAGAAGCAGGTTGGCCTTAATTGTAGTTTTCCGTTTGCTGTTGAATGGTTTATGGCAGAATCTTAATGCTTTTTTTTTTTTTTTTGGTAACTGTTACTCTCCTCAATGTTTTGAAATAGCTACTTCATAAGTGTGTTTTTCTTCCTAAAATCTAAATGTGTCAAAATCAACTGGTAAAACCCTTAAAGGAAAAGGAAATGCATTAGCCATAGATAAAATAAGATAAGAAAGGGTCAGAGATAAAATCCTTGTTATAAGCAACTAGGCAAGAAAAAAATGTAAAGTGTATGTAATACCAGAAAATCCTATTTTTACCCTACAGCACAGACTCCAACACCTCATTCTCCCCCATATTTCTCAAATAGGTAAAAAGCTTCAAAATTCATAATCACTTTTGTGATTTTAATACTTCCTTTAGCAGATGCTCACTCAAGAAAGCTTTATTACCTTTAAAGTGTTTGGGGTTTTGCTTTGTTTTTTTGTTTTGTTTTGTTTTGTTTTGTTTTTGCTCTTTCTGATACAAAAAAAGTCTGTTTTTTAAACAGATCAATTCTTTTATAGGTCAATATAGAAAGCATTTTGAGGAACAGAACTTTTGACATTGCAATTAACTCAAAAGTTTACAAACATGTTTATATGGTTTTCATCTGAAGGTTTATTCTTGACTTTTAGTAAATTATTTGACTTAGTGCACATGAATAATCACTGGAAAAGATTTATTATTTGGGAAGCCTTTTTCAATGAGCTGAAAGGCTGTACACTCCACAGTGAATTCTGGTGAGAAATATACTAAAGAATTTCAGGCTCTGAAATAAGAAAGTTCTTGGAATTGTTTTTTCCAGTTAAAGACAGTCCAAAAATTGTGTCATGTTTTAATCGAAAAGCATTTAGATAAACGACATAAGGTAAACGTCTCTGCAGCAGCCAAAACATTACCCTAGTTCTTGATTTACGAAATATTAATGTCATTTTCGTGGCAGGAAACCTTTTTTGCTTTAAGCATCTCTTTAGAAAAAGAATGTCAGAAAACAGAAAACATTAACTGTACTTTAAAGTGTTTTAAAGGAGCATGGCAGCCATGTCTTTGAACTTCTGTTTCTAGAATGAGTCAGCCCAGGACACGGAGGTAGGTTGGCAAGGTTTTGGAATCTGCAGAAGGTCACTGCTGATCCCGCTCCTCTCTGGCATTCTTTATTGATAATGACATTAACCCCAAACAAACTGCACGAAGGTAAATAAGTCCATGAAGGAGACTAGGGGGTAAGGAAAGGGAAGGCATGCGGCTCAGACTTTCAGGGGAATGATCATCAGAGGGAGATAGTAATGACATCAGAACAGAGACCTGTAGTCAGAAACCCTTCTCTTCACTCTGCTTCTCATTTTAATGTGACCATTTCAATGGGTCTCATTTCCCTAACATGGAATATAGGTATATTGATCAGAGGAAAAATCAGATGACGTAGCAGGTGTTTTCTGACCTTAACTTCCACAATTCCTCTCATGGGAAATAAGGACAGGAAAACAATGGGTTCTCTATGAGCTTTTTGCCAAAAAAACAACTTTCCCTATGAATTGCTGATATTTACTAGTGAATAAAATTATTTATTTTTATTTTACTTTATTTTATTTTATTTATTTGACAGAGAGAGAGAGCACACAAGCAGGGGGGACGGCAGGCAGAGGGAGAGGGAGAAGCAGGCTTCCTGCTGAGCAGGGAGCCCGATGCGGGGCTCGATCCCAGGACACTTAACCAACTGAGCCACCCAGGCGTCCCTGGAAAATTTTTTAAAATAATTTTATTCACTAGTTGGGGTGCTGGGGTGGCTCAGTCGGTTAATCATCTGCCTTCAGCTCAGGTCATGATCCCAGGATCCTGGGATCGGGCCCGAGTCGGGCTCCCTGCTCAGCAGGAAGCCTCCTTCTCCCTCTCCCTCTCCCCCTGCTTGTGTTCCCTCTCTCACTGTGTCTCTCTGTCAAATAAATAAATAAAATCTTTAAAAAAAATTTTTCCACTAAAAGAGTGAAAACATGAATGAGATACTTTCTAAGTACCTTCTAATTCCTTACACAGAAATTGCCCCACTGCATATTCATGGAAGAACAACAGTGCTTAGCTCTAGGAGTGACAACCCAGATGAAGTCAATCCCCATCCTATACTAAATACATGGACCAGGACCGGGAACCCTTTACAGTTGAGTTCAAGGGGAGCTTCCCAAAGTAAAAATGAGCTATGAGCTCCAAGTACATGGCAGACCACAGCAAAACTCCAGGACTGTGGTATCAAGCTTAATTCTGGGTCTGGCTATAGGCACTTTTATTCTGATATTTTCCTACCCTGCCATCATACTACTCCTGAAGTTGACACAGTGTGTGTGTGTGTGTGTGTGTGTGTGTGTGTGTGTGTGTCTATAGGTGTATGTGAATGGATGCATATGTGAACACACATACATTGTGTGTTTAAAACACATGAGGGTGTTTTAATGTTATATGCATTGCATTTAAATAATAACGCCCCTGGCACAGGGCATTTCCTAGGGTTTGATGACTGGCTAGCAGCAGATGATGAGCTTTGCACCATTAATTCCAGGATTTTGTTAATCTCCAGGACATGCTCTTCCCTGAGATTTTTCACTACTACTATTAAAAATAAATGTAAAATACAAGCTTTCCAAGCCCAAAGGGCACCGATTAGTTTTATGGGGGGTACAGTTTCAAATGGGACCCTCCATGTCTTGAGAGCTTTTTTTCCAATGAATTTCCCTCTCAGGAGATGAATCAATTTGTGATCATTGTTGCTACATATTTTGCTGAAATCATTATGAATCAATCTAGTCATCAAGGCCTTACATGCAAAAGTTTCCTCTTCTTCATTTTCTTCCCAAGTTTCAAAAGCAAAGGAATAGGATATGAATGAACAAAAAAATTTTCCATGCCGCAATTTTTTTTAATTGCCATACAGGCAAAACAGGTGCTGAAATGTGAAACCCTTTGGAGGAATTTTCTCTGTATAACAAATCAGTGCTCACACTAACATGAAGTGAAGCTGGCTTTAATGTGAAACGTTGTACAAAAGCAGTGCCTATCGACATAAGATCCATAGATGACTGTCCCAAAAAGACCAAAAAAAAAAAAAAAAAAAAGCATACTGTCACTTTAAGAAAAAATAAACTAAAATATGAACTACCAAAAACCCTGCCATTTCCAGCCTGGGCTTGATTAATGATTTTTCTATCTAATAAAAGGTTCACAAACCATCTGTTTTTCTCCCTAATGCCTTGCCCAAAGGTTTTTCGTTCCTATTTCAGGCTCGGGGCCAACTGACATTCCACTCTTTTTTTTTTCCCCAGCCTTGTAAACAAACCCTTCTCTCTTTTTAATCTTCCAGTGCTGTTTCCTACCCATCGTTATGCATATTCATTGCGAGTAAACATTTTTAGTGTCTACACTTAATCTCTTCCACTGGCAATTACTGTTCTATGCTGTTTTGTAATGCAGAAGGGCCAACGCTTTCCGTTCTAATAACAGCTGGGCCGCAGATGGGGCCTGCAGTCATTGTAGAAAATAAAAATTTACAAGATGCCAGTGGAATTTATTTCAGTTTTATGGAGTCACAGGAGGAACCTTTCTGTTATCCGCCTTCAGTGGAATCTGTAGGCACAAGGCAAGCTTTTGACATTTAATCAAAGGGGGGTTCAGGTAGGGTCTGGAACGACGCAAGGAAGAAAGCAGGTGGATCGTATTAGGCTGTGCCATGGTTAATTTATTTAGAAGTGATTGGCTTAGATGTGTGCAGCCAATATTTGACATCATGTATATATCTTGTTTAGCATTGTGCCTCTAAATTGTTACCACCGGAGAGACAGTGAGCTGTCACTGTGGACCGAACCAGGTGTTTGGTCGGGTTGCTACTCAGGGGTGCTGATGGAGATGGCACTGTGCTCCCCAAAGACGAAGCGTTTTGTGTGGTTTCTAAAAGTTGATTCCTCTTGACTTCAGGGCACCGCTCTCTGACCTACTGTAAGTGCTTCTTCACCAGAACCCCCGAGTGTGCGAATGGGCTTTTGAATACCGGCTGCAACCTTGAATTTAACAATGTGGTTTAACTGGGAATTTTCTGTGATCGGACTCGAGGATGTGAACATGGATTTATTGGAATGGTTTATATGTCCGACGACGTATGCATTACGCCCAGGCGGGGTGGGATGCGGATCGTGCCCGAACCACCTGAGCAGCCCGAGTGCGGTGGTTAAGAGCGAACCACGACTTCCCGCAAAGAAAAATAAATTGTCACACGCACACACTGTAAAACTGCAACCCAGGTCCAACACGGTGCTCTTTCTGGAAGTATTCACTAGGGTTCTTGAACCCTTCCTGCTGGGTCCCCTATCCCTGACCTCCAACCTTCTCCCCAAAAATGTGGAAAGGGAATTCATGAAAGGCATCCAAGGACATCCCACAATTAATTCAATAAATGAACATGGGCTTCCAGACTAGGTGAAACCTATGCCAAAGGTGCTCGTGTTTTCACATTTGGGGCCCTCTTTTGCTACACACCTTCAGCTGGTTGCCTAGCAACCACGAGAGACCCACTGAGCATGCTCACTGAGAAACCTAATTGCTGTCACAATTTACTTTTGTTGTTTTTTTTTTTTTAAGTCCATTAACCAAAACAGGATGTTTTCCTTTCTGAAGGACAAGTAAGGTCTGCATGAATTTAAAAGGCAAGAGAGTATATTTCAATACCAAAACAATTCATTAAATGCCAATGCCAGGCATGGATGTGGGTACACATAACAAACATAAAAACTGGAGCAGATTAGCATTAAATAACGTATAAATTCCCATTTATTCAGATTTTTATAGACTCATTTCTTTTATTATCTTTATCTTTTTTGGTCGCGGCTTTTTTTTCCCCCTAAGAAAGCCATCGAGTAAGAGGGGAGGGGAAAGTGAAATTTTCTGTCATATTAAGAAACTTTATTAAAGAATCTGAATTAATTTGTATGGTAGATAACATGCTTCTTGTCCATGCTCTCTGTCCTTCCTTCCTTTTTTTTTTTTAATCTCCTTAATGATTCCAAATCTAAAGCTAAGATTCAGCTCCCTTAATCTTCTCACAAAGGGCAAGAAATCATTTTGTGTACTTCAGAGAGAAAGGCAGTTTTTCCTAACTTCAAGACAAAAACACATTTTATGTTAGGTTAACCCAATCTATCCATTATTAAAATATTCCCACAGTTGCTTTATTTTTTCCCTAACATCAAGATTTGTAGATAAAACATATAGAAACTTAAGTATCTATTGAACTAGTTTTATTGCTAAACAAAATGCCTTTTTAAATGAAAATTTATATGTTCTCCCTGATTTTTTTTCAAATTTTCTAATTCATTTTGAAAAATTAACTCACTCTTTTTAATTTTACGTATTTCATATAAATAACTTACATTTGCATAAAACTAGGGATTCTAATAAGGGGGACATGCTTTTTCACTAATTCCAGGACCCTCTCTCATGCCCCACAAGAGTAACACATTTATTTGTATCCTGCAGGATAAAGCTCTCCCGCTCCCCTTTAGGAACTAACAGATATCAGCAAGAAAAGAAGATGAAATAAGCTCATGAGGTGGGAGCTTATGCTTATCTAAGCCTTAGAGATACCACGACTCCCATCCTGACTGCCCCTCCCACCGCCACCCTGAGCTTTTTTTCCTTCAGCGACCATAGCATTCTGGGTAGAGAATGTCCTCGTGGTGCTTCTGTTGTCAGTGCCAGAAGAGAACAGGGCTAACTCTCAATGCAATGGTACTGCTTTCCTAAGGATAAGTGTGTGTGTGTGTGTGCGTGTGTGTTCCCAAATAATAATAGTCCTTGTCTATGTATGAGCCAGTAGTTTTACCATTCCCTCAGAGATAGCCAGCAGAGGGAGCAAAATTTAGTTCACGAGCAGTATTCCCCGATGTCCAAGCATTGGTAAGAATTCAGGAAGACATACTATATAAGAAATTAATAAAATCAAAAGATTTCATTTCATTATGATTAACCCTATTATGCATAGCAGCAGGTCGAGCAATGTGGGTAATGAGCAGCTAAACAAGTCTAATTGGTTTAATCAGGAGGCTCCAGGGCTGGTGGTTGTGAATATGATGATGAAACTGGTAAAGCAACACTTGTTCCCTTTTTCTTTCCAAAAATCTACTAACAACTACAAAAATACACGCACATATACATGCACACGCAATATGTGTTGTGTTTTTAATTCTGTGGCTGGAAATACTTATATTCCATTTATATAGTTTCACATGCAGTCTTTAATATGTGAATATAATATGTGAATATATATAAATATATGCTCCTCAGGGAAATCTTTCCTCAATTTTATTCATGTTGACAACTTTCTTCTCTCTCTTGTCTCTCCTGGACCTCTGTTTCATTGGTCTCTCTCTCTTGTCTCTCATACAAAAGGGCTCACAGACATACACACGCAGACTTTGCAACAGTTTTAGTCCTCGATACTTTGGAACTACTAAGACGGTTCGAGGGGAAAATCGTTTTTCAACCTCTGTTTTATCCCAAACTTAACAGGTGACTGGCCTAAAGAGAGTTTGTTCCCCACTCCCTGCTTAATGTGACTGACTCGCCACTGCCCTTGCTTTTCAGAATTTAAATCGAATGCGAACATTTAGGAGTAAAGGAGGGAGTGATGAGAGCTTTTATGAACAGAAAGAATTGGAGCAATTGTTTGGTCTTTTTATTTTCTCTCTCTCTCTCTCTCTCTCAAAGTAGGACCAGAATTGATTGTTTCCTCTCACCTGTGAGCATTTCCTGTTTTAGTGCATTGATGATATCTGGACCCACGTCGTTCTCAAGCTTCCTCAACCTTAATCTCTAGAAATCCTGTAGAGTGTGTCAAATTAGAACTCCATTCCAGCAAATACATCTTCACATTTCTGTGCAGTTAATTCAATACATTCATTAGAATTTCAGGCTCCTAAACATTTTTGCTGAAGTATATAGATTTTCTCCTTGCCCCCCACTTTCATGCTCTTCCCCGTTTCTCCCTTCCCACGCCACTCTCCAGCTATATATTTCAAGTACTCATACTCTCCATCTGCCAAAAAAAAAATCTATTTATTTCAATTTATAAACATCTCTATAATATAGCCATCCCTTTTTTTTTAAACAAAATATGACATTTTGGCTTTAGATGCAGCAAAACTTGCACACTAAATTCAGATGTAGAAATCCAAAGTCTAAGAAACAAGTTATTAGATTCTGACATATATTATGCTCCTCTTTTGATTACAAAAGGAAACTCCTTTTCTTTTCAGGTTCTATACAAAATAGCACAAAGATCACAAACAACATTAAAATAATCAAATTTCCATGTGTGGATATAGGCTTCTGGCTGCATGAAGGCAAATTAAACACCGGAATTTCCTACTAGATGCATCTGAAGTCTCCAAGAATTGCAAAGGCAGCTTTCCTTACCAAAGTGCATTTGAGCCAGTTCTAAGACTGTCTAGAACCCTTATTCATAGAAACCACAAAACCTCCAGATCACTGGCAAAGGTTTCCATTTACTAACAAGGGGAACAACATACGTATGCCTACTGGTTTACTACAATTAACATGGCGTGCACGGCACAAATGTGACTGTTCAATCATCAAAAGCCACAGAGAGAAGAATCTCCTACTGACTTGATGGATAACACAGATTCCAAAGATCTGGGTGAAAATTATATCTATTTTCCTCCTACAAGAAGAAACATCTATGCAATTTTTTTTAAATAGAAGAGTGTTGAGAACAGAGATGGAATCAAATGTTTATATTAAGGGTTTCGATCTATAGAATTGGTTACTGGCTAGGTTTGGGTTTGTTGTTGTTGTTGTTTTTAGTAGGAAAAAAATCCCGAAAATATTTTAATAATGCATACTTGACGTTTATTTTCTTATTAGTAATTGTTATGAAACCAGAATGCTTTGCCAGCCTATCTAACTGCACCTGTTACTAGATATTTCCAAGAGACTCGCACACCAATTTTGCCTGAGTGCACTGGGTGTATTTCCTGTTGTTTTCATTGTACAGTGAGGGCATAGGCAGTTTGCATTCAAAAAAGAAGGCACATTTCATTCAAAGAGGAAAAGTGATGTCCTTGGAACTTCAACCTTAATGAAACATTTTTAAAAAGGACACACTGATTGAAATGGGAAGAGATCCAAAGAGAGGCGTCCAGAGAGAGAAGGGTGAGTGCATGATCGAGAAGAAAGGGAAATGGATTAGATCAGCAAACCAAAACGATAGTATCCCAAGAGACGTCTAAAAAATCCGTATGAAGTCATTACAAACACACAGCATAATCTTGTGGGGCGGCTGTACGCTCCAGAGTGCAAGGGAAGTTTGCCCTCGAAGCTGAGTTTTTGCAGAATTAATTCTAAATATTCCCTACAGACTTAAAGAGTTTTCGGTCCCAAATTGCTTAAATGATGATTAGTTGAAGTTCCTCTGACTAATTTTGGCAGAAGTAACATTTCTAGCTGGTTGATTTGGGCATCAGAATGAACCAGTGTCTTCGGACATCTGTACTACAGAGACACCCTTATGCTAAAACTCGACTCCAGCGCTACCCTTACAAAAATAGCACATTTCCGTTCATGCAGAACGGTGATTAGACTTCCCCAACACAGCTCATACTTTTTAAAAGGCGCGTCAGAATTTTAAAGTGCATTAAATAAAGGGCATTGGCACATTAATGCAGCTCTCTTTGAGGAAAGATGCTGCATAATTTCTGCTGAACGATTACACAAACCTTCAATAAAGAAAGTTCTCAAAGAAAAAAAAATACACACATGCACATATTCTCGATGTCGAGAACAGTGTCCTTGGGAATTAAATAACTTATATGTGTATAAAACTAAGCCTTTTAAGGTGCTTTGTTTCACCATCTTAAGGCGGAGCGAAAGTCCCCAAGGGGCTGTTGTTTTGCTAACTTATTTTAAATATTCTATTTTCCCGCAGCTGTTGCCCTCCTGGTAGGACTACACAGGATATTCTGCTCGGTAATTTTTAAAAATAGATGTTACTTTCTCCCACATCTAGATATGCATTTATAAGAAACAAATGGCTTTCTGTACCAAGGGCTTTCGAAATGACCGCGGTGCTGTAAACTGGCTGGAAGAGTGACAGGAACTGTGTGACAGGTGGATTAGCTGCCTCTTAGCTTTGGCTCTTGTGAGCTCATCTCTGGCACAGGGGCCGACTGAGTTTATGCCACAGAAGAGAAGGGTTCTATGCATATGGAATATGGGCATTACGTACAGCACCCGGTTTCCAGTTCTAGGTCATGATCTTCATGCCTGCTAAAAGTGACATTGAAAATACAAAATGGGGTGGCACATAAAGCCCAACCCCAAATTAAGCAGCTTTTCAAGGCTGGAAGAGACTTAATTGAACGGCTGCAAAATCATCCATAGCAGCTGGAGAGACTTGTTCAGTGGTTTTCACTCCGTGGCAGAGCATATTTCAAAGTTTAAGTTTTTAACAAAGGGAAACTAAGTAGGAAAAATTCTTTTTGTGGGGAAAAACAGCGACAACCAAACACCTTACGAGTTTTGATAGCCCGTTTGGGTTAGAAAAAAATATCTGTTTCGGTTTCTACATCTTTTTTCTATTTCCTGAGCCGATGTCAGTCATACTTATTATCAATTTGGAACTCACAGAAAACAAAACAAAAGAACTTTGCTGTGAGCAACGTTAACAACAGCACTGGCCTTCTGGATGGTGGATCTGCTCCCAGCAAAGAGATCTGGTAGCTCAGCCTGCCCAGATGATGGAGCTAGAAGAGTTACTGAAGTTCGTAGTTGAAGTAATGGCTTTCACCCGGAGGCTTCCAGCCACGATCAATAATGGTGCCAAGAGAAACCTGCAAAGTGCTCAGTGGGATACAAGTAAGCCCCCCTTCTAAATCACAGGTGGTACCATCATGCCTGGTCATTGATGTTCTTTCATGCCAGATCATTTCACTGGCTTCTTGCTCTTGGGAGCTGCCGTCTCTAGACTTTTCTCTTCTTTATTCCATGTCATTTGTCCACTAGAACTGATCCAGGTTTCCTACTAAAATTGTAAACTGCCCAAAACTGAACCAACCAAAATAGGGTGAGAATAGATGAGGTCCCCAGAAATATTTACTGGGTACTAATGGTTCCCAGTTCTGGTTTAAGATTAAAAAAAGTAAAAAAATTTTCTAGGCAAAATTCAGGCATCAAAGACCAAAACTGTTACACCCCGAGAAAAACAGGTATTTACCCCCATTGTAGAGGCACATCACTAAAGCAACATGGAAGAGCTTTTCTTGTCATGAAACCCAGGCAATTCGTAAATAAACAGAGGGTATTCATTCTTCCTGGGTTGAGGTGATGTGCAGGATCTGGTCATCACTGAATTCAACACATTACAAAGGAAAGGGCTCTGTGTATTTTTCAGCACGTTCTAGTGAAATGGATATTTTTAAAAATTAAGCTTATAACTCAAATACTTAAAGCCAGTAAGAGATTCTTTCGAGCAAGCCCTTTGAGATGTCAGAGACCAATGCTCAGTTTTCCTTCCATGAGAAAATAAATTGCACATTTATCTCCAGGGACAGATTACAGATTTTATAATTCTGATAGAACAACTGTAGCAGAGCTTCAGCCTCCCACATGTGTATATGTTACTGTGTAGGGGGGGGAAATGAGATGCACAAATCCCATTAATAATAGCAGTTGCATGCTTAATTTCATGTGCACTGCACTGAAAAATTACTTCTTACTATCTAAAATAAGATTCAGGAAGAGCCTGGGAAATCAGGAGCTCTTCCAACATACCTTTGCAGTCCCTGTGTGAACAAGGAGCTGGTGACTCATGTCATTTAGCAGACAAATACTGAGGGCATTATTAGTGGATACCCTCAGGGCAGAATTGATGTGAACAACCCAGAGATCAAGGACTGTTCGCAGCAAAAGGAGAGAAGTGTTATCAAACCTTGCGATTCTTTTTACACCCAAGCAAAGGGAACGCTGATTTTACAGATACTTCTAATTGTGAAATACACAAGGCAGGGGCCTTCCGACTCACTGATCTCTGAAATGAACTCTTTCATTGTCAATTTCACCATTCTCTGACACTATAAATATGACTAGTTAAAGTAATCTTGGCTGTATTTGTAGATTTATAGAATTTTGGAGCTGAAAGACATCTTTGAATAAGTGTCCTACTTTTAGGTTTTATGTCTAAATCCAGCATTAATTAGCCTTAATACTAGATTTAGTAGTAATTTAAATTTAGTAATGTAGTAGTATATTTAAATAAAATATAAATTATTTTTCTAAAAATAAAAGCAAGACCTGTGGCTCCTTTACAGTCACCAACTCATCCCAAGACTTTTGACTGGGATCCTCCTGGTTTTAGTAAAGAAAATTCTGCCTTCTAGGGAACCCCCTCCATCCCAGGCAAACCCGGATGGTTGATCACGCTATATTGCCCCCTGAATTTCCCATTGCTATTAACGGCACATTATCTCTGGGGCCCTAAACCTCAAAGTCATCTTGGCCTCCTGTCCCCCATATTTATGTCTGAAGATTCTCTTTTCTCTACTTCTCCCTTTATTCCTACTACCCAATACCAGTTCAAGCCCTCCTGATCTCCGTCCTGAATCGCTACGAGCCCCTCCCTCTTCTTGCTGGACCCATTTCTTATGGAGGATCCAGTCTACCCACAAACCTTTGAAGATGACATTGAAACCTTGCTACTCTGTAACTCAGTTTTGGACTCAGCCTGGCATTCAACACCTCATGATACCTCCCCAATGTATTTTTCTAGCTGGTAATATCGAAAAAATGGGCAATTGCAATAGAAGATAGAAAAGGTGTGTCCCAATTCACCATTCTCCATCGCTAACCAGTTATGCAAACAAGGCCACGCCACTTAACCTCTCTTGGCTTCAGTAATCCCAGTGGTGCAATATTGCCCCCTTTCTTAAGTAAGAGAGCTAGTCTTGTTGACCTCATGAAGTTCTGCTCTTGAAAAGCTTTGATTTTTATGACCCCCTCTATCATTGCTTATAGACTCTATGTCCTATTGGGTAGCACCCTATTCTAAGGAACAAGCTCTGGGTTTTCCTAACTCCATGTATTTTTTTGTATGCGGTTCTGCCTGTCCTTATACCTCTCCTCACCTATCTCGTGACTCCCTCTGGCCAAGGCCCACCTATTGCTTCCCCTTCCACAGCCTCAGTTAAATCTCAGCACCTCCCTGAACTTCCATGGCGCATTGCTTTTGCCTCTTTTGTGACATTGACCGAAGGATTCTAGCATTTGTATGGTTGCTATTATTTGTGCACATGATTTGTGTCCTGTGATCCTATGAGATCCCAGTAATAAGGATTCCATCTTACTTACAGGGAGGCACTATGACATGCTGTTTAAGAGTTGCTATTGGGTAGATGGGTTGACTTGTGTCTCCCAAAAAAGATATATTTGAAGTCCTAACCCCCAGTACCTTGGAATATGACCTGATTTGGAAATGGGGTCACTGCAGATGTAACTAGTTAAGATGAGGCCATACTGGAATAGGGTGGTCTGCTAATCCAATACAACTGGTGTTCTTACAAAAGACAGGCTTGGAAAGACAGAAACACATAGGGAGAATGCCACATGACAATAAAGGCAGAGATGGGAGTTAAGTAGCTGCAAGGCGAGGAATGCCAAGGGTTGCCAGAAGCTACCAGGAACTGGAAAGAGGCAAGAAAGGATTCTCCTATAGGTTTCAGAGGGAGCATGTCTCTGCGGACACCTTGATTTCTGACTTCTGGCCTCCAGAAGTGTGAGATGATAAATTTCTTAAGCCGCCCCCTTTGTGGCCCTTTGTTGTGCCCTTGGAAATTAACAGAAGAGTCAAACTGCCTGAATCTGAAATCTTGTTCTGCTGCTTGCTAGCTCGTGTGACCTTCAGCAATTTACTTAAACATCTGATGCCTCCATATCTTTGTTTATAATATGATCATAATAACAGGACCAGTGTCTTAGTGTTATTGTACTGAATCAAAGAACTAATACCTGTAAAATTTACACCAGGCTCTGGCAATAAACACGGCAATAAGCCTTTTTCAATCTTTTTGTTTTTTTATCCTTCAACGCTATGCAAATAATCGGCATTCGGTAACTCTTTTTTGAATGGAGGAAATAACATAAGTTGATTAAAGAAAATGTGAATTTATTCAGACACATATATTCAGTTTATTTTTATTGACTTGACAATCTGATCCAACATGACAACACGTTTCACTTATTGTTCACCTTACATATTGAAGCAGTGAGGAAGCCTATGTGTTTGAGGCCAGGCCCAAATGCTAATTCTGCTGCTTGTTAGACGTGTGGTCTTGTGGTAGTTTGTTTAGCCTCTATCATGCTGAGTTTCCCCAACTTTAAATGGAGGAATCCTAGAGGCGTAGTAAAGATTAAGTTAAGACAATGCTTAATACTCTCATAAATAGCAGCTACTGCTGTCATTTCACCTTTATTTATTTTAAAGTATTTTCCTTTTAATATTTTCCCAAATTCTACATCAGTATTATAAACGACTTGCATCTTTCAAACGTGCAAACAGAGCAGCATCCAGAAGATATCTGACTCTCTGGCTGGCTGATTCTTGATTTCTTGATCTTTAAAACAGTGCTCCCAATTGGGAGCAACTTTGCCCCTCCCGTTCCTACCCTGCGGGTCATTTTTGATTGTCATGATTGGTGGGGGGTGGGAAGGCATCACCACGGGCATCCAGTGTATCACAGCCAGGGTTGCTATTAATCAGTTTACAATTCACAGGACAAGCCCCTACCGCAAAGAATTATCTGCCCGGAAGATCGATTGTGCCAAGACTGAGAAAACCAGCTCTAAAATGAGATGATTGGGCCAGGTGATGGGCCCAGGTGAACTTTCCCATTCCTTCCAGCTCAAAAACTTCATAAGTCCCTGATTTCCATAATGCATTGTAAATGCCATGCTCTCAGGCTGTTCAATTAATTATTTTTATCACTTTCTATTTTTTTTATTTTTTTTTTGAGCTATGTGTTTTCCCCCCCTGAATGTCAAGACAGTAATTATTTAAGATAATGTAAGTTCTCTTAGACTTTTTCACTGTTGCACCTTCTGGATTGCTTGATCCAAATGTTCCTCTAAAAGCTTTTTGTTCACTGTTTTAGTTAGGATAGAGGCTTGGCGCATGTGATAGAAAACCGAAATAACAGTAGCTTGAGCAAGATAAAAGGTGATTTTTCTTTCACATTTATTTCTCTCTCTATCCCTGTGAAGAGGCGGCTCTACTTGGGGAGGCTGTCAGAACCAGCAGCTGCTATAGGGCTACAAGGAGCCTTCTTTCTTGTTTCACCATCCTTAAGGCTTTGCGCCCATCTGCATCACTCAAGATGGGGCATCTTGTGTCTACTTTCCAACCTGTGGGATAGGGAAAGGGAAAAGAGGGACCATGCTTCTTCCCTATGTGTATGACCCAGAGGTGCCCACCTAAGTTCCACTCATATCCAAGAGATTAGAACTTACATGGTCACAGCTGCCAAAAAGACTGGAAAATATCATCTTTATTTTGTATGGCCATGCACCCAACAAAACAAACAAACAAATAAATAAAAACAAAAGCTCTTGCTCGGTAGAAAAAAAGCAGAGGATGTAGTTTCTGCCACAGTCTCCAAAGTTAAAACATTTGTCAAAATACTGAAACCCTGTCTTAGGATGCGCACCTGCGCTCATACTCCTGGTGCATGTCAAAATGTATATAGGAATGGGAAAAGGCATTGGGATGGTGACTCTCTAGAAAAGCCACCTAATTTTCCCAATTTACATGGGCTGAACCTGAGCTTGCTTGATGAAGATAAGATTATCCAGGACTCCTATTCAGTGTGCTAAGATCACGCTGCTACCCACATGGGAAGGTGCTGGGCAGAATATAGCAATGCACACGTAAGCTTCTACCCTTTCTGGGTAGACATATTTTGTTCTAGAACGCCCAGCAGACCACCCCTCCTTGTGGAAACAGAATCTTTGTTTCCTCCTGGGGTATGCCACTTTCTTGTTCTATGTGGTTTCTTGTCTTCGAGGCACAGATCTTTGCCCCTCTCTACATAGGCATGGACAGTGACTCTAGAGTATGGGGATATGAGGAAGAGGGGGACAAGAGGGTTAAGAGTATTGATAAGAGAATGGTTTTAATGATGGATCATGGAATCTAAGCTTGGTTTCAGCCCCTGGAAAGGGCTCAGATTGGACCTTCTTGATTCACATCTCCTCCTCCCATCTGCCCCTAGACATCCACATTGCATCCCAGCCTGAGCATTCCTCCCCATTTCCCAGCCACTAAACTAGCCTGAGCCTAATAACCAAGCAGTAAGAGTGAAGGACATCTGCAGACTGGAAGCATCCCTGTCAAAGAGAGAAAGCACCGAAGAAAAATGATTTCAGAGAGTAAGAGAACCTGAGCCTTGAAAACCCAAGTATACTGACCATCTGGACCAACTCAGGGATGCCTATTCCTTAGACTTCTCAGTTGAACCAATAAATACCCTGTTCAACTCAAGGTAGTTAGAACTGGATTTCTGTCACTTGCACCCAGAACACACCTCTCTAATATTACCTTCAAAAATTATCATTCTTTTTTTTTTTTTTTTTAAGTGGGCTGCATGCTGGGTGCAGAGCCCAACACAGGGCTTGAACTCAACACCCTGAGATCAGGACCTGAGCTGAGATCAAGAGTCAGACGTTAACCAACTGGGCCACCTAGGCGCCCCAAATAATTATCATTCTAATGGAAGCAGAACACATCCAAATCATTAAACTTAAAACAATTCCACATAGGGTAAGGCCTCCCTTTTCCATTACTGAGCTAGAAAATACACATTTCCAGGAAAAAATAATAGAATTTCTGGGGTTTTAGGACAATCAAACATTCAACTTCCCTTCTCCCATTTTGGAGAGACACCACAGTTGGTATTATAGACATAAAGTTGGTATAGACATTAATATCGGTATCCATCACCTCATAGGCTAATCTTAATATTTTTTAAACATCTTTGAAATATCCATTTTTCAATGAAATGTTCAGTGTGGCTTTCTTTTTGTCTAAAAAATGATTAAATTTTGGAAAGCAGTATTTTTCTTGCAGCTAATATTCATGAAACAAACTTGTCCATTTTATTCTTGGGTGGCCTTGAATCATAGGTTGCTACCACATGGCAGAATCAATGCATCGGAGGTTGTTCTGAGTGCCTCAGTTAAAGCTTCTGCTTTAGTGCCAGGGGCAGAATTCCATGGCCTTGGGCCTTTGCTCAAGAATGTCTTCTTTTCAGGGCGAGCCAAGACTAAGTTAGGTGCCTAAAGAAGAAACAACTAAAAACAGACAATATCCTTCTGGCTTAGGGTCTACGACTTCTACTCAAGGCCTAGTTCACACTTGAAAGTGGATTTGTTGCTAAGTTTTCAGCTTATTGGAAAGGGCTTATCAGAGCCAATGAAAGGAGTTCTGGAACCAACACAAATGCTAAATTCTGGGTCCATGAGCTTGGAAGATTGACTTGGCCGGTGGAAAATCACCAGACCACTCTTGCCAATTCGAAAACACTCAAGGGCAACACCAGAACCCCTGGGCTGGCGGAAATGTCCCTGGCCGTTCCTTCCTCTTGGCCACTCCGGGGAAGAGAGTGCCATGATGGTAATGTCCAGCTGTAAACCTGCATGCAGCCTGCTGGGCTGGGCACAAGCTGGAGCTTACGTAAACATTTTCCCTTTCCAAACCTGCATATTGTGCTCCTCACGAGTTGAATGCCCACCCCTCCAAGCTGGGACCCGGGGGTCTTCTCCAGAGTTTCCCTCCTCTTTTCTTTCTTGGTCCAATTTATCATCACACAAAAGCCCACCCCCACTCCCACTCCCAAGCAAGGCTTCTCAGATTTGACCCTCCTCCCTCTGTCCTGTCAAATCTCCAGCCACCTGCTGGGGCTGAGGTGACCATTTCTTTGTTGTAGTCGTTGCCAGGACCAGTTTTATGCACAGACAGAGTTGAAGGCTACCCATGAAGCCCGACTGCGAGGATGCACAAATATTTGCAAGAACCCAGTATACGGTCATTCCCGCTCAACCATGTCTGATATTTTTACAAATAAAAATAATAATGACTCGGGGCGCCTGGGTGGCTCAGTCGTTAAGCGTCTGCCTTTGGCTCAGATCATGATCCCAGGGTCCTGGGATCGAGCCCCGCATTGGGCTCCCTGCTCAGCGGGAAGCCTGCTTCTCCTTCTCCCACTCCCCCTGCTTATGTTCCCTCTCTCGCTGTGTCTCTCTCTGTCAAATAAATAAATAAAATCTTTAAAAATAATAATAATAATAATGACTCGCATAAACATTTACTATGTGCCTGGTGCTATTCTAAGATCTTGGACATTTATTAACTTATTGAATCTTTTCATTGCAAAATTAGAGATGAGGTTTAAAGTGTCAAAATGTTTGCCAGAGGTATCCCAGCTTATTTCATGCTAAGGTGTTTATGACTGGCTGCAAATCGGTTCCTGGGATAATCTTTTCTAAACGTGCAGAAGAGTTGAGTTGAGAAAGATGAAGATAAAAGCATCTTAAGGAGAAGTTGTGTGCATGATGGGGAGGAGGCCGAGAAAGGGGAGCCTTGGCTCAGAAACAGTAATAAATAGACAGTATCACCTACCTCATTCCAGGCCCTCTCGCCCTCATTTACCTCCACGCATTCAAATAAGCCACATAAGTTGTTTTCTAGGGGTGTTAGAATCCTCTTTCCATGCCCTCTTCCCATATTCCTGTAATGGCTTCCCATGAACCCTACAAATAAATTAAACTTTCCAAACTCCTGGCAGTCCTGGTGTGAGTCCCCTTGTACTCCCTCACACTTACCTCCCTGAAACCTACAGCTTATGTTCTTGATCTCTCCTGCTTATCAGACCATACAATACAATAATCAGAAAGTGGTTTTGGGCAGCAACCTCTATACCTGATGTAGAGTTCACAGCACACAGTATAAATATAACATATAAGTATAAAATGCATAACCTTTATACACAAGACAAATATTAACTGAATATTATACAACTGTCTTCCGAATGCTTTATAAGGATTAATTACATGATGTCTTACAAAGCAGTTTGAGAACCTTTGGGAAAGGTGCTATATAAATACAAGGTATGATTATTTTTAGGAGCTTCTACTGCTGACATTCAGCATAGCATGAAAGAATGAAAAATTATCTCCATGTTCCCCGTCGTGGTAACAACTTCAGCTTAGGGTTTGGAAAACCCATTTATAGAAAGTGCTAAAATTAAAAAAACGCATTCCTTACATGAGCTCATCTATGTAGCTTGAACTATGGAAGAAGAGACCTTTCTAAACACAAACTTTTAAAAAACACTTTAAACATGATGACTCCCAGGCCAAAGTAAAAAATTGAGAAATGAAAATTCTTTTCACTACGGTACTCAGGCCCCTGGCTCCAATCCAACTCCCTGTCCCCAAGAGATACTGTATGTTTGGATGAATGTTGACAACCCTGTTCCTAAAGTTCTCCAGGGAATAGAGTTCTCAATCAACTTCAGCCACCTGTTTCTGCTTAACAACCATACTATTGGGAAGTTCTTCTTGGTACCTTACTTATTAAACCCCTGTCCTGAAAATGTACTAGGATTCCTCCTATTTATTATCAGTGAACCTAAAGCACAGCCAATGAGTGTCCTTTCTATGTGGTTAATAGGTAGACCTTCTGTTATAATCCTTCATGTTTGTCGATAATTGTCACCTTTTCAACTTGATCCAGTCCTTATACTTGGAATGTTTTCAGCTCCTACAGTCTGTTTACATTTTAAAGAGTTTGCAAAAGCTTAAAAATTGGAAAATTTTATTTAAAGTGTGGGTTTGTAGATTCTGAAAACTCAGAAGACCTGGGGACAAGAAGACCCCATTTCCACACGATGACAGTGGCCTGGAGCTGAACAGCAGCCTACTTCTCAAACAGGATGTTTCCTCTCATCTCCACCAGCTCTGCTGCCTCACCTGCTCCACCCACCTGCCCCTGAAGGTAGATGGAGTGAGAGCCCTGCTGCTGATAAAACATCTAAATAATCAACTGAGGCGTCCACTTCTTAGCCAGATAGGGTACCATGCAGATAAACCCGTAACCAAGTCCTCTGACCAGCACAAGAACCCCGTAAGATAGCCATCATCATAGTCATCGTCGTCCTTGTCATCATCGGCATGTCACAGATAACTACATGACATGCAGAGATAAACAGCCCCTTGCAGAAAACCATCCCAGGTTTCTAGTTCCCCCCGCAGTGATCTGTTCCCCATGCCAGGGGTCAGAGAAGAGACTTCAGCGTCAAATCTGCTCTCCTCCACCTTTTGTTCTTGAACACAGCCACACTCGCTGATTGACGCACTGTGTACTGTCACTATTGAACCCCGATGGTAGAGCTGAGTAGTTGGGCTAGAGATCAGATAGATTTGCAAAGCCTAAAATATTTACTATCTGGCTCTTTGTAGGAAAAGATGTCAACTCTTGGCCTATGCTTTTGTACACTTAAATACTTGAAAGGGGACCTAAGATGCCATGTAGCATCTCCTCCCTCCTAAGCCGGATAAAATATAAACCATACCACACTGATCATTATCCAATTATTTCAGAAGCTTACTGTCCTCGAAAACTTTACCTTGGCATACAATGTGACCATGTTATAATTGTAGTAATTCTATTAAAAACAGACTCAGAATAAATGCATGATTTACACTAGGGAACCTCATCTAAATTGGGACACAGAAAAATAGACAGTAATATATGTGTGTGTGTATATATATATGTATATGTATATACATTACATGAATACATAAATTATACTGAATAAATCTAAATGAGCAGAAAAAGGTTGGCAGAGAAAGACTGGGATTGAGCAAATCCTACTAAAGAATGGGATGCCTTTTGGCTGTTTTGTGTGTTGAGGGGGGTGTCAGTAAATCTATCTTGTTATAGATAGGATGGCAAATAAAAGGTACACGGGTTACCACAGACAACTCCCTGTTCACTCTTAATGTCTATGACTGGCACTGCTAAACCAATTACTGCTTTTTTGCCTGCTGAGTCCTAATATGGCTTCAGAATCCTACTTAACACAGTGTTCCAGAAAGCCAAACTGTGTTATACCAACCAAGCAGAGCTGGCACACGAGATGAAACCTTTGACATCTCTTGAGAAAAGAGACAAGTTAGCAACGGAAGGCAAGAGATTTCATTCTCATCTTAATCTTATTTTTAGAACCTAAGTCATTTATACTATTTTTATCCCTTGCTGGGGTTTGGGTAAAATGAAAACAAAGGAGTCAATGAGCTCCTGATAAGTTAAACATGCTGAACAATTGCAAAGTATTGTTTTTATGGTGTGGGCACTTAATGAACATGAAAATGCAAGAAATAAAATACAAAAGCTACAAAAGGAAGGCTATCCTGAAATAAACAAAGTGCTTAGCTGGACATTTCCCACAGTGAATGCCTTTCGTAGATTTGAACCATTAAAATTTTCTACATGGAAAAAATAAAAGTGATCACTGGAGTTCAAGAAAAGGATATGGGTAAGGCACTGGAGGAAGATGATGTTTGTAATGATGTTGAATTTAACCGCTTTAGAGTCCATTCAATACACATTTATAGAAGACCTACCACTGGGAAGATACACAGTGCTTGTTGCTTTTGAAAATACAATGATCTATAAAGAGGAGTTGGTGGTCTCCTCAAATCCTTTTTTGAAATAAAGTGGTATGATGATGTGAGTTTGGAATTGAGTTCAGTTGCTGGCCACAGGTTACAATACAGTGGATTAAACACACAAGGGCATATTTTGGTCATGTAACTAAAAGTCTGGGTCAACAATTTTGTTGTTGGTTCAGCAAATAGTTCAGAATGTCAGGGCCAAAGACCTTCCAATTTTCTTGGCCTTTCTCTCATGGTCCCAAAATAGCTGCTGGAGTTCCAGCCAATACATTCAGATCTCAGGCACGATGAGAAAAAAAGAGGAAACAAAAAATAGATGCCTGCCACCTGAGTTAGCCCTTTTTAAAGGACTTTTCCAGAAACTCCCCAATGACTTGTACTTAACGTGTTGTGTGTGTGTGTGTGTTTAAGATTTATTTATTTATTTGAGAGAGAGAGAGAGCCCACACATGTGGGGCGTGGCAGAGGGAGAGGGAGAGAGACAAACTCAAGCAGGCTCCTTGATGAGCACAGAGCCCGAAACAGGGCTTGATGCCACAACCCCAAGATAATGACCTGAGCTGAAATGAAGTGTCAGAGGCCCAACAAACTGAGCCACCCAGGCACCCCTGTACTTAACTTTTTAATGGCCTTCCCATCTGCAAGGAAGACTGGGAAATCCGGCCTTTTCTTTTCTTTGCTTTGGTTTTTTCTTTGCTTTTTTCTTTCTTTTTAACTGGGCTCCTTTGCTGTCTGACAGTGTTCTTCATTGTGGGGGAAGGGGTGAATGGATATTCATTAGTAATTAGCAAACTTAACCACTTTATAAATTAACTTAAATAAAGTACAATGTTAGTTGTAGGAAATTGACCTTTCTTTCAAAGAGCTTGATTCTAACAGGGAAAATAAGATATATATATATATATATATATATATATATATATATATATATATATATATATACAACTTAAGATAAATTAGAATAGAAAACACTTTATCATCTAGAGAAACTACAAACTATCCAAAGGATATAAAACTATATTATATACCCATCAAAATGTCACCAGTGCTTTTTATTAGGTAAAGGGACAATGGCTAATGTTTATTTTCTTCTTTATGATGTTTCGTATTTCCAAATGTTCTACAGTGAACATTTGCTGAGGTAGGGAGTGAAGGTATCATAAAGGAGGGATGGCGTGAATTCCTTTCCATACCTATTTATTTCATTTTATCATTATAAATGCAGCATTTAGAAGAATATGAGGGCATAATTCGACATAATAAACATTTTAATAAGGAACCCATAGGAACTTAGGGTATTAGAAAGAAAGGTGAACGAACTGAATGCCTGAACTGGGTGCTGGGCTCAATCATGATAATTCTCTGCACTCAAAATATATAGAATCAGAGAAAGTTATATGGGCTGTGAAAAGCAATGACAATCTGGGCTGTCATTTATGCTTCTGAGTCCAATTCATTTCCCATTTTCTAAAGAAAGTCATTAGTGGAAGATGGCCAGAAAATGATTAACAGCAAAATAAGGTGGGGATCTGGCACAATGTGCCACCTGAGCTCCGTGATTCCAAGGATCTGGGCACTAGCACCTTCCCAGTGGCCCCTGACATCTGCAGTAAATGGTCCTCTTTATGTTGCAACTTCTAATAACACGGTCTAACCTGTCAAAATTGCTAATTTCCATCAACTCACACAATAGTCAATTAAGTTTCTCCTGGGCCTACCAGTTCTCTTAAAAAAAAAAAATACATGAGGAGCAATAAGAACAGGGTTGCCAGCAAAGGCCGGCTGGGAATCCTGTTCTAACGCACCTTCGCTTCCTTGGTAATGGCTCCCATGGTCAAGGAGAACTACTTTTGGGTAGAGAGGAGACCCAACTAGCTATCTTCTAGAGAAATTTCAAACCGATGAGCCATTTCTGTTTCTTTTCATGGTAAGGCTATCTTTACCTTTTAATTTTTTGGTTCTCTGCAGGCAGGATGGTGTTCCTGCCCTGTCCAGCTAGCAAACCACTATCCTCTTGATTGTTACATAAACAGAGCGTCAGATGCCTGCTGGCCCCGCTGCTCCTTTCCCATCAGCTCTGCCACACAGTTGACTGCCGTGCTCACTCACTGGGAGAGCTGCCATCTGAAGACCCAGAAGCTCCTCTCTGTTGACAGTTCCCCACCCCCCACCATGTCAGCATACTTCCTCATCTGACCCATCAAGACTGGTACTCTGCGGGCAGAAAAGTGACAAAAATAAATAAAGAGATAAATAAAGGGTAATCAATAAATCTTGTTCGTGAACAAGAGCAAAAGTTTGGAAGTTACTATGAAATTCCCTCAACCTGAGAAAGGAATTTTAAAAGTGGACGTAAGTGGCAAAAAAGCTAAAACATCCGCACCACCAAAGTCTAATTACCCTTCCCTGGCACAGAGGCAAGCTGTTCAGAAAACCATGGAAGGTTATGAGCCACCACCCATGTACATGATACAATCCAAGGTTTTCCAAGGATTCAGGCCACAATAATAGTCCCCATCTCCAAACTTCCTTCGCAGTGGATTTCATCCTCCAATATTTGACCTCTCTTCTCCTGAATTCCCATTGCATTTCAAGTCTGAAGAAACATGTTCCTAGTAGCTCCTATCCTGTTTTGTACTCTTTCATTCTCTTATTTGTTAACTTGACCCCCTTTGTAAGTACGGCAAGGTCATGAGGGCCGTATCTAGCCTGTGACTCTACCATCGGGAAAGCTGTATTTTTGTGTAATATGCCAAGAAAACAAAGTTGCAATTGCTTCTACCTGCAGAGAAATGAAGGGAGGACTGAAATCAGAAGTTACATGACTTAAACCATTTCTCCACAGATCCATGGATGGGCTTAAACTCATCAACTTTCAGAAGCACTGCAGCATCGGGCGCCTGGGTGGCTCAGTTGATTAAGCGACTGCCTTCGGCTCAGGTCATGATCCTGGAGTCCCTGGATCGAGTCCCGCATCGGGCTCCCTGCTCGGCAGGGAGTCTGCTTCTCCCTCTGACCCTCCCCCCTCTCATGTGCTCTCTCTCATTCTCTCTCTCTCAAATAAATAAATAAAATCTTTAAAAAAGAAGCACTGCAGCATCAAAGAATCGAGAGCGGTTTCATTTAATGGTCAGTAACTTAGTGTAAGTAAGAGAGGCAGCCATTTAAGATTAATTCTAGAAGGATGATTCCAGAGCATCAGGGCTGGGATGCAATAAGCGCCAACACTGAAGTATATTAAACCTGTCTTTGCTCCCAAGCCCTTCCAAATTCTGTCAGATCCCACTGTTTGCTAGCAAACTCTGCTAGAGCCCATTTGTACTTACTTCATTCATTCACCAAATAGCTATAGGAACCTGCTCTGTGCCAAATGCCATTACAAGGTACTCAGGACATAGAGTAAACAGGTACAGTGTCTGCCTTCCTAGAGCCTTGCTTAAGAGCGGGGCCAAAAATAGTCAAACAAATGAACAAGAAAAGTATCAGACTGTGTACAGTTGTATGCAGAGATTTTTTTTTAAGAGCATTATGATTGGCATTAAGGCTGAGTGGAGACTATTTTAGATTCAGTAGAAGTGACATTTAAGTTGGGGACTCAAATCAGTCATTCTGCTCAATAGCTTCCCATCCCACTGAGACAAATCTAAATCCTTACTCATCATCCCTACAAGGCTCCCGATACCTCCCTGACCTCACTTCCTACAACTGTGTTGCACAATTGCTCTATTCCAGTCAACTGGACAGGCCAGTTCTTCTTGTCTATATCCTCTGCCCTCAGATAGCTCCGCATCTCTTTCTTCAGGCCTGGACTCAAAAGTTACCTGCTCCAGGAGGCCCACCCTGGCCCTCAACCCCTGAAACTTCAAGGCCCACTCTCTCTCCAACACTCGGTGTCCTCTTCCCTTGCTAGAATTTTTTTCTCCTTGGCACTTCTCACTGTCTACACTGCATGTAGTACGTGTCATTTATCCTGCTCACTGTCTGTCCTCCCCACAAGAATGAAACATCCGGGAAGGCAGAAATGTTGTCCTCTTTTGTTGTATGCTCTAGCCTTTGTGCTTACAACAGTGGGAATATAGTAGGTTGTCAATAAGTACTTGTTGGATTAATGAATGTCAATCTGTATTCCCTGAACAAGATGAGCAGAGATCATTTCTGGAGCTGAGAGCTGTTCGATCTAGAAGCACCAAATAGCTCTGATACAAGGTCTAACCTGGCTGGTATAAGAAGCTCACACAACAGAGGGAGAGCACACTTTAATCTGGCAGGCATCAGGAAAGACTCAAGGGAAAGGAAACAATGGACCTACTCTGGGGAGAACAGGTACAAGTGAACTTGTGGAGATGGTGGGAAAGGGCTAGTAAAGACATCCCAGGGCAATGGGGCAGCATGCACAAAGGCATGAACGCTGTGGTACATGAGGTGTGCAGGTGGAATCACCTCCTTTTCCACTTAACAGCCTTGTCCACGTGAGTCAAAGACTGCCATAAGCTTCAGTTTGCCCACTTATGAGATGTTAATAAAAGTAGCTGCCTTGTAGGATTGTTCTGAGGACTGAAGGAGACGAGTCCAGTGGTGGTCAATAAATATTTTTTGAGCACCCTCTATGTACCAGGAACTTGTAAGTCCTAGGGTTATGGCAACAAAAAGAGAGACAACATCTCTGCCCTGGGAGGGTTTCTGTGTATCAGGATAAGATAGATGATAAACACATATGCAAGTAAGTAATTACAGAAACTGGTAAGTTTTACAAAGAAGATAAATAGGGTAATGAGATAGAGAATGACTGAGGTTAGGCACACAGCTTTGGCTAGGATGGCAGGGGAAGCCCTCTTGGAAGGGGAAACACTTGTCCAGAGACTTGCATGTTGAGAAAGAGGCAGCCACTCAACTGTATGCGGTAAAGACCAGCAAATGCAAAGGTCCTGGGACAGATCCAGGGTTAGACTGTCTGAAGTTCAAATTTGGATAAAGTCATTGAGTGACACATCCATCTCCCCCCTTCTTTGGCTTGAGCCAAAATGGATGGTGGTCTATATGCATTGCTACTAGATAGACACAGGGAGATGGATTTTACTCTATGATTTGGAAGAAGAATTGAGAGAACTTGTTGACAGATAGGAATTTTGGAAGCTTTATGAAGGTGGAACTCCCTCTGAGGGGATGGACTGTAGGTGAGCTTCTTAGAGGAAGCAGGGGGTTGGAAAGGGGTAAAGTAATCCAGGCCAGAGGCTATGGGGCTTTGGACGGGTGGAGTGGCAGCAGAAATGGAGAGAAGAGGCAGGTTTGGAGGATGCTCTGACCATACAGACTGCAAGACCTAGGAATGGTTTTGATATGGGGGGGTGAGGAGAAAAGAGTAACCAAGGGTAATTCCTACACGTGGAGCATGAACATCTGAATAGATGGTGGTACTACTTATTCAAATAAGTTTGGAGTGAAAGATGGGTTTGCAGAGTATTAAGATTAATACTACTATTGGGGGGATATCTATTAGATCCCCAAGTGGAGGCATCCACTGTCAGGTGGGTACATGAGCTCAGGGGAGTGTTCTGCATCGGAGATATAAGAACCTAACTCATTGTCAGGGCTCACCAAATGGAGACTATCTTAAATGTGTTTTACAAAAGAGTTCTCTTTCTTGTTATTATTTATCTAGGTTATCTGATAGACTATGGTATTTGGACTTCCATAAACCTTCGTTTGAATTTTCAGGAAAGGTTTGGGCCACACCTGATGATCCGGAAGAAATGTGGTTTTAAAGATTATGCCAGAGAGATAACTGTGAACGGGACAGAAGGATCAAAGGGATAACTAAAATAATAATCTATTATTATTACCATCATCTATATAGAGGAAGGATATTATCATTAGCTAGCTGAGCACTGGGAAAATTGACAAGGTAAAACATAATACATGTGAAAGATCCTAAATAATTATATTTAAAATTACCCAAGGAAGAAATTTTGCATTAAATTTCCCTGGGCTTTTTCAAATAAGCATCAGCTTTGATGTGTAAGGTTAAACCCTGACACTACTGAGTTTTATTTTGTAGAAATAAAATTCTATTCAAATGCTGCATCCTTTCCAAGTTAGAATATTTATACTAATA
Organism: Halichoerus grypus; assembly: GCF_964656455.1. Taxonomy (NCBI): domain Eukaryota; kingdom Metazoa; phylum Chordata; class Mammalia; order Carnivora; family Phocidae; genus Halichoerus; species Halichoerus grypus. Next base: position 19,184,686 of record NC_135724.1, read on the forward strand.
TAATGTGTACCTTCAATAAGCATCATCCAGAACACACTAGCTATAAAAATACCAATAGCAAAGAAAAGGAATATGCTACAAAGAAAAAGTTATGATCCTTATTTGCTCTTACAGTCTGTCATCTAATGCAGACACCTGCAAACCATGACCCCTGGATCTACCCTGTTTTTGTAAATAAAGTTTTATTGGGAAACAGCCATGCTCATCCATTTACATATTGTCTGTGGCTGTTTCCATGTTTTTATTGTTAATACAGTGAAAATCCAACAGCAAAAATGAGTAGTTGTGACAGAGACCTTACAGCCTGCAAAACCTAAAATATTTACTCTCTGATCATTTGCAGAAGAAGTTTGCCAACCCCTGATCTAAGGTAAAGAGCCCAAGGGATGAAACAGACTCTACACAAAGAGATCAAAGTGGGGAAAACTGAAAATTGGATTAGCCCTAGTTTATATGTAGCAGATTACTCTGTGACTTTCTAAATACTGGAAAGAGAGACGTTTATACGCCACTTCCTTGTCTTATTGCCTCCAGGGACAACTCTCCTACTGAGCCGAGTCAGGAAGGGGCTGTTAATTGCGCCTCCTCCAGAGACAGAAACTTGACAATGGGAAGAGAATAGAGGTAATTGCCCTGCTTTATATGACTGGGTGTCCTGCGAGATCCAGAGCTGTTGCAATGGGATGCACCCTCATCCAAGAAGGATACAAGAGGGCTCTCAGCAGAGAACCCCAAACCTGTGTTATATCATGGCTCCCACTTTACCCTCACATGACTTTAGCCCCAAAAGCCAAGCAGTAGCACAATCCCTCAAGTTCCCTGGCTAAACTATGTTCGAGGCTTTGAAAATGTTATAAAGGTTTTGATTGTTATTGCAATGAGAACTCATAAATGAGAACCTTCTGGGGGAAACTTAGTAAAAATGACTTTTTGTGAACTATTGGGTCTTTCTTCAAGCCCCAAACCCCTTTACTTACTAAACAAAGGCAGTTATCTGAACTCAACTTGCTAGCATGCCTCACCCCTGTCCCCAGGAGGAGAAGAAGGACCAGGACGATGGTAAAGCATGCCCTAGCATGCTCTGGAAGGTGGGCAGTGAACTGACTTGATGTACCACCCATCCAATTTGAAGAGATTTTTACAAAGATTTCCTTGGATTGAGGCCCCACTGAAGTGCCACAGAGGGAGAGGGACAGTCAGGCATTCAATTTCTAAATAATCCACAAGGGTGTCCAGAGAGAAATCACTGAGGCTGTCTTGCCTATTTTATTGTTTATTTTTAATTTAACTTAGGGTTTTTCCCCCTATTTTATTGTTTAAAGCCCACTGGGCACATGTTGAGTTTTCTTTCAGTTTTTCAGTGCCATTTCAGCTGATTTCCAGTCTTCACAGACTTGGGCTTTTTCCACAATCCCTGTAGAATAATGTAGCATTGCAGATCATGTCCTTATCATAAATATGTGTCTTGGACTTTGCATTTATGGTTTGGTAAACTCACTGTCTTTTCTAATGGGTCTTTGTCCTTGGTAGGCAGGGCAAACGCCACACTGGCCTGACTCGCTGCTACGTGTAGCATGGTGAGTGACTCAGGCAGAGAGATTTCACTTCCTGCCAAAGCAGGACCCAGCCTCGTCCTTTCCTGCAATGTCCTCCCATGATTTAATGTATCTTATTTACTTAAGGAGATCTGATACTGTGCAAATTCTGCATTTTCATCCCTCCTAGTAATTCAACCAGTGGAGAAAGGTGGTTATAAACTAATGCATTTCCTCATGAACATTTATTAGTTACCTACAAAATAGTGTTAAGAGCCAAGCTAGTTAATGTCTTCTGCCTTCTGAGTATCAATGTCTTCCTCTGCTAGACCAGCAATAAGAATAGCAATTACCACTGGATTATTACAAGGGTTAAATAAGATGATGCACAAAAGGGCATTAACAATGGCTGACACATAGCAGGGAACATAAATTTTGCCATTGTTTTTTGTTTATTTCCAGGGGCTAGACTCTGGGGTTGAAAAGGTATCACAAAATAAGGAAAAACTGAGAAACTGTCATAGATCTGAGAAGACTAAGGAGACATGATGACAAAATGTAATGTGGTATGTTGCATCAGATCTTGGAACACAAGGGCATGGATGGAGAGACTCATGGCATCAAAGTCTGGTATTTAGTTAATAATAAAGCACCCGTGTTGGTTACCCAGTTTTGACAGAGTAATGTGAAACGTTATCCTTAATAAGGGAGACTGAATGAAGGGGATATGGGAACTCTCTGTACTAGGTCTGCAATCTTTCTGTAAATCTAAAATCATTCCAAAATAAAAATTTATTTAAAAAAAAGATATAGGGGTGGCTGGGCGGTTCATCTGGTTAAGCATCTGCCTTTGGCTCAGGTCATGATCCCAGGGTCCTGGGATCGAGCCCCACTTTGGGCTCCCTGCTCGGTGGGGAGCCTGCTTCTCCCTCTCCCTCTGCCACTCCCCCTGCTTGTGCTTGCTCTCTCTCTCAGTCAAATAAATAAAATCTTAAAAATAAATAAATAAAAATTTAAAAAGATATTTAAAAAAGATATCAAGACAAAAATCTTTAACTTCAAGAAGAAACCTAACCTAATGGGATACAAATAAGAAAATAAACAGCCAAAAGCCAATATTCAATGCGCTATAATAAAGCTACGGAAGCAAGAAGAAGGGACAATTAACTCAGCCTAGAGTTGGTTACTATTGCAAAGCGATGTCTGAGTTGTAATCGCTAAGCAGAGAAGGAAGAAGGGCATTCAGACAGCACTTGCAAAGGCTTGGTAGTATAAGAACATTTGCCGTATTCAAGTAACCACAAGAATTTGGTGTAACTAGGGTGTATGATGCCTAAAAAGAAGTGGCCAGACCTAGAAGTGGTGAAGAATCCAAATGTAAGATGGTTAAAGGTTATTTTTTAAAGAACAGCTTTACTGAGGTATCACTGACTTACAGTAGACTGTGCATATTTAAGGTGTGAAATGCAGGAAGTTCTGACCTGTGTATACATCCACGGAACCAACACCACAGCAAGATAATGAACATATCCACCGCCCTCAAAAGTTTTCTCCTCCCTCCTCAAGTCTTTCCCTTCTGCCTCCCCCTCCTTCCTCCTGCTATCCTGTTGCTATAGATTGGTTTGAATTTTCCAGAATTTTATAGAAATGGAATCACACACAGTTTTATTGGATGGATTGTGCTTCCCCAAAATTCATATGGTAAAAGTCCTAACCCCAGTGTCTCAGAATGTGACTACATTCAAAGCTTCGGTCTTTAAAAAGATAATTACATTAAGATGAGGTAATTGTGGTGGGCCCTAATCCAATATGACTGGCATCCTTAGAAAAAGAGGAAATTTGGACAGAGACATAATAGAGACATGCATATGCATAGAAGACCATGAGAAGACATAGGGAGGAGAGAGAAGTCTGCAAGCCGAGGAGAGAGAGATCAGCACAAACCAACCCTGCCAACATTTTGATCTCAGACTTCTGGCCTCCGGAATTGTAAGAAAATAAGTTTCTGTGGCTTAAACCACCCAGCTTGTGGTACTTTGATATGGCAGCCCTAGCAAACTAATACATAAAGTATACATTTGACCCTTGAACAGTGAGGGGGTCAGGAGCACCAATGTGCTCAGTTGAAAATCCATGTATAACTTCAACTCTCCAAAAACTTAACTACTAAGTCTGCTGTTGATCAGAAGTCTTACTGATAACGTAAAGTTAATTAACACATATTTTGCATGTTATATGTATTATCTATCATATACTGTATCCTTATAATAAAGTAAGCAAGAGAAAGTAGAATGTTGTTAAGAAAATCACAAGGAAGAGAAAATACACTTACAGTATGGTACTGTATTATTGAAAAAAATCCAAGTATAAAACCCACGCAGTTCAAATTCATGTTGTTCAAGGGTCAACTATATACTCTTTTTGGATGGTTTCTTTCACTCAGTGTAGCTCTGTTGTGGTGTGTATCCCTAGTTTATTCTTCTTTATGGCTGTATTCCATCATATGAATACACAATTTGCTTACCCATTCACTATTGATGAACATTTGGATGGTTTCCAGTTTCTCATTATTATGAACAAAGTTGCTATGTACATTTGTGTATGACTTTCTCTGGACACATGCTTTTATTTCTTTTAGGTAATACGAGGAATAGAGTGGCTGCATTATATAGTAAAATGTATGTCCAACTTTGTAAGAAACTACCCAAACTTTTTCCAAAGTGGTTGTGCCATTTTTCATTCCCACCAGCAGGGCTTGATAGCTCCATTTCCTCCACCTCTTCGCCCACGTCTTTTTAATTTCTGCCATTCTACTGGTTGTATAGTGGTATCTCCTTGTGGTTTCAATTTGCATTTCACGATGACTAATAACGATGAGCGTTTTTTCATGTGCTTATCTGACGTCTATACATCTACTTTGGTGGTATCTGTATAAGCATTTTGTAAAGGATTCTTTTTTTAGATCATGCTAAAGAGTTAGGATTTTATTCTGTTTGCAAGAGGAAACCATTGATAGATTTTGAACAATAGAATAACATAAGATCTCTGATCTAGAAGGGAAAAGTGGAGATAGAAGAGACTGGGCAGAGTGAAGGGTCCATTCCAAAGATGCTTGCAGGTAAGAGTCAGGACTTGGTGACTAATTGCTCACCAGCGGGTAAGGAGTGAAGGAGAAGGAGAGGGTAGGATGTCTCTGTGGTTTCAGGCTTGGATAATAAGAAGTCTGATGGGAGTGGGTCATCTCCAGTGAATTTGAGACAGGCATTAATCACATTGCTGGTGCCAACTCCAAGACTGAGTCAAACCAGGGGCATGGGAAGAAGGACGCAAAAACGCTGGCCTTGGTGAAAAGAAGAGTTAAGTAATTTTGTGTTAGCAACAACTGGACCTGCTTCCCTCTTCTCATCACTTGCCAATTTCATGAGTCACTGCCTCCCTGCCCCCCTTACTGCCCTGGCTGGGCTAAGGTCCTCCCCTCTGAGTTGAGGGCTCCTCAGGCAGGTCTCTATCCTTTTAGTCAATACTTTGTATCAAAATTATTTTTTCCCCACCCCAGGCAGTGACCTTCTCCAGGCCAAGGACTAAGTGTTACTCGTCTACTATCAATGTCTCACAGAGTGCCCAGCGGTGGGCAGGTGCTCAGTAGAGGATGTCAGTGTAAACTGATGGAAGGGAAATGCAGTAAGACAGCCATGCAATGGAAGGTGACAAGCGTGTTACAACTTATACTGTGTGGTCAGGAGAAACCAAACCACCTTCCCTGTTGCCCATTGTCAGGGGGCAGTTTTGAGAAAATGGTATAAAATTGAACACATAATGAACTGCTTTAGCTTTCCTCCAAGTGGGCCTTCTGTGTCTGTTCCACCCCAGGAGGAAACCCAAGACTCACCCTCCACCTGGAGATGTGAGTCACCATCCTGCTCTCCCCCGCACTGCACCAAGAATGGTGTTCCCACTGCCTATGACCAGCGCCTGGTGGCAGGAGAGGGGTCTGGAGCTTCCCAGCACCCCCTGCAAGGCAAGGCAGTTCCCGGTCTTCTCATCTCCCAGCACATTTCCTGGTCTCTTAGCAGTTCATTCAGAGGCAGCGAGGAGCTGCGGTGGGCCCTGGTGTTGTTCTCCAGTATTTCTGTTTCCTTGGGCTGGCATTCAATCATCAGCGCCTCCTGTTCTTTGGGAGGCGATCTTTTGTTGGAGAGCTCCCCAGTGTCTGTTGTTATGTTTGAGACTGACTTTGGTTCCAGACTAGTGGGCTGGGGAGACAAGACCACGCTACGTGACACACGTGAACACAATACTTGTAACATGATTCTGATCTTTTCTCCCCCTTCTTCACAGAGCTTCCAGAAAACTCTTCGTATGTCTTCTCACCCACCTATGAACTCTCAGGAGTTCTGTCTTGTTTTTGGAATTGCAGTGTGTAGGGAAGTGTCAAAGTGGCCCTGGATCTCGTAAGTTCTTACCCTCCTTCATCGACCTCCCCCCACCTTCCCAGACTCTCCATTCCTTTCCAGCTCTTCTGTCGGGACTCTCATCTCATGGTTTAAGACGCATATTCTGTTTTCCTCATCCACCTTCCTTTCCTTGCATAGACAAATCATAGATGTATGGCATGCTGACTGACATCGGGAGGAATTTTTCAGTTCAGATCACACATCCATGTTTTTCTCAGAAAAGAAAGTAAATTTACCAGCTAAAAACACGGATGATGTGGGTGCATCATTTCCAGTAATTATGGCAGCACGGTCCCTGCTCCCTAATTAAGCCAACAGCTACTACTCTATTTGGGGCTGTAATTTCTTTCCTTTCTCATGTTGTCAAAAAAAAAAAAAAAGTGTCCACCAACAGCTCCTTTTGAACCAAAAATTATTATGCTTTAGTCTCAAGCCAAAGAAAAATTTATTTTGGAAAGTTTGAATCAAATTTTCTGAGTTACTCATAAAGGAAAAGGTCATGAAAATGCAATATTTCTGACTTTGTTGGGTTTTTTTTTTTAAAGTTCCTCAGCTTTTGGAATTCCCTTCATTCAAAATCACTTCTTTTTTTTTAAATAAACCTGAACTTTTTATGCCCTCAGATTCCCATAACAAACTAGTCATAAGCTGTACTTGAAGAGTCATATTTAAAATTTCAAAGTACACAAATAAACTCTCTGATTATGTACCAGTTAATTCATAATACTAATTGGCCATCTCTTAGTTCTGCATATTATTGGCTAGAGATACAGATAATATAAATAGTGGGCGATTCCACAGTAATGTTTATCTACTATTGGAGTGTCTTACATTCTGGAAATTTATGATTCTTTAAATAAATAATGGAGTCACATTAATAAATTGAACACCACGATGCATTTCATCATTTTCCAAATTTTCTATGTTAAGAATAAATTAATCTTATTTAAAGTTCATACAAGTGATGCAGTTAAAATGTCCCCTTGTTCTCCGTGTTTCCCTACTCTAAATTATTCCACCGCATGATGGAAATGAGCAGAAGAACAAATTATGAACCAAACATGTGCTTCAGTTAGCTAGCGGTATTTGTAATTTCACATTCCCTTAGGTGGTAGGAAGTAATTAAGTGCTTTTGCTTAAAAGGCCACCTGGGGGCTACAAGGGGTCCAGAAGTAAATTGTGAATAGAGCCATCAAATGATATTATTGGATTGTTTAATTCTATCAAAAAGAACTTAAAATATGAATCACTGAAGATAAGTCATAATGAGAAAAATCTACTTACAGAAAATCAAGAAAAGATTTGCATAGCTTTGTATCTGTATAAATTTTTATGTCTTCGTCACTTGAGTTGGCTTTCTGAGCTGTCTCAGATGCCGGAGGGGAGACGTAGCCCCAAGTGAAAGCCTCGGAATCAGGACTGCTCACTCCTAGCTCCAAAGTTGCCTAAGTGCAGCCAAAGGCTGCAGAGGAGGCAGAATCCCCATCAGGGAGATAAATTCTCTCACCCTTGTGCACCCTCCTTCAAGGGCTCCTCAGCCTCAGCTCTGTGACCTCAGGCAACACACCTCTGAGGACTCGTTTCCTCATCTGAAAAAGGAGGCTGCTGAGAGACGGGGGAGGCCCCTACTCTCCCAAGAATGGGATGGAAGGGATTAAATACTGGCTGGATGATTGACTGGTTTGGTTCTTCTTTTCTTTCTTTTCTTTTCTTTTTTTTTTTTAACATGAATTTCACTTGATTGGAGAGCCGGTAAGCTTAAATAGTTTGAACTTCATTGAAAAAGCTTGATTGTTTCTCTACTTTTCGAGGACTCTTTTGCTCCAGAACCAACTCCATGAATGATTATTCAAATGATTATTCTGACCAAAACCTGTCATTAGAATTGTTCTTTAATATACCTCAAGGCCGACCTAGTTCCTTAATGAGTTCTCCCCAAGTTATGTAGACCAAAATACTAACTCTTTCTTCTGAATTCCTACACCACTTACTGTCTATCCCATTGATTTGGTACATACGTGCTGCCTTGTAGTATTACTGGTCATTAATACATATGTCCCAGCTTCTCAACTAAATCATAATTACCCTAAAGGCCAGAATCATGATTAGGTAGATTCTTATTTGGAAGACACTTTAAAACTCATGTTGGAAAACTAACTTTTTTTATACCCTAAAACATCTTCACTGATGCTTAAACATGTGTGGCAGTTTATTAACCCATTCTATCATAGTTTATATGGACTAGGACTTCCTGTATTTACAACCTTGTAACACTGCAGCCTATAACTATGACCATTTGGAATCAAACCAGTGACGATTTGGAATCAAACCAAAGGTGACTGGCTCTATCCTCCACTGAGTCCTCATGTTCAACAAGGAGTAAGCTAAAGTCCTTATCTTCTAAAAGGGATGTGGAAGGTGGACTATTTCCAGACCTAATCCTCCAGATCAGGCCAACTAACAGGTGCCAACTAACAAAAATATTTCTAGATTTGTTGCCTTTGTCCTGAAAGTCCTGGCCAGTCACAGAAAGCCAAAGTCAATCCCACTGATATTTAAGTTCAAAGCAGACAACAGCCACCAGGTGAACCAAGGCACAGCAGGACATGGAGGATCACACCCTCAAACCACCCAAGACTCACAGCAGTGGGCTGTAGGCCAGCCCCAGTGCTTGTATTAACCTCACAGCCATGGCCCAACATTATATGGAAATGCACAATCACACTATGGTGAGAGAACTTACATACTTCTAGCAGCATCACAAGCTCAAGAGACCAACAAGACTGGCCAGGTAACAAAATCAGAGAAACAGACCAGGCAAGACGGAGGCAATAGGGAGTGGTGGGAAGTGGGTAAAGGGAAGAAAACACACACCCCCCCCACCTCAAGGAGGCAGTTGGTCTCAGTTCCCTATAGGGGACGACTTGCAGAAATACAAGCCAATGCTGCCAGGTTGTTTTTTTTTTTTTTCAAAAGAACTAAAAATTTGTATCTTTATGTGAATTCTCCCAATTTTTAAATGTTGGTAGTCAATAAGAATTTTTTTGAATAGTAGATGGACCAAATAAAACACAACTGCATACCAGATATGTCGCAAGGGCCAACAGTTTGCAACGTCCAATTTATATAATTCATTGTAACTAAATATAGCCTGTGTTCCCAAATAGATCAAATATTATTTTAATGTGTTTTTATAAGAGGGCTCAATTTTTTTCTGCCTCAACTAAATGTTATTTCTGTTTTTCTTCAGTTGCACTCTCAAGTACAATTTGAAGTTTTTACTTTGTGGGTTTTATTCCTCCGTTGTTCATTGCGTTCTCTTAGCAGTTTGGAAGAGTGCTTCTTACTGTTTTATAACACAACCTTCCACTTATAACCACAACAACAAAATATTCTTTCCTAGATTTAAGGTGAAAAAAAAAATCTCCTCTCATTTACTTTCCTAACAGTGACTAGCACCATCACTGATGTCAATAAAACCATTAGGGAGAAAAGGGGGTTAAATTAAATTTCTTGTGGTGCTTCGTTTTTTCATGCAAAGAGAAGTGGATATTCTGGAAAATGGTTAAATTTGTTTTAAAAATACAGAAAGAATGTTGTTGGTTCAACACCAGGCGCTTTGGTGAAGCGATAAGATTTTTAAAAAGCAAAGCTTTTCACCAGGTGTATGACACCATTTCACATAGCCATTTGGGTTTAAATGGAATGAAACTGGGAAAAGAATGCATTTTGCATTTGTAATTCAGTTAAATAGCTGCAACACATGAATTGGTCTGCTGGTAGTTCCCCATATGTTCCTTTAGTCATTTCAACGTTTTCTCCACAACTACTAAAAATGATCACTTTTATATGAGGTTTAACCTCTTATCTTAAATCTAATAGTCAGGATTTTTTGCTTTTGGATCTATAATTACTATTACCAGAGTAATTATAAACAACACTCTGAAAGTTATTCATTAAGTGCTCATCATCATCAAATAATATTCATGTGCACCTGGGGACATATTACTCTTTCATGGCAGTGCCCCAAATCATAAATACCATGCAAATTCTCATTTAAGAAAGAGAAAGGCAACTTCCCTTTTCTGAGATACACAATGGACTCTAAACTGAGGATGGTACCTTATGGTACCTTACCCACACTGTCAGGCCATTCCTGGAGAGAATCCATTTTTTTTTTAATTTCAATTACTTGTGGCTTTATTTGAAAACCCTAATTACTGATACTAGAGATAAGATGTCCAAATTATTACCTGCCTGAATATTATATTTTTCAACCCAGTTATATTTACATATCATATATAGTCTCATAAATGTCAGCCTCACCTTTAAAGTATGATTGCCCTTGGACCTGCCTTCTCAGAACCTATGAAAACAAATCCATCACACTTACATCATCAGCAAGGGTATACCACATAGCTAATATTTGGGTTCTCTGCCTTAGGGGCAGATCCAACTGGGAGGACAGCATGTAAACTTCTGGTTTTCCCAATCACCAAGTTCAACACCTAGAAGTCAGATTTGAATCTTCTCTTCCTTGCCTCCCACATCTAGTCAGTGGCCAAACCTACTAACTCTACTTTCACAGTGTTTAATGCATTTATTTCTTGCCCTCCTTTGCTGACATGTTAATTTCTACCATATTGATTCAGAATTCCACTTACCAGTTAAGGTTGGAATCCATAGGCATAACGCCATTTGCTATGTCTGGATACACATGCCCAAAGCCAGGTTCCAACCTCAGGTCATGACTGAATGATGGGTAGTGGAGTCATTATCACGGAATCTCTAGGCCCAGGGTGGAGATGATGATCCAAAGGCTCCTCAAGGCACCTTGGAATGGCTGTCAGTCTTAAAGAATGTCTGAGGAGAAATTTCATTTCTCCTGGGACCTGCCTTAGATGACCTCATCCTCTAAGAGGATCCACATGGGCTGAAACTGATTGCCAGGTAGGATGGGCGTAATTTCCAACTCAAATCACAGGGGAAGGGGATAGTATGCTAGGTAAACTGAAGAAGGTATGGAGGATAGACCTGTTTCAGATCTACCTATACTGTAGTCACCTTGAAATCAACCTATGGATCCAATATGGATGGAGCCCAGAAGTTCTTGAAGCTCTGCCAAATGGGGCTAAAAAGCTTAGCAGAGAAGAGTCGAATGTCCAGGGGCCAGCCATCATGAGATGGAGAGAGACCTTGCAGTGGAAGCTGGGAGTGACCACCCAAACAGAAACCAAAAGGAAGGTATGGCAGAAATGCAATGGGTCTATAGCACCAGTCAGAGCCAAGGAATGGTCACGTCAGCCAGGAAGGGCTATCGACCTACTGAATCACAGATCAAATCAACAAGAAATCTCACTCCCAAAAGCCAGCAAAGGGGCAAAGGGGCATCACCCCAAAGACCAGAAGAACTAAAGAACTCTGACATCTTTCCTCACCAGGAGACTGAGTGAGCCAAAACTTCTTCAGTAGACACCAGTGTCATTTTGAAGAGGAGAGGAGAATAAGGCAGAAATAATAATATAAATGAGAAGTAATATTTTTTTGAGAACGTGCAATGCCAGGTCCCATTCTAAGTATCTGCATTAACTCATTTAATTCTCTCCAACAACCTTTATGGGATTCTATTATATTTTATCTTCCTTTTACTTATGTAGAAACTGAGACACAGAAGGAGTGAATAATTTGCCTAAGGTAACACAGCTACTAAATGGCAGAATTGAGATTCAAAACAGGCTGGTTGGCTCTACGGCCCTTACTCATAGCTATTGTATGATGGTGTCTCTCTTTAGAAATAAAAATCCTGTCACATGGAAGTTTACAAGATTGTACAGGAAATAAAACATTTGTACACAAACTAGTAACCAGGAAGTGTAGTAACCCTCCCCTTTTGCAGTAGACCCAGCCACCATTTTGAAGAGGACTTGAGAAGGAAGAGAGGTATAGAAACAATGATGGTGACGGTGATGATGATGATGATGATGATGGTAATGATAAATATATTGAACCCCTTCTATATGCCAGGCTTTGTTCTAAGCACTTTAGATGCACTAACTCATTTACTCCTCCTTCTAACCCTGTGATGTAGACCAGTGCTGTCCAATAGACTTTATGATAGAAATGTTCTATTCTGTGCTGTCCAGTACAGTATCCGCTAGCCACATGTGACTAGTGAATCTTTGAAATGTGCTAGTACACCCGAAGAAATGAACTGTTACCCTTATTTCATTTCAATTACTTTAAATTTAAATTTAAATGGGCATAAGTAGCTAGTCACTATCGAATTGAATCTCACAGAGGTAGATTTCTTTTTCTAGTTTACACACAAGGAAACAGGGGTACAGAGTAGTTATGTAATTTGTTCAAGGTCACGAAGCTACTCGGTGGCAAAATCATGGTTTAAACACAGACATTCTGACTCAAGAGCACACACTTTTAACTCTAACATTTCCATGAGAGGTCCTGAGCAATTATCCCAGAACACTGAGCATTATCTAAAGGTACTATTTAAATGATTGAATGGAACATTTAGTTCCTTTCTTCTCCAAACAGTTGGGACCAGATCTGTAACCGACAAAATAAAGACACTAATTTTCTCTTTAGAGTTTCTCAACTGCATTATCCGCTCTCCAGTAAACATGATGTGTTTCAAATAGTGTGGCTGGGCCTGTCCCATTTGGTCTGGTTGCACTTGCGTGCTCTGGATCCAGAGGGCTGCCCGATTACTGTCACCCAGTACATCTAAACCAAGAAGGACACGGCTCGTAAACGGGGCAGCCAAGCCATCTAATCATGTTTGCTGGGATGACACTTTACAGGCACAAGGACCCTGGGGTCAAGCTGAAGGAATGAGGGTAGGGGGTTGTTGTCAGAGGTTACGTCTCAGTAAGTAGAATGTCAGGAAACTATAGAGCTTAAAGCCCAGAGAGAGATGCAAATCTGGGGAGTCAAATTGAAAGAATTTTCTTAAACCGGAGGCATATTGTAAAATCGGCAGAATGCTTAGAACAGATACACCAACCACAAAATTAAAGCCTGCCTGGCCCCCGTTGACATCTTGAATGACCTTGAGCAAAAGCTTACCTCTCCATAGTGTAATGTCATCTGTGACCCATGACAATAATCCTGTCCCTTCATCTGTGTGACAGACTTGTTTTTAAAAGGCTCTTAGCTACCCATAACAGAAAATACAGCAATACACCAAGAAGTGTTTTCATTGGGATTAAGCACTCTTGCTACATTTTCTTAGATGCTTTAATTTATGCACAAAAAGAATGTAATTTGCTTGGTTTTTCTCTGAATCAACTCCCCATGTCTCATTCTGAGTTCAGAACAGTGATGTTGTGAGGTCAGTTTCTACGGGTCCCATCTTGAAAAATGATTTTCACTGGGAATTAAACCAGGGATCTTTGTCTGAGAGAACAGTTGGGCTTGAAATAAAGCTGCTTTACTTCTGGAACAAAAGATCATATTAAATGTTTGAGAAAGGGGAAACAATATGAACACCCTGGAAACCGAGGACTTTTAAGTGCAAGTTTTATCAAAGCAAAAGCAAGTCAACCCACTAAAGTGTTCCTGTAGGACTGAAGATAGTTAAAGATTTATTATAAGCCACAAAAACCTGGGCAAAATTGTGTGCCAAGGGGGAGAATTTTGCAATTTAAAATGTGTGTGTGTGCGGGTGCATGTGACATTTGTGAAATTTCACAAAATGTTTCCGTTTTGCCAGGCAGCGTTCACAAAGCCAAACCTTGGAGCTCGGCACAGCACCTAGGCCAAAAGCAATCAACAGCCCGAGCCCACACAACAGCACATTAGCAAATACGCCAGCTTCCCTCACATCACGCAAAGAAATGAAAATCGCAATGCTGAATTGCACAACTCCTAGAACATGAGAAAAAAACAACAATGAAGAAAGGAAATAACTTAAAGCGCAAGTAATTATTAACAAGACATACTGAGAGATAAGCTTCGGCATCTTTCCGTGTAAAATATAGGCCAACTGAGTCACCAGATTTGCAACAATATCGTCATCGGCCACCCCGAGAAGTCAAGATTTGCTGTTGTAGCCTACCTTCATTGGCTTGCAGGAGCACTGGCGTGAGCCCTGGTCATCTGTGTGGATGAACGTCCTACAGCAGCAATCAGCAACGTTTTCTGGTGATTAACATAACATAAAAAAAAAAAAAGAGTCAAAGAGTAAATACTTAGACTTTGTGAACCATGCAGTCTGTGTTGCAGCCACTCAACTCTGCTGCCTTAACATGAAAGAAGCCACAGACAACACGTACATGAATGAGCATAGCTGTTCCAATAAAACTATTTACTTGGGGCGCCTGGGTGGCTCAGTCGGTTGGGCGGCTGCCTTCGGCTCAGGTCATGATCCCAGGGTCCTGGGATCGAGCCCCGCATCGGTCTCCCTGCTCAGCAGAGAGCCTGCTTCTCCCTCTCCCTCTGCCTGCCGCTCTGCCTACTTGTGCTCTCTAACTCTCTGTCAAATAAATAAATTTAAAAAATAAATAAATAAATAAATAAAACTTTATTTACAAAAGCCGGCGGTACACCTTAGTTCACCGAACTCTGGCCCAGGCAATCGGAAAAGGGGAAGAGTGCTATATATGTTAGAACTAGAACAAGATTAATTGATAGTTGGGGGAAAATATGTTTATTTCTAAGTCTATGGAATTCTAATCTAGTCTAGATTTACCTAATTGTAATATAAGAACCAGAAATTGGAGTAGATAAGATTATAGATTCTGTAGTAAATTTCTGTTGTAAATTTCACTGTCTAGTTTCAATGTTTCCTCTGCAAAGGAGACCACCCTCAGCAGGCTCAGGTATTCACTCCTCTTACTCCCACAGACATTTATTTATAGATCAGTGTTTCCTTCTGTGAATTTCTGTAGCCTAATTTTGTGCCTAAAATAGAGTAGCCAGCCAACTGAAGGAGTCACTGCACTGCTGTTTGTTGTTTCACTCGAAAAATAATCAAAATTGGAATCCTAAAATATAGTGGAAAAATATCTTCAAAGTTTAGAAGGAAAAAGATTTGGGGTGTCAATTCCTAAGCCAGTAACTCAACAAAGTCAATTACAGATATTCAAGAAGTCAGAAAATGTACCACCCTTAAAAAACACTTATTCAAGAGTTTGTGTCAGAAAAAAATAAAAACAGATGCAAAGAAGAGAAAGACAGATGACTGAAGAAACAACGATAAGTTAAGGATAGCACACAATTTACAATTAGATCAAAATGATTCATAATGGCGCTTTTAAGCCTAATTCAATTATTTATAATAGAGATAAAGCCTTATAAAATAGAGGCAAGATAATAAAAAAACTCGAACACAAGGTTGAAATGAAATTTATACCAGAGGAGGAAGTAGAGGAGAAAAGACAAGAGACGCTAAGTTTCAGTCTTGCCTGGTTTAAGGAAGAGGCGAGAGACGCTAACTAATGTTAGCGATTGATAGAAGGGTACATATTCAAATGTGTTAATAAAAAATAAGCTTAAGCCGTAGATAAATAGTAGTAGTATGTATATCTTTCAACCGGGTAAACAAAAAAATGTCAGTAAAGAAAACTCAATCACTCCAGGAAAGGGTAAAAACTAATTTACATAAAAATAGAAAACCAAACAGGGTTGTCAGAGTTAGACCAAATGTTTCCATTTTCCTAGTAAACAGTAACAGATAAATTTCCCAATTCAAAGACAGAATTTCAAATTAGGTTTTTCTTTAAGCAAAATCCAGGTATATCTGTTTCCAAGAAATACGCTTAGAACAAAATATTCCAGAAAGATCAAATATAAAGGGATGGACAAAGATATAGTAGGCAAAAGTTAGTGATATAAAGCAGAGTAGTAACATTATAGTTAGTCAAGGCAAAAAGGTTAAATAAGACAAAGGCAGTATAATACATAAAGCAAATATAAACTCATTCTATCGAACATTCAACTATCAAACCACATTTTTAAAAAATGTTTGAAATCCAGAAAGCAATTGACAAATTTAATATCAAATGGGAAATTTCCATACTTCTCTCTCAGAAATTGGTAGAAGAAAAAAGAACCACAAGGACATTTGAATAGCACAATTAACATGCTTGATTTAATAAATACACAGAGAACTTTGTAAGCAAAAAGAAGCAAAATAAACATCTTTTTCAAATATCCATGGAACACTTATAATACTGATGATATATTCGACCACAAAAAAATTCTCAAAAGATTTTTTTAATAGCAGAAAGCATGCAAACCATATTCCACAGCTATGATGCAATAAAACTAAAACACTAACAACCCAAATGGTCAAATTAAAATCCATCCACTGGAAATTTTTTTTTAAGATTTTATTTATTTATTTGACAGAGAGAGACACAGCGAGAGAGGGAACACAAGCAGGGAGAGTGGGAGAGGGAGAAGCAGGCTTCCTGCTGAGCAGGGAGTCCGATGCGGGGCTCGATCCCAGGACCCTAGGATCATGACCTGAGCCGAAGGCAGACACTTAACAACTGAGCCACCCAGGCGCCCCTATCCACTGGAAATTTAAATGCATTTTCTAATTAGTCTTGAATTAAAAAGAAATTCATAATTTATATTGCAAATTACTTATAAAATAACAATACTCAGAACACTACACATCAAAATTTAGGCACACTTGGAACTTCATGGAAAGCAAGAAAGGATTGAAAATAAGTGAACTAGGCACACATTTTAAAAGCTAGATAGTGAACAAATAAGCCTCCCACTAAAAGGAAGAAAGAACCAGGACAGGGGTGGCGGGAGGGAAGGAGGGAGGGAGGAGTGGAGGGAGGAAGGATTAAAAATCAGATATGTATACAGAGATGGAGATAGAAAACAGAAAATAGTTCACTTGTTCAATAAATGCAAAGGATTGTTAATTGAAGAGTAAGTATGGCAAATACAATTGGGAAAAAATGAAAACACAAGTAACTTTAGAAATGAGAAGAGGGGCTCAGTTATAAGTATAATAAATGTTAAAACCTTAAGAGAATGCCATATAGGGTTTATGCACATACACTAGAACATGTATATGAAATGGATAATTTTCTAAGACAGTGCAAACCTTGAGGACATTATGGTAAGTGAAATAAGCCAGTCACAAAAGGACAAATATTGTATGATTCCACTTACAGGAGGTACCTAGGGTAGTCAGATTCATAGAGACAGAAAGTAGAATGGCTAGTAAGAGCTACAGGGAGAAAGGGATGGGGGATTGGTGTTTAATGGGCGCAGGGTTTTCAGCTGGGGGAGACGAAAGTCCTGGAGATAGATGGTGGTGAAGGCTGCACAATAATGTGAATGTACTTAATGCCACTTGACTATAATTAGAAATGGTTAAAATGGTCAATTTTGTATTATGTGTATTTTATAAAATAAAAACAGAGCAACTTGTCTTACTAGATATCAAAATTTATTATACAGCCACAAGAGTCAAACAGTGTGGTATTAGGAGAGGTGAAAATAATCAGCATAACACAACTGAATGTTCAGAAATAAACACTGGTATTATGGAAATATATGTGATGAAGATCATATCTCAGGTCTATGCAAACCTGAGAGGCTATACAATAAAGTTTGTGGTAGTTGGTTTTCCATTTGAAGAAAATAGAATTAGGTGTTTATTTCACATCATACATAAAAATAAAGTGCAGATTAAAGGGATAAATGTTGTAATATACACATATGTACATATACATAAATATAGATAAAGATATGCATATATAAGAAACTATAGTGGACTATTTTATGACATTAGGATACATTAGCCTATGTATGATGTCAGCATATTAGATGCATTAAATAAAGATAACTAACAACTTTTACTGGCAAAATTGTGGGGAGATGGGCACTCATAATCTATTAATACTATATCATTACAACTTCTAAAGAAATATAGCGGTAACTTTTAGAATTAAAAATGCATAATCTGGGGAACCTGGGTGGCTCAGTGGGTTCAGAGTCAGACTCTTGATTTCAGCTCAAGTCAGGATCTCAGGGTCCTGGGATCGAGCCCCACGTCAGGCTTAGGGATTCTCTCTCTCTCTGTCTTTCTCTCCCTCTGTCCCTCCCTCTGCTCGTGTTCTCTCTCTCTAAAATAAATAAATAAATCTTTCCAAAAAAATGTATAATCTTTGTCCTAGTCATGCCATGTGGAATCCAACAGAAATAAGAGTAATTAATAAATAAATAAGAGTACTAATATTTGAAACAAAATGTACGCTATTTATTTATTGCTGCACAGCTAGTAACAGCAGAACACTAGAAACAATAGGAATGTTGATAAATAGAGGAGAGGAATGGTTGAATAAATGATGGTCCATTCATTCTACAGAATATTATGCAGCCAATTTAAAAATTACCAAGTCTCATAATGAGAGTATATGCTTATTGCGATGAGCACTGAGTAATGTATAAATTGTTGAATTACTATATTGTACATCTGAAATTAACATAACACTGTAATACCTTAACTATCCTGGAATTAAAATTAAAAACTTAATTTTAAAAAAATTTAAAATTTTTGGGGCGCCTGGGTGGCTCAGTTGGTTAAGCATCTGTCTTCGGTTCAGGTCATGATCCCAGGGTCCTGTGATTGAGTCACGTATTGGGCTCCTTGCTCTGTGGGGAGCCTGCTTCTCCCTCTGCCTGCCGCTCTCCCCGCTTGTGCTCTCTCTCTGTCTCTCTCTCTCTCAGTCTCTGACAAATAAATAAATAAAATCTTAAATTTTTTTTTTCATTTTTAAATTACGAGGTCAATCTCTATGAGATAAGCTTGAAAAGTATCCACCACGTATTTGTTAAATGAAAAAAAGTTTTCAGGGTTATGCATATATTTGGGCGGAAGAGTGGATCCACTTGCAAATCTTCAGTTTCTACACCATCTACAGCTGATGCAATGTTACATCAGCAAAGTGGGGGCATGATTGAAAAGCGGGGAGAAAAGAGTACTTTAGACACTTTCATATTATATACATAGTTGCCATTAGCTTGTATCTTCTTGTACTACAAACAGATTTTCTTACAAGTAACAAAAAAGGAGGAGAAGGAGGGGGGGAGGAAACAAAGGGAAAAAAAAGAAAAAGAACATGGCGAGTGGGCAATGGGAATGCCCAGTGAATTATAGAAATACCTCTCACAGAGGTCAGGTTCTGCCTCTTGGAGATTGAAAGGCAGAGTGGGAGAAACGCCATGGAGGTCTGTGCTGCTTTCTGGGGCTGGCTGCCAAGTCTCCCACTGCCCAAACTCTACTCTGGTGCCTTGAAGGATACTGTTTCTTGCATAATGGCAGGCCAGGAACTGGCATTTGAAGATTGCAAGCTCCAAGTTAATCTCTTAGGCCCTCTTGAACTGTTGGCCCTCAATCCTGTGTTCGTTCCACTGTCACGTTTCTCTCCAGAATTTCTCAACCTCAGCACTACTGACATCTTAACAAGATAATGCTTTGTTGTGAAGAGCTGTCCTGTGCGTTGTAGGGTATTTAGCAGTAACCCTTACCTCTACCCACTAGATGCCAGTAACACCCTCTCCCCAAGTTATAATAGTCAAACTACATTGCCAAGTGTCCCCTGTGAGGTAAAACTGTCCCAAATGAGAAGGACTGGGCCCAATCACCTGGGCCGGAGATCTTGACCAGGCAAACTAATGATCCAAGTATGTAAGCTTTCATGAAACTACTTAATCCAGCAGCGATTGAGAATCCTTATACACAAAAAAGTCACACAACATGCAAAAGTATTCTGGATTATTTTTGCTCCGTCGTTTCACATCTTATCTTTAGAAATAAAATCTTTAAAGAGATAAACCACATTGTATTAAAAGTGAGAGTAGAACCCCACGGTCTCTCGGACGCCACCAATCTGCTCCCAGGACGTGAGAAGGGCCTGTTGTTACATGAAAGGAAAATCTTTCCCAGACTTTGAATCTACTGGAGTTGAAAGAAGAAAATCCTGTGTGGCTAAGAAAGAAAACATACAGTGCCTAAAAACCCAAACTTAATATTTATTACATGCATAGGCTTTATAGATTGCTTCCTTGCCCTAGGTCAAATCTTCAGGAATCATAGAAGAATTTAGAAGATAAAGTACTAGTAGTTGTGGCTTGCAATATATAACAAACAACACAGATAAGAAAGACAGCCACACACATTTTTAAAAGGCCCTCCGAGTATCAGAGTTTTAAAAAGATTTTTTTTTTAAATCACAAAGCTGAGGGTGTTTTTACCACAGTAGGGGTATACGTTCCCACTCCAGCACCTCCTCCAAGAATCTAGGACAAGTGTTTATTTATTTCTTGAAGCCGCTGCCCTGTATTTGTGAAAAACAGAGTCAAGGGCTATGAACTTTACAAGGCTATGGACCAAAGGTGAGGGTGGGGGAGGGGTAACATGTTTAAATGGGTAATAGTGATAAGGTCATTCAGACTTACGGGAAGTCACAAGTTGTTTTTAAGCCCCAAATGGCAGCTGTTTTGGTTTTAAAGGTTTATTGAAAGTGGACATTATTTACACCATGTTCATACAAAAATACAAGCAGTGTTTCCCTAGCACCTGTGGCAGATGTTTAAGGGGAAAAACTGAGCTCACATAGCCTCAAGAATCATAAACATGCCAACCTTTCCCAAAATAATACCTCCCTTTATGGCAAGCCCAGTCTCCCATGTCAGGCCGGATTCCTTATCATGATCTGAACTTTGATGAACTGCCTCTCAACCCACCTTTGGCTATGAAACTGTCAGGTCTTAGAAGCTAAATAGGTTCCATCCTAGTCACTGCCCGAATGGACAGTCTCCAAGGAAAATCTGAATGTTGTCTTAGAAAGTAGTGACTCAAAAAGAGATGTGTGAGCCTCTGAACTGGTTCAAAACCTAAGTTCCTAGCTCCTGGGAGGAAAGAAGAAGAAGAAGAAGGAAAAAAAAGAGCTGCAGATGACCCTGTCTGGACAAATAACTTGCTTTAAGGAAAGAGTTCTCAAAGCATATTCCCAAGGGTCCTCAAGATAACATGTGGACTCTTGAAATCTTAGTGTTTGAAATATGTCCGGGTCTGTATTTTGGTTCCTGGCACAAAATGATTTATCTGTTGCATTTTTTCATTGTTCTCTCATTTAAAAATCCTTTTCTTCCCACTTAAATGAATTTGGTCTTGGTCTGATCAGTTGGTTTAGCTGATTTTGCTCTAGTAATTGGGAGCCAGGACTGGGAGAGGGAGTTAAATGGTTTTGTCATGGATGGTTTGGAAGAGAAGAGGAGGGTACAGGGATGGCTTGGCCAATTGAAGTGATCTGTAGGTAAACACGTCTGAGGGCCACTTCTTCAGGGCAGTGGTGCTCACAAGGTGAGAGCATCAAGGGAGCACTCTGTGGTCTCCGAGACCCTTCTGGTACGATACAACGTGATGCGGCATGCATGATACAGTATCACACAGTAATATCACCATGCATATGTTGACTTTTTTACAGTCTTTGGTAGTAACTGAAATAGCCCAGGCCCTCCAGGGTACATCAAAGCACCCCAAAGAGTCTCTGTGCTTCCTGAAGTCAATAACCATTCCTCTTCCAGCCTCTGTTTTTAGATAAAGTCACCGTCCCTCAACCCCCGCTCCCCACCCCCCCACCCGCCCGCCAGACTTCCATCCTCAGAATCCTTCCTTCTCAACAAGTTCATATCTGGGTGAAGGGAACATTTCCTTAGTTCACATTACAAGGAGCAAATTTTCTTCCACTTGAACCTGGTAGTTCAACTCTGGCCCATTTCTGGTAGGTCTCAGGTCATAACTCAGGAAACACTCGGCTTGAATAAGCAGAGATTAAAGCTGGAAAGGATTTGAGAATCACTTCTCACCAGCTCCATCAGCTTATGCATAAGGAAATCGAAGGGGAAAGGGGCCAATTTCACTAGCTAATTGGTGCTGGAGCCAAGAGCAGAATTCGTATCTCCTGGCTCCCAGAGCTTTCGATAACAGCATCCTATCTATAGGGTGCTCATTGGGGAAACATGATTTCATCACTTCTTTCTCCACCTCAGACACATGAAGGCAGATAAAAAAGGATTTATGCACCACTCCCTCATTATTTTAAAGCTTTAGTACTCTTGATATAGATGTCTTTCTACACAGTTGTTTCTCCTTCTTTGATTTAAGGAGATTGATCATTCAGCTGAGGTTATTTCCTTCTTGCAGCCTTGGGGACTATTTTTCCTTCCGAGTGGTTTGTGGTGGGGGTCGGGGGAATGGGGTGAAGGGAGGAAGAATAAGGCCTGGCAATCACCTCTCAGAAGCCTACTTCTGCACAACTCCTACTTGAAAGAAAAAACATCTGCAGACTCAAATTGTCCTCCAGCCAATTTTAAAATAATATTTGCTTTGCTGCATTCTAAAGAAATATCAATAGCAAATCAAAGAAAGGAAATAACCAAGAACTTCATTATAGTTTCATAATCACTAAAAATGGAAATAACATGTTTAGATCCCTATAACTTAAGTAAAAGTGGGCAAGGAAATTAGCCAAGAATTGTTTTCAGAGGAAGCCCTCAATATCAGTAAGAAAGATGGTTGGACCTTCTCTACTACCCATTTTTCTCCACTTTCCCTTCAAGCTGCCCCTGATATTCTTTGGAACCTGATTTTGCCTGAACATAACTGCCAGGAAAAGAGCCCTACACAAGACCTAGGGAAGGCCTTGGGCATCATAGTTCAAGTTAGTAATGTATAACTACTCCTACACCACAGTGTAATGGCCCTAAGTCACCAGGGTTTTGTATTTATTTTGGTCTTGCCTTACTCTTCTCACCTAATTCCATTTGGTTTGCTGGAGGGAGACGTCAGAGGTAGAGACCTTTGCCACTGAAGAACGGCAATGAATGAGTGCCAACTGAGTTCAGCCCTCCTACCTCCCTTCTTCATCACTGTCTTTCTCAAAGGAGGTGGCAGGTGGTCTCCCTGAAGGCCTTTGAGACAATGTAGAAAAGAAGCCACAAGATTCTCTCTGATCCATCACACACATTTCCACCAATTTATCTTTCGAATTTGTTTTCCAGGGGACCCCACAGTTGAATTGCAAACAAACCTTGAAGAGTGGCTACCTGAATGAAGAAAAGAGCAAAGCTACACAGAAAAATAGTAGGTCCGTATACCTCATAGGCCAGGGAAACTATTGAGTCAAATTACACCCCGTGAATTATTTACAGTATTTCTCT
Source organism: Halichoerus grypus (assembly GCF_964656455.1). NCBI lineage: Eukaryota > Metazoa > Chordata > Mammalia > Carnivora > Phocidae > Halichoerus > Halichoerus grypus. The sequence continues at coordinate 19,207,889 of NC_135724.1, forward strand.
TTGCTAAATCTAAGCAAACATTCCACTTGCATCCAATCTACTCCAGGAGTTTTAACTGTTTATTGTAAAATCAAGTGCACAATAGGTCTTTCATGAAACATTTAGTTGTATCTTTAGCACAAACAAATATCACACATATATTATGAATGCTTCCTTATTATAAAGCTAAACATTCAGCGCATGAAACTTGAAGCTCTATATTCCAAATCATTACGAACAAGATGTTTCCTCTCAGGCAATTTATTCTGGTGATATGGAATCTGAATAAATAGTGAGGCTAGTATTTTTAATAGCTGTTTCCCACCACATCTTGCAAAGGAAACATTAACAAGGGCTGAATTCATAACTCAGCCTTGTACAAGTCCCAGATTTCACAACATTTATGGCGAACTATAAATTATTTTATATGCGAATGTTCTGCCACTTGGACAATTTCACTTGGCTACATGTTCTCCACCTTATCAGGTGGAACAGAAAAGATATCCTGTCTACAAAACATCCTCGATAACAATAGGATATTCGAATAGAACCACTTCAGAAAATGGGATGGCACATGTCTGTAATAATTGAACTGAGCTTTTTTTTTTTTTCTTTGATAAAATGTGTTCCTGAGATAACAGTAACAATAAGGCTCTGCTAAATATTCATTCCCTCCCCTCTTCTTCCCTTTCTAGTCCCTTTGATCTGCTGGGCTTCCAATCTAGCAATAACCCATTCTCGTTTCATGCTCTTCGCCAAATGTTTTTTAATATCATGAAGGCATATTTAGGTTTCTGGTTAAAAGACTGACCAACCTGTCCCTTTTCTGATTTCAACAAAGTCCTCCAACAAGGGACAGCATTAGATTTTACCATTTTTCTAAACTAAAGAGTGGGAATAAATTGTACGTTATAAACCTCTACATGTTATGATGTCCTGATATGGAAATGTAACTTTTTCTAAAAAAATGAAAGCCTCTAGTGCCTTTGCCCCCTCACAGGACTTGTGCTACTTTCCTATTTGTAAAATATCACTTACAGTTATAGCTTGTCATGTTTGCAAGGCCTGGTAGGGACAATCAAGGCCCAGCGAGTCTTAGCCAGGGAAAGCCTTTTAAAATGCACATTAGGTCCCTCGCCCGTGGGTGTGTGTATGTGTACTGTGGGTGGGGGTGGATGATCAAGAATCTATTTTTTTCAGCTCCAGGAGATATATTTTTTAAATCTAGTGCTGAGGAAAGCCTCTCTGAGCAAGTTGCAAAAGTCAGAAATATAAGGAAAATAAATCATTTGGCTCCATGAAAATTAGAAATTAATACCAAAAAAAAAAAAAAAACAAAAACCCCATCATAATCAAAGCCAAAAGCAAACATAACTGGAGAAAATGCTTGCAAAAGTCATGTCACATAACAAATAAAGAACTCTTACAAACCAATAAGGAAATGTTTACTCCCAAACGTGTTCATAAGAGCTGTACATTAAAACAATAACATTATTACATGCCTAACTGGGAAAGATTAACAAGTTTGGTAGTTTGGGTTTACACTGTCTCCTTGGGTGGAGTATACATCAGTGCTACCATTTTGGAGGAGATTTATAACGGAGAGTATTTCTATGTAAAAGGCAATTAAAACACATCCCACTAATATCTAACAAAATGAGCAATAAAAACTCTCAAAGCAAGGTTTAAAAAAAAAAAAATGTATCAGCAGTGAATAGCCAAAGAAAGGAGTAACAGCTTCATGCTGTAATCTTTAAAATGTTGTGGCCAAGGAAATAAATAAAAGATATTGATGCTGTTCTTCACTACTCGCCACTACGCTTTTACTGCCCAGAAACAGAACTGGAGAAAAATGTAAGAGAAAAATTTTGTTTTAATCTCATGAATACTCCCCAATTTAGAGAGAAGCATATTGAGTGGGTGAATAAACAGCCTGGGGAAATGGTAGGAACAAAACCTAATGATAGCGGAGGCTCCTCCCAGGCCCTGCAGAATTTCAATAATGGAAAAAGACAGGCTCCATTTCTAGTAAGTAGAGTGAATGGGGCATCTAAATTTAATAAAAAACATTTAAAACTTCATATGGACTAAAACACAATGAAAGGAAGAAGAGAACTTAATAATAACATGAATTAATTTCAGTAAGAGCTGGGGGGGAGGGGAAGATAATGAAACATACAAAATAAAAAGTAAAGGGCGCTTACAGAGTTGAGAATATAGAGAACCAAAAAAATAGCACTGAAGATTTAACAGAAATGTTCGAAACAGCAAGAGAAAAGTCCACATACCTGAAAATCAAATTGCTGGTAGGAAAAACTGCAGATGAAACAGACATCACAGAGAAGGAAGTAGATATGAAGGACGAAGAAAAATGATTCAACATAAAATGATTAATGTTGGGGCACCTGGGTGGCTCAGCCAGTTAAGTGCCCAACTCTTGATTTCAGCTCAGGTCACGATCTCAGGGTTGTGAGATCGAGCCCCACTTCTGAGTCCACACTCAGCAGGGAGTCTGCTGGAGATTCTCTCTCCCTCTGCCCTCCCCCCACCCCCATTGGCACATGTTTGCTCTATCTCTACAATTAGAAAATGTTTACAAATGAAAGAGAAAAGTATTACAGAACACAATACTTTATAAAGTCCTTGGGATGAAGGAAAAAGTAAATGTGCAGATCAGAAATGTACACCATAGTCCAAGAAATTCTCATAGAAGAAAAATCACATCAAAACATACCTAAATTAAATTTTTGTTTTAATGTGAAAAAATAAGTCTTCAGGCATCTATATAGCAAAAGCAAGTCATGTTCAAGGTGGGAAGTAAAGGAGGAATCAGACAATTTCCACTGCAAATCTCTATTTTAAAAGATAGTAGGGTCTAGGAAATTCTGAAGGAAAATGGGACCCAGTAATATTATACTTGGCCAATTTGGTCCCTTTTCTATAAGAATAGCTGAATCATGTTCTAAAGTACTTAGAAAAATAGTAATTTGACTCCTTCTTGAAAAAATAATGATGTCAATTAAATCCAGGTAATCAAAAAATAAATCAAAATTAAGAACTCAAAGATAAAAAAGCCATGGGATTTAAAAAATATAATGAGTCTTGGATCCATTAAATATAAAAATATAACAAAAACTGAGGTGATGATGATTATAGACTAAACTGTAAAGTTTGTAGACCTTAACAAAAAAAAATATTTTTTTTAAGTTAAATTCTGCAGGTGGGTATCTCTGGGGAAGCAAACTGGGATATCATAGAAGAGTGGATTCCATTCTCAATATTTTTGGAATCTTCCTTTTTAATTTAATTTTTTTAAATGGAAGCTGCCAGTTTTTTTTTAAGATTTTATTTATTTATTTGAGAGAGAGAGAGTGAGTGAGAGAAAGACAGAGAGAGAGCACAAGCCTTGGAAGAGGCAGAGGGAGAGGGAGAAGCAGTCTCCCCGCGGAGCAGGGAGCCCCATGCAAGACTCAATCCCAGGACCCTGGGATCATGACCTGAGACAAAGGCAGACGCTTAACCGACTGAGCCACCCAGGTGCCCCCCTTTTTAATTTTAGAGGCAACTTTTAGAAACTAATATCTCTTCTGGTGATAAAACATTTATCTAAAATTTAGAGATATCTTTGGTTTTACCTCAGTTTCTTTTTATGAGATCCAAATAAAATTTGAATGTAATATAGCTTTTAAATTAGCATATATATCATGGTCCTTTTTAATGAAATTTTATCTATCTAGCTTTCTTTTTACATAAGCATTAATAGATGTCTGTTATGGTATTCCCCTAATGAAAAAAAAATGGTGATTTTGAAGTGGTTGTGAATTAGAATGATTAGATTGATTTTTGCTTTCTTCTTTTTACTCTGGTTTATTGCTTGAATTTTTATAAGTTTGTATAATTTTTCTCCCCCAAAAGGTTATTACATTGTAATCATTTGTGCATTACCCTAAAATTATTTTTTAAATTAATTTGGCCCAATAATTTCATTTCTAGGAATCCATTCTACATATTTTTTTGCCTATATATACTTGCAATATCACATATACAAGTATTGTCATTGTGACAAAATTAAATGTCCATCAACAGAAAACTAATTAAATAAACCATGGCATACCCATACAAAGATATATTATGCAACCATTAAAAATAATGTGGTAGATCTAAATATGGGGATATAAAATATGTCCAAGATTTATGCCGTTTTATAAAATTCAGCTGAACAGTGAGTATAGTATACTGCCATTTGAGCTCAAAAGAAAAGTTGTATATGACACACGTATACCTACACACCTGGTTATATAAGCATAGAAAATGTGTTTCGACGTGCACAAAATCTGTTCCTAACAGTTGCATCTAAGGAAAAGGGCTAGGAGACTGGAATGGGACAAATGTTTTTTACTGTATTTCCTTTTCTATCACATATGTGTGTGTGTGTGTGTGTGTGTGTGTGTGTGTGTGTGTGTGTGATATTTTACTACATTCATTTATTACTTTTTCCCTCATGGGGAAAATAGTTTTAAAAAGGAAATTTCACTGGTGATTTTGTTGTTCGACACCTTTATTTTATGGAGGAGACAGCCAAGACTAGGGACTGGTTAAGTGACTTGACCTAGCTCATATAGCTAGTTTGAGATGATAATTTACATTTTCCAGCTGACTGCAGTGTTTCCTATAGACTGCCTCACACTTGTAACAGCATTGTCACTAAGATAACAACAACCATAAGTATCATCATAATATACAATTTACAGTCTCTCATTGGGATGCTTACAGTTTTAATAATTCCAAAAGGGGTAAGTTACAACTCAATTAAGCAAGACTCCTGGGGAAACCTGTGGCATGTCAGATGAAACCAAATTGCTGGGAGTGGAAATGAATGTGATCATGTTCTCCATTATTGTCACCCAGAACCTAACACACTTGTGGGTGATGGTAAAAGCACAGATGGTTCCCACCTAGTTTAATCTCGATAGGATTTTAAGATCGATTTATCACTGTCTTCAAAACAAAACAAAACAAAACAAAACAAAACAAAACAAACCTGAGAGCCCTTACAGAAAGAAACAGTTTCACAATGTGGTTTTGGAATGTTTCTCCTTAAAGCCTCCTCTCCTACTTCAGCAAATAGGGAGACGTCACAAAATTCTAATGTGCAGCCTGTTCAAGTGTCATGTTCTGGTAAACATTTTTAACACGTGGACTTCACATACACACACACCACAGATAAACCAATATGATGTTTAAAAAATTATTAACTTTCTAACCTCCTGTGAGTTTTTTGCAAAATCTTTGCCTGAAAATAAATGATGTAATATCATTAAAAAAGAAAAGAAAAAGAGGATGCTTTTGTTTTAACTCTGGTTCTGTCATTTCCTAATTAAACAATCTTGGGCATGTTGGTTTCTAGCCATCGGTTTTTCATCTTTAAAATGAGAATAATAATTCTGGCTTCTCAGGATTATGGAGAGAATTGAATGAGATAATATGTGTCAAGTGCCAAAAACAGGCTGCGTCAAAAGAAGATACAAAATGAATGTTAATTTCCTTCCTCCCCTTCCCTAGATAAAAACAAGTTCAAAGGAATGTAGACATGAACGCTTAAAGAAAAATTATGTATATTGAATCAAATTTAAAAGAAATCAGCCCGAAATGGAAATGAACTCAAATTATGAATGTGGTCATTCAGTGAATTGAAATTAAATATACTTCATCTCAATGAAGTCAGGGCTATCAAGAGAAAGGCGCATGACTGCATGGCTCACGTATTTCTTGTTCTTATATTTGCTTCTTTGCTTATAATTATCAAATACCAATGAGGAAAAGTGATTTGGAGTTGTATAATTAAAATGAAGAAAAGGTAATTTTAAGCAAAGTATGCAGAAAGTGTTTTGATAATGAGGTTGAGAGAAACAAGTATTTTCTAGCGAAAATAATTGAATCCTCATAATTTGAGACACTGAAACTAAAGTATCTCTATCAGTTATGGACTACTTATATTAGGGCTAATATTTTAATACTATTTTCTAACATTAAGCAAGTAATGTTCAATAAAATAGCAGTATCCTCACATTCAATTTTTGTATGTAATGCACACCTATTGAGCACTACCTAAAGGTATACTATTTATTTATTATTTATTTATAATGTCATTAATATGTGATGGTCCATGCTCAGTAAAACAAAACGTGTGTATGTCTCAGAAAATAGAGTTTTTACAGTTACACTGTATTACCTCTAATTGTGTATACAAAGCACTGTTAAAGAGCTTATAAAAAACTTATTTGTGGGGAGCTCACAGTCTAGTAAAAAAGAAATATAAACATCTAAAAATAAAAATAGGAAAAAGATAGGCACTAAATATCAATAGAAAATAGTATTTGTCTTTAAAATGACAAATTAATGATATTATAGGTGATATCAAGTGATAATAATGATATGATACAGACTATGATACAGAAGAGTTGCTTTTAAATATTATCCCCCCACCGAGCGGTCAACATTCAACTCCTGTTCTGGAGTCAAGGCAGCAAACCTGAAGGAAAGATAATTTTCAAATGTCAAGATGTTCATATAGGCAATAATTTCTTCAGAAACACTTTATTAGGCACCAAGTCAATGAAATTCACTGCCATTATTTGTTATAGGAGGTTAAATGTAGAAAAAAAATCACAGTATCTATCATCAATAGGGATGACTATAATACTTGTTCAAAAAGAATTATGATAAAGGTGCACAAAGTAAAAAGCACCATGAGAAGAGAAAATCCTAAAGACTCCACCAAAAATCTGTTAGAACTAATAAGTGAATTCAGCAAAGTTGCAGGATGCAAAATTAATATACAGAAATCTGTTGTTTCTATACACTAAGAACTAAGTAGCAGAAAGTGGAATTAATAATTTGTAATTTCACCAAAATGAATAAAATACTTAGAAATAGATTTAACCAAGAAGTGAACAACTTATACTCTGAAAACTATAGACATTGATGAAAGAAACTGAGGAGAACACAAACAAATAGAAAAATATACCATGCTAATGGATTGGAAGAATTAATACTGTTAAAATGTCTGTACTACCCAAGGCAATCTACAGATTCAGTGCAATCCCTATCAAAACGCCAATAGCATTTTTTACAGAACTAGAACAAATACTCCTAAAATTTGTATGGAACCACAAAAGACATAAAATAGCCAAAGCAATCTTGAGAAAGAAGAACAAAGCTGGACGTATCATAATCCCAGATTTCTAGATATACTACAAAGCTATAGTAATCAAAGCGGTATGGTACTGACACAAAAACAGACACATAAATAATGGAACAGGATAGAGAACTCGGAAATATACCTATGCCTATATGGTCAATTAATCTATGACAAAAGAGGCAAGAATATACACTGGGGAAATGGCAGTCTTTTCAATAAATGGTGTCAGGAAAACAGGACTGCTATGCATAAAAGAATGAGAGTGAACCACTTACTTACACCGTACACAAAAATAAACTTAAAATGGATTAAAGACCTAAGTGTGAGACCTGAAGCCATAAAACTCCTAAAAGAAAACATAGGCAGTAATCTCTTGGACTTTGTCCCTTAGCAACATATTTATGGATATGTCTCCTCAGGGAGGGGAAATAAAAGCAAAAATAAACTATTGGGACTATACCCAAATAAAAAGCTTTCATACAGCAAAAGAAACCATCAATAAAATAAAAAGGAAACCTAGTGAATGGGAGAAGATATTTGCAAGTGATGTATCCAATGAAGGGTTAATATCCAAAATAGATAAAGAACTTACACAACTCAACACCAAAAAAACCCCAAACAATCTGATTTAAAAATAGGCAGAGGACCTGAATGGGTATTTTCCAAAGAAGACATTCGGTGAACAACAGACATGTGAAACAATGCTCAGCATCACAAATCACAGGGAAATGCAAATCAAAACCGTAATATATCACCTCACATCAGTCAGAATGATTACTATCAAAAAGACAAGAAAAAAAGTGTTCGTGAGGAATTAGAGAAAAGGAACTCTAGGGGCGCCTGGATGGCTCAGTTGGTTAAGCGACTGCCTTCGGCTCAGGTCATGATCCTGGAGTCCCACGTTGGGCTCCCTGCTCGGCGGGGTGTCTGCTTCCCTCTGACCCTCCCCCCTCTCATGCTCTCTCTCTCATTCTCTCTCTCAAATAAATAAATAAAATGTTAAAAAAAAAAAAAAAGGAACTCTAGTGCGCTGTTGGTGGGAATGTAAATTGGTGCAACCGCTGTGGAAAACAGTATGGAAGTTCCCAAAAAAATTAAAAACAGAAACAAACATATGATACAGTACTTCCACTACTGGGTATTTACCCAAAGAAAACAAAAACACTAATTCAAAAAGATATGCATATGTGGAATATAAGAAACAGCACAGAGGATCATAGGGGAAGGGAGGGAAAACTGAATGGGAAGTCATCAGAGAGGAAGACAAACCATGAGAGACTCTTAACTCTAGGAAACAAACAGAATTGCTGGAGGAGAGGTGGGTGGGGGGATGCCATAATTGGGGATGGGCATTAAAGAGGGCTTACTGTGATGTGATGAGCACTGGGTGTTAAACGCAACTGATGAATTAATGAACTCTACATCTGAAACTAATGATATGTTGGTTAACTGAATTTTAAAAAAGATATGTTTATTGCAGCATTATTTACAATACCAAGATCCATATGGAAGCAACCCAAGTGTCCATCAATAAATGAATAAAAAAGATGTGGCATACCTTTTTTTGTTGTTGTTTATATGATGTAATATTACTCAGCCTTAAAAAAAAAAGATGAGATCTTGCAATCTGCAACAATGTGGATAGACTTAGACAGTATTATGCTAAGTGAAATAAATCAGACAGAGAAAGACAAATACATATGATTTCACTTATATGTGGAATCTAAAAAAACAAAACAAATGAACAAACCAAAAAAAAAAAAAAAACAGCCTCTCAAATAGAGAGAATGAGCTGGTGGTTGCTGAGAGGAGGTTGGGGGAGGGCTAAAATACATAGATGGTATTAAAAAGTACAAACTTCTAGTTATAAAATACATAAGTCACAAAAATAAAAAACACAGCATAGGGTATATAGGAATATAGTCAATAATATTGTAATAACATATGGTGACAGATGGTGACTATACTTACCATGAACACTGAGTAATGTATAGAATTGTTAAATCAATATATTTTACACCTGAAACTAATATACTATTGTTTGTAGTTATACTTCAATAATCAAAAAAAATTAAGTGCCATGAGAAGTATGAAGAATTTACTCTCAGAATTCAGAGAAGGAAGAGATACTTTAAGAAATGAGATTGAGTACAGCATTGCAAAAGACATAAATTTTGTCTTGATCAAAAAAATAGGAAGAATTTTAATATGTAGAGAAAAGAAAATATAGTGGTAAGGTTAGACAAGAAGGAAAGGGAAAGGAAATAAAGGTAGATAAAATGACAGATGAATGCAAAAGAGAAGAGCATAAAGTTGCTTTAGTACCAATATTAAAAAGTGTTTAATGACTCTGCTACCAAGATGGAGCCACTTAAGATTTTGAAGAGTTATGTTTTTGTTTTTTTTAAGAGATTTTTAAATCACAATTGGGAGAATTTTAGGCAGATCATTCTGGCAAATAGAGTGAATCAGCTATATTGGGAGGGATGGAGTCTACAAGCAGGAAGACCAGACAAAAGACTTTTATGATTATCAGGAGACAGGTAATTGTGGACTGAAGGAAGGCTAGGGCAATGGGAAGGAGGTGACTTGTGAGAGATATGGCAATGATAGGACCTGGAGGGAACAGAAACAACATGGATGCAGAAGCAAAAAAAGAGAAAGAAATTAAAGATGACACAAGGACATTAGCTTCCAGCCATAAGGGAGTAACACCATCCAGATATATCTTTCTGCCATAAACAAACAGAAAACCAAACAAAATATATGAAACAACTGTCTTCAGATATCAATTGGCAGCACAGGACAGTAATCTCTGAAAACAAAGAGAGACAGAGAAAGAGAGAGAGAGAGAAAATAAGGTGAGTCCTTCACTTGCATTGGCATTCTGCCTTGAAGTAGTGTGCACACCTCATGCCCAGACAGGGGGATCTCAAGCATTGCTGAGTAGAAGAAATAGAGATTACAATTCAGAGTGCAGATGTAGCTAAAATATGCAAGATAGGCTATCAGAGAAAAGAAATCTACACAGAAAAAGAGCTTCAGAAATTTGAAAAGGGGTCTTCTTGAGTCTGTGGCCAAATACCAATCTATGTACATACAGGATAAAACTCCACAAATTTGAATGGGAAAACTTCTGGGGAAAAAACAATTACCAGGGAGCTGTAAGATAAAAAAAATTCTCAGAGCTCACATAGGGCCAGGAATAATTTTACTTCCCATTGGTCAGAGATGAAATACACCACTGAATATATTCTTCAGCACAGACTTGAGAAGTAACATACTTTAAAAATGAGCCTAAATTTGTCTAAGAGTATAGACTAACCTAGACCTGCTCTAAAAAAACTTGAAGACTTAAAATGGTTCCACTAAGCCACAAGAAGCTTAGCTATTGACCAGAACAAAGTCTTACATTCTTTAAAAGAATACAACAAAATCCAGTACCCAGAAATATAAATTCGCAATGTTCCTTATCAAATCAAATATTATGATATGTGAAAAAAAAAAACAGGAAAATGTGATATGATACATATCAGAAGGAAATCTAGCCAATAGAAACAGACCCAGAAATGACAGAGATGATGGAATTAACAGATATGAACATTAAAATCACCAGTATAAATATGCAAAATATGCTCAAGAATTTAAAGAAAAACATATACATAATAAGAAAAGAAATGGAAGATACAAAAAAAAGAACAAATATAACTTCTAGAGATAAAAAATACAAAATCAGAAATGAAAAATTCACTGAATGAGATTGACAGATTAGACATTTTAGAATAAAAAAAAATCAATGACCTTCATAATATAACAATATAAACTATTCTAAATGAAGCACAGAGGAAGAAAAGGGAGAAAAAAGAACACACACACACAACTCTTTGACCTGAGTGAAAATATCAGTCTGTCTAACATAAGTATAATTGGAGTCCCAGAAGGCAAGTTGAATGAGGTGTCAGAAAAAAATATATATTTAAAGAAAAAAATGGCAAAAAATATTTCCAAATTTAGTGAAAACTATAAATCCACAGCTCCAAGAAGTTCAAATAATTACAGGCAGGATGGGCAAGGAGGGGGAGGGAGCCAAGACACAATCAAATTCACTGAAAAACAGTGAGAAGAACATCTTAAAGGCAATGACAGAAAAAAAAAAAAAGATCCACATTATTTAAAAAAAGGAACAAAAAATAAACGGTCACCAGATTTCTCATCAGAAACTATGTGAAGCAGAAACCAGTTTATGTACTGGAAAAAAAAAAAACAACAATCAACTTAGAATGCTATACTCAGCACAATGTATTTTAGAAATAATGGTGAAACAGAGACTTTAAGAAAAACAAAAACTGAGAAAATATTTTACCAGCATAAAGAAAGTTCTTCAGGCAGAAGGTAAATGATACAAGATGGAAACTGGCTTTACTAAACAAAATAAAGAACAGTAAAAATGCCAAATTTGTGGAGAAATATAAAGAACTATTTTTTCCTGTTTCTTTTTTTTTTTTTTAAGATAATTGACTACTATTGGGGCACCTGGGTGGCTCAGTCTTTAAACATCTGCCTTCAGCTCAGGTCATGATTCCGGGGTCCTGGGATCAAGCCCCACAGCAGGCTTTCTGCTCCGCGGAAGGCCTGCTTCTCCCTTTCCCACTCCCCCTGCTTGTGGTCCCTCTCTCACTGTGTCTCCCTCTGTCAAATAAATAAATAAAATCTTTAAAAAAAAAGGAAAGAAAGAAAAGAAAATTGACTACTGAAAGCCAAAACAACAAAAACTCACTGTTGGGTTTACAACATGCAAAGAAATAATATGTATAACAACAACAGCACAAAAGATAAAGGGTGGGGGACAGAAGTATACTGTTTAAAATTGCTGCATTATATCTGAAGTAGTAGAAATAAGATTTAAATAGGATGTGTACTGCGACCCTAGAGTTACCACTAATTACAGCTAATAAGTCAGTAGTGGAAATAAAGTGGAACATTAAAAAAATTATCAAAATAAGACAGGTAAACAGGAAAAAAAGGATTAAAAAAAAACAGATGGAACAAATAGAAATAAACAGCAAGTTGGTAAAATTTAACCTGACCATATCAATATTCACATTAAAAATAAATGGTCTAAACTTTTCAATTAAAAGGCACAGGTTCCTGAAATGATGAAAAATCAAGACTTACCTATATATTATCTACAAGAAACTCACTTTAAGTATAAAGCTAACTAAAAATAACAAGATGGAAAGATATATCATGCAAATACCAATCTTAAGAAAACTAAAATAGCTATATTAATATCAGAGAAGTTAGACTTCAGAACAGTAACATTACCATGGATAAAAATATTAAATAATGATAGAGAGGATAATTCATCAAAAAGACATAATCCCTGTGTATGTTTCTGTGATGGTTAATTTTACATGTCAACCTGACTGGCTAAAGGGTACCCAGATAAAACTATCTCTGGGTGTGTCTATAAGGGTGTTTTGGATGAGATCAGCATTTGAATTAGTGATCTCAGTAAATCTGTTGAGAGCCCAAATAGAATAAAAGGCAGAGGAAGGGGGAATATGCCCCTTTTCACTGCTTGAGCTAGGACATCTCAGCTCATCTTTTGTCCTCAGACCGAAATTTACACCATAAGGTCCCCTGGTTCTCAAGCCTTTGGACTCAGACTGACTTACATGGCTGGCTTTCCTGCTCTCTGGTTTGCAAACAGGAGATATGGAACTTAACCTCCATTACTGCATGAGCCAATTCCTATTAATAAATGTATGTATCCATCTATTTATCTATCCATCTATCTATGTATCTATTGGATTTATTTAATATTATACTATTATACTAATTTTATATAATTTAATATATAAAATGATGTAATATTTAATTTATCATATATATTTATACATATACATATACATATACATATCCTATTGGTTCTGTTCCTCTGAAGAAACCTAATACCACTCTTAATTATAAAATTTCAGGGGTGCCTAGGTGGCTCAGTCATTAAGCGTCTGCCTTCAGCTCAGGTCATGGTCCCAG